>NC_136486.1:26927633-27185133 GCF_053919585.1 Euprymna scolopes
TATTCATAGTTATATCGATTCTTTATTTAAAAAACTAAAGTAATTACGTGTTTACTTTTTTAATATCCCATTTTGCTGTTTCGGATTATTTTACTAAAGTATGTAAAGCTTCATTATTTTTCAAAACTGTTTTTGTTTCTTTGTTTTTCGATATTTTGTCAGTATTATTTAGTAAGAGTGTTTAGCAGAAAAGCCAACAAACAACTACCCGAAAAAATAAATATACAAGAAATAAATGATACCATAGTCAATAAAAGTTCAGTTCATGTTTTTTTTTGTTTTGTAATAGTTTTTAATGCTCTTTACTTGAAATAATTTCAGCGAACCGAAATTAAAACGAAATTTGAGGCGATAACTACTTAAATGAAGTTTTATATAAACTACACATGCCATAATCGAATATTCCTCAAGCATAAAATAACGGAAAACCTTAAAATATGTTTATAAATATTCCTTACGCTGATGGAACTCTCTTAAATTGTTAACACCAAATGCTCGGGTACCTCTCCTTCAAATTGAAAACGGGGCTCTCCATTTCAAAGTCGCTACCATTTTTTTAAAACCGGTTCGTGAATTAAAAAAAAAAATTTTTTTTACAAACTACTTCAAAATACAAACCAATGAACTTTTCTACGATAAAAGTAACTTTTATTGACTATGGTAACATTTATTTCTTGTATATTTATATTATTATATATAATTATTTTTTTGCTATAATAATTAAATATTTTCTCTTTGTAAGGAAACATCATTTTGTTGGTCACTCTTGGCTACGAATGAAAACAAAGTTGATATAAAAAAAAATATTTTCGCAAAAATTATCTTTACTTTCATCATAATTTGCTTAGGGTAAAATTTTTGAGTATCAAAACCTATCTCTTTACAACCCCCTCCTTTTCATAACCTATCATACTTTCATCAATCACAGTCCATTTTCTGTAGGCTGTTTTTGAATCCAGTCAACGACGGGTACTTCTGCTAGTGTATATATATATATATATATATATATATATATATATATATATTAGCAGTTCGGCTCGGCTTTGCTTGAGTCCTATGTACTGTTCATAACTTTATGTGCATATGTATACATATATTAAAAAGTTTGACTTATGTCCAGGTAATAATCTACATCTAAAATTTCAAGTGTTTAAACCAAAAATTAGCAGAGGAGTTTGGTAGAGTCTGCAAAGGTCAACTCTTTCAACTTTGACCTCTCGGCAGACAAATTTTCGCCCAAAAACTGATTAAAAAGCTTGCTGCATATCTGAATACCCTTTATACAAAATTTCAAATGTTTGGACCCAAAATTGGCTGAAGAGTTTGCTAGAGACCGCAAATGTCAAATCTTTTGAACTTTGACCTCTTGGCAGCCAAATTTGGATTTACAGTTTTTTGGTGTATATATATATATATATATATATATATATATATATATATAGTACTTCTTTCAAAAGTAAAAAAACAAAAAAACTTTGGTGCTATCACCTAGAATCGAAACCAAAACATTTAATGATCCATTTGTGTTGCCTATCATCTGAGCTATCCACAGATAGATAAGAAAGATTTAAAATTAAATCACTTCAAACTATGAATGAATTTGCGCATGCGCACAAGTAATAGAAATATATCGGCAAGTTGAAATGAACATTTTGCATTTGAACTTATTTACATATTTCTGTATGCATTATCCATCAAATGAAAGATTTTACTCATTATAAACATTTCTTGATGTATGATTACTATTTCTGTTAATTTCAGTGTTAAGTGACCAGTAGTTTAAGAGTTTATCAGTTAAATATTTACACATAGACACATAACATGCATCTACTGTCTTTTTATATAGACTAGAAAAATCAAATTTTATAGGTAAGCAAAAAGGGGCTGTTCTGCATTGCCATCTTGGAAATAAAAACAAAGATAAGTCCATAATAACTTGCAAGATCAGTCTTGCAATGCTAACGATTTCACATTAATCACTTTTAATCGTTTAAAATGATTTTATTTCTAAAAATAAAACTACATGTCAGTTTATGTGATTTTTGGAATATGACATTTTGATTCCGCAAATTTTTTCTATAGTTTTTTTTTTAATTAGAAGCGATAAATATCATATTTCAAAAATCACGTAAATTGATTAGGTAGTTTGATTTTTATATGAGAAAATCAAATTTTGTCCGCCATTTTGAAAACAATGTAAAATAAACAAAGGGAGACAACTCAATAATTCAAACGTGCGGAATTTATGTCGTAATGCCTACGAATTTCCTTCCATTAATTGCGTAAAAATGATTTTCTTCGTAAAAAAAAAAAAAATTATCCATTTACGTCATTTTTGGAATATGATATTTTCGTTTCGTCACTGATACGTCATAGACTTAATTTTTTTTTTTATCTTAATATGGTGGGGGGGGGGGTCTGAATAAAATTTTTATAAACACATCTTGTCAAAATAAAAAAAAGGTTTGTCTGCATGCATATTCAAAAAGAAAGGCATTTTGGACATTGCTGCCACCAGCTGGTTTTTCTATCTGGTGTCGCTTATATGTCAATGCCTTCTTTAACTTCAATGCTTTATGAAAATTCTGGAAATAAACTGAATGTATTGTGTGTGTGTGTGTGTGTGTGTTTTTGTGTGTGTGTGTGTGTGTGTATATATATATATATATATATATATATATATATATATATATATATATATATATATATATATATATATATATATATATATATCCATTAATCTCAATTCTAAAACAATACGATGTCATAAAGTATTTTCAAGAAAATTAAATTATTCATTAAATTAACTAATAAATTACGGTTATCATTGCGATTACTGTTTATTTACACTTCACTTCCGGTTGCCCCCCCCTCTCCATGTTAATTTTAATAATAACGTTATTATTCTTTAAGAAGGCTTCTTAATATGGAGAGAAAAGAGCTTCTGGTGTTTATTTAAATTGGCACTTATGGCGGCAATTAAAAGTAAAGAAAATACTGAAAAGTCTGTAAGGTGTACGTAACCAGTCACCGGACGAAGATGAAATATTCCAAAAAAACACGTAATTTGATCAAGTAGTTTTTTTTTTTTATTTACGAAAATCAGGTTTTATAACTAAGCTATTCGTAGTGTTTTCGTCTGCTATGGTTAAATCCGATGAAATAATGGGAGACAACTTAAATCGAAGTTGAGAGGTGAAAACTCAGCCTTACGTTCAATGCAGTTTAGTAGTAAAATCGCTAATAATCGTAAATTTTTATTGTCTTAGTGTTAAATAAAATGAATTTAGGAAAACTCGTCTCGGGAAAACTCGTCTCGGGAAAACTCGTCCCCTTTCGCTAGGTAGGAAAACTGGTCCCGTATTGAATAAATATCGATTGAAAACCCATTTTATGATCGTTCTTGAAGGAGATATTGCTTTTTAAAATAGACTATAGCCCCCCCCCCATAATATTTTTAAAAAATATTTTTATTTGTTTAATGTTTTTTTTTGTTTTTTTTTTCTACCTAACTGGCTAAGTTCTTAGTGGTTTCACTTATTTTAAAGCGTTTATTATGTTCATACAAAGTTAATTAAAAAAAATTTTGGTTCTTATTTTAACGATGTTTTTTGGAGTCATAAAAACAATAATAAAAAAACAAAACAAAAAAATTAAAAATTGGGAGTGTTACTTTTTTGTTTTGGCTTTTTAATTATGATAGTTTTTTGTTGTTATGTTTTCGTTTTCTCTCATACCAAATGCAATGCACTCATGCGTTATTTAAAATTATAATTCTATCAATTATCAACATTTATTGTCGTCTTGTCAAATTTTGCAAAAATTAACTAATAAATCAAAAGCGAAATATTTTTTTGGCGCGAGAGATGCCATGTGGCATGTGCTAACAATCTCTCGTTAACTCATTTTTAATTTTTTTAATTTTTACTTCCAAATTCTAAAATCAATCATTCAGAGAAAAAGTAATCACTAAATAAATTTATTAATCAATTTTATTGAAAACTCCGCTATCGTTTATCAAGAATCTTTTTAATTTCATTTTTTGTTGGTTGTTTTTCCGAGGGAGATATAACCCCCCCTCTCTAAATTATATTTCAAAAAATATTAAAATTTTGGTTTGTATTACTGTACACATAGATTCGAAAAATAATAAACTAGACAAAATACTGTTAGAAATTCGCTCAATATATATTACCGTGACATAGGTTGAAGGTTGACATATATTCGGTGTTTTTTTTAATAGTATTTTGTCTAGTTTATTATTTATAACACCTATTCCCGAACTTACTGTGTTTAAGAGAGAGTCGGCCGCTATTTTGAATTGTCCAATACATCGGTAAACACTGTATGTTTTTCGAGCTGAATAAACATGTTACATTGAATAAAAACACGAAAAATATATCCAGTTTGGTAGGAAAGTAACTTATCTTGCCTTTGATAACATTTATTTGTTATATATTTGTTTTTTGACAATTTTTTCGAATCTATGTGTACAGTAATACAAACCCAAATCGATTTTACCCTTTTATAACAACAGTAAATAAGTAAATTCTTTTTATATTAATATAAAAAAATATGCGGTCTCGTTTATGAACATAATAAACGCTTTAAAATAAGTGAAACCACTAAGAACTTAGCCAGTTAGGTAGAAAACGGACACTTAGAAAATCGATTTTATTTAAAAAAAAAAAAAAAAAAAAACATCAAACAAGTAAAAAAATTTTTTTTTTAATATTATGGGGGGGGCTATAGTCTATTTAAAAAAAACAATTTCTCCTTCAAGAACGATCATAAAATGTGTTTTCAATCGATATTTATTCAATAAGGGACCAGTTTTCCTACCTAGCGAAAGGGGACGAGTTTTCCGGAGACGAGTTTTCCGGAGACGAGTTTTCCGGAGACGAGTTTTCCCGAGACGAGTTTTCCCGGGACGAGTTTTCCGGGCACCAAATAAAATACTAGATCGATTTACGTCATTTTTAGAATAATGATATATCTCTAAAGAGTCGTTATATCATACAGACTTTTCTGTATTTTCTTTACTTTTAATGATCGCCATAAGTTCCAATTTGAATAAGCACCGAGTTTCCTTCACCAATTTTGTACTTTCACTTAAAATTTTAATAAACAAAAGATATCGTTAAAAAATCAATTAAAAACGAAGGAGCAGACAGATACAGTGGATACAGTAACCGTAGAGCAGGGGCAGGGCTCAGTGCAAGGCGACGGATAGGGTTCAACTTCTAGTTTCGTTTTCAGGGTTGGAAAAGTTAGGCCACGTGGTACAAACTGGCCGGTTTCAATTAACTCTTTGAATTGTTACCTTTTTTTTTTTTTTTTTTTTTTTTACTTACTTTTGTGGCATTTATTATATATATATATATATATATATATATATATATATATATATATATTTTTGTTTCTTTATCACTTTTTCGGTCTGTTGTCTACAGTAAGGCAGGTAAGCAGTTTAGGTGGTAAAGATAATCTCTAACCCTTGCATGACGAAAAGGGGCAGCTTTTGAGATTACAGCGTCGTGACGTCACTTAAATAAACGTAAATTATTGATTCGGTAGTTTCAGTTTCTTTTTTTCACTTGATTTAACTAACACGATTTTATTTTCTGGGTTTGTATTACAATCTACAGAGTTACGAAAAAGTTGTCACTCCCCCCCCCCAAAAAAAAATCCAACAAATATATAACAAACTAGCATGAGTGCCCGGCGTTGCCCGGGTGTTTAGAAGTGTGTGTTGAGCAAAAAAAAAAAAAAAAAAAAAAGTGGTAGTAGGAAGGCAGGCTCGAACCCGTACCGCATAGATAGGAGGAAATGAACTGGGGAAAAAACATGACGTCTTTGCTGTTACGACCACCGCTAAACCGGAAGTGACGTAGGTTTAAATTAAGGCTAGACAATCGAAAAGAGGAGATGACTTTCGAAAATATCGGTAAAAAAAGCTGTAGAAAAATGCCCAGTTGAGGGTGAAGAAATTAATGTTTTTAGCCAATTTGTCGTCTGAAGGATTGAACTTCAAAACGATACTGATCTCGTAAAAATCTGTCGCCTCTGTCGAAAGTTTTAGACAGACATGCAAACATACATTTATGTACTGATAGCTCAAATTTTCGACCCAAACCGATTAAAAACTTGCCCTATCTCTGAATACCCTTTATGTAAAATTTCAAATGTTTAGACCAGAAATTGTTTGAGTAATTTGGTAGAGACCGCAGAGGTCACATTTTTTTTTTTAAATTTTACCCCTATTATGCCCCGTTAACATGTATTGTTTTGGGCTCAAATCAAGTTATTAAGTTAGATCCATGTTCAAGGAACCTATATCTAAAATTTCAAGTGTTTATACCCAAAATTGGCGGAGGAGGTTGGTAGAGTTCTCAAAGGTCAAATCGTTGAATTTCTGTCCGAACACCGATCACATAGATTTTCCCAAATCTCAGTACCTTGTATATCAAATTTCGAGTCTGTAGACTAAAATTGACATAGTTATTGCGTAGGGAAATGTACACAGACAGACAGACAGACAGACACACAGGCACGTTCACTTTTATGGATATTATAGATAGATTAAATGTTATCAAAGACAAGATAAGTTACTTTTCTACCTCAGTGAATAAGTTTTTAGTGTTTTTATTCAATGTAAAATGTTTATTCAGTTCGAAAAACAAGTAATATTGAGTGCTACTGAAGAACAAGAAAACATGGCCCAATGTCTCTTTACCTCTTTGAAGTCTCGATAATAACTTCAAAATTAGAATAAAACGAAATGGTGGCAAAAACCCACCCATTTTTTGTTGTTGTTGTTGTTTGTTTCTTATTTTGAAGTCTTCGTTTAGACTTCGAAAACATCTTTACCCTATTTCTAAATCATGTTATTAAACATGAAACAATAAATTTACAAATTTTAGAATGAATGCTTTATTTCTTAATCATGTTTACAAATATTAATTAATAACGTTATAAAATTTAAACAGATAGATTCGAAAAAGTTTAAAATTTAAACACATAGATTCGAAAAAGTTGTCAAAAAACAAATATATAACAAATAAATGTTATCAAAGGCAAGATAAGTTACTTTTCTACCTAATTGGATATATTTTTCGTGTTTTCATTCAATGTAACGTGTTTATTCAGCTCGAAAAGCATACAGTGTTTACCGATGTATTGAAAAATTCAAAATGGCGCCCGACACTCTCTTTAACACGGTAAGTTCAGGAAAAGATGTTATAAATAATAAACTAGACAAAATACTGTTAGAAATTCGCTCATTATATGTTACCGTGACATAAGTTGACATATATTCGGTGTTTTTTTAATAGTATTTTGTCTACCTGGAAAGAATGTTTCTGGAGTCCTCTTCTCTAAAACGATTAAATTATAGTGATTCAACGGACCCAAAAACCCAGACCCTTATTCTTCACTAGTCCTCTGCTGTATTTTCTCTTTAAAAATATGATTAATCATTTTCAACCTCTAGTGTGTGTTAAGATAGAATCGACAGATCGATTTTTTAGATATGTGGTTTTGTAGGGGACTAGGATATATAAATACCCCAATCCCGTTACAAAAGAATAGTGAAACGAATGGGAATTGAAGGAAACAAAGACTCAAGTAATGGATAAGATAAACGTTGTTTATTTGCTGTTGAAAGAAATGAACATTTTAGTTATAACATGTCCGCGCGTAATGTCCGTTGCAGGACTGGTGTTGTAGCAAGAAAAGGAAATGTGTTTTCATCTCAAGTTTGGGTCATTATTGTTTGTTCGCGCGTGGGAATTGAAGTGAATGTTGTAGCGGAAATGAGAATCCAGCGTGTAGGCAAGGAAGAGGATATTAGAGTTGTCATCAGTTAGTAGTCAGCTACGCGAAGGTGTTCTTAGTGGCCAGTAGTAGATGGAGAGAGAAAGAGGGAGAATGTATACATACAGTCATCAGCTCGTGCCCCATACATAGTAGGAAGTTGGCGTGAGGTGCGCGTGCGCGCGCGCCAAAACGGCGGCGGCTTGTTCGCCCAACCTCTCTAGTTGAGAGTTGGTCTTAAAAAGAGAGTTAGAAACAGCTTGTCTCCATGTTTTATACTCGCTTCTGGAGTGTCTTTTGCACATGTGTATTTCCTTAGAAAGCGGAAGTGACGTCGTCCATGTGTGTGTTCGTGTTCGCGTGTGTGAGTACATGTGTATACGTAAGCGTGTGTGTATATATACGTGAATGTGAGTGTATGTACGCGAACGTGAATATGTGTACATGTGTGGACGTGGGCGCGTATGTTTGTGTGCGCGTATGTATATGACAGCTTGAAATATGAATGTGTGTTTTGTGTGAGACTTGAAAAAGGCTCGTACAGTTTTAAGCCAAAACAATAGTACTTATTTAATTGTCATGTGGAAAATAGTAATATATCCCCAAATTACGAAAACTAAGTAGAACTACTATTGTGTTTTTAGTTTAAAAAAAAAAGTCTATTGCTACAGTCAAAAACAAAACGTCAGCCATTAAAGTGTCGAAAAGGAAGATAAGTATGTCCCCTGTATTTGCAATGATCAAGGTGTTCAAAATACAAATTCCCCCAATTTTCAGTAAAAATTACCTTTAACTATAAATATTTTTCTACTTGATGAATTTTCGTATTTTTTGTTAATATATTACTATTTTCAACATGATAAGTAAGTACTGTTATTTTTACTTAAAACAACATATTTTTTTTAAAAATCGATCATCGATCTGTCAACTCTATCTTAAGCACCCACTCTTTAGGTTTCTTTGCTCAAACTAGATAAATAAGAAAAGGTCTACTTCCTTTTCTTATTCTCCTGGTTATTGACTACTTCATCCCCAATATTGATTTCCATTTTAATGATGAAAATTAAAAACTAAAAAAAAGAAGAAGAAAATGCGAATAAATAAGGGGGGGGGGAGAGAACAGAATAAAAAAAATAAAAATAAAAGAAACTGAAATTCTATTTTTTTTTTTTTAATAAAAGGAATAAATAGAATAAATGACAATTTTTTTTAATGCCGAAAAGATAAAACTTTTGAAAATTATAAAAAAACTTTTGCAAGTGCTTAAAAAATAGATATCTGTTCGTAATCAACTGAAATTTTAACCACGTGTTGATATATATGGTACCTGTGTGATCTAAAATGCTGTCTCTTTTAGTCATGCAAAAATTAGAGAATCGAAACTGCATCTGCCCAGTAATAAGTGCTCGAAAATTCTTTGAACTGTTGTCATTTTAATATTGTTACCTTGTGTAAAATCTTAGTAATTTTTCATTTTTCTATTTCAAAATGCATACCTGTGATTCAAGATGATGCGATCCCAGGCCAGCAGCTGGTGGATAGGGACCATCCTTCACTGACCAACATTTTCTTTAAATGTGAGGGTAGAATCCCCATGTATGTACACCCATCGCTATACAGGGCACTCAAACTAACCTTCCCCCTGGACGTGGGGGGCGTGGCCAAGGATGGATCACCTTCATCGGATTTACTTACCGGCAGCCTTGGCCAGGCCTGCCATGTCCTCACTGCCCAGGATTTCAGACCCGTCTGTGACAGTGCTTGAGGTAAGTGATCATGTCTTTGAACTTGGCTACATTGAATGTGAGGGGCATCAGGTGTCGAAGCAAGGCCTCGCGCGTTGTGAGAGACTTGGTGTCCCTCAAGGTAGATATTGCCGCTATCCAGGAGACCCACTTTGTTTGTAACGGGGATTGTCAGGTGCTGGTAAACGATTACGATGTCTACTCAGCATATGGCAATACCTATAGGCGTGGAATCTCCTTGCTAGTGAGTCGCACCCTGTCAGCGTCGGTGAATGTTGTTCACGCAGGCGAGGACGGGCGGGCGCTTGTTGTTGATGTTGCTGTTAATTGTAGTGTTTTTCGGATTGTTGCTGTTTATGCTCCCAATGCTGCTGTAGAGAGGGCAACCTTTTTTCGACGGTTGGAGGGCTTCTTAGTGGATCCGGAACGGTTAGTTTTAATGGGGGATTGGAATGCAATCCTTGATCCCAAAATAGATAAGGTCGGGGGGACTAGCGGGTCGGCGTGGTGTGACAGCAGTCTGTCTGACCTGATGGCCTCGTGCGATCTCGTCGACAGATTTCGTCTGGATCATCCGGGGCGGGAGATGTGGACGTGGCATCCTGTAGTGCCTTCCCATCCAAGCACTTACTTGGATCGGATGTTAGTTAGAAGAGGTGATGTAGACTTCCTATCTTGCCCCACGTTCCACTTGCTAGGACACTCGGACCATAAACTTGTTATGGCCCGTTTGAGCTTAAGTGCTAGGCCTAAACTGGCCGGATACTGGAAGTTCAACAGCACCTTGTTGGAGCTGGAGGACTACCGGTTGAAGGTCACTGAGCTAATTCAGCGGGCTTTAGTGGGGGCGGTTACAGGGAGTAAGTGGTGGGTTAGTCTTAAGGCCAAAATTAGGCGCTTCTCTGTCCAGTATAGCCAACGCCTCGCGATAGATAAGGCTAAGGCAAAGAAGCGTTTAGAGGATAAGCTGACCCGGGCGGTGGAGGGGGGGGACCCCCTAGAGTTAGCACTAGCTAAACAAGATCTCAACCGCTTGGCTAGCGAGCGGTATGAAGGTCAAGTAGTTAGGGCTAGGTTAAAGAAAGTTTCTAACGAGGCTGTGAATGTTGACGCTGTTGAGCGTAAGGCTGCTTTAAGGCGCGGTTCGGATGGGTACATTCGTAAAGTACATAACCTGGAAGGACACCCCTTAGTATCGACTCGGGAGATCTGCGAGGGGTTTCGGGAGCATCTATCGGTGCGCTTCACCCAACTACCCGGACTCAGGGTTGATGAGTTTGGCAACTATTTGGCTGACTCGCCCCACCTCACGGCGGCTCGGGCGGCTAGCTGTGATGGTCTTATTACTGAACATGAGGTCATTACTGCGTTGAAGCAGGTCGGCTATAACAAATCCCCGGGGCTTGATGGTTTACCCTACGAGTTTTACTTGAGGCTGTCGCCCATGTTGGTCCCTATTCTGAAGGATATGTTCAACCATTGGTTTGCCCAGGGTTCCATCCCTGGACAGGTGACCAAGGGTGTGATCACATTGCTGAGGAAAGGTCAACGGCATGGTGGGAGGGAAAACTTTGATGATTTTAGGCCCTTGACTCTGCTAAACACAGAGTTAAAGATTTTGGCAAAGATTCTTGCGAATCGCTTGCAGGTTGTCATCACTGACTTGATCGAACCGGACCAGACTTATGCTGTGAAGGGGAGATCGATTCAAGACAATTTGCACTTGATACGCTCGATCATAGAGGGGACAGAAGACGACGCCGAAGCCGCGCTGATCAGTTTGGATCAGTCCAAGGCATTCGATAGGGTCGACCATTGGTTCCTAGGATCTGTGCTAGAGGCCGCCGGATTTAATCCGGACTTCCGCAAGTGGATCTTTGTTCTGTATGACAGGCCGACGGTAGCGGTGCAGATCAACGGTAAGCTGTCGGAGTCATTCGCTGTCTCTCGGTCGGTGCGACAGGGTTGTCCGCTGTCGCCTCTGTTGTATGTCCTGGCGTTGGAACCCCTCCTTCGCAAGTTAAGGGACGAGGCGGCTACACCAGTCCTGCGCGGAATAGCTCTCCCTGGAGGCACACGAGCCAGGGTTTCCGCGTTCGCCGATGACGTCACCGTGTTCGTGTCTTGCCTCACGGACGTTCAAGCGGTGGTCGAGGCGCTCGCTCGATACGAAGAAGTAACAGGGGCCATCTTCAACCGTAGCAAGTCTGTTGGCCTGCGGTTGGGGGCCTGGACCGGGGTAAACTCGCTTCCAGGTATTTTCAGCTGGACCGATGGACCGGTCCGCATTCTCGGTGTCTGGTTTGGACCGGGACTTCAGCTGGAAAAGAATTGGTCGGAAGTGCAGTCTAAGGTCAAATCGTCAGTAAAGACTTGGATTGGAAGGAAATTGTCCTTGAAGGGTCGGGCGGAGGCGTGTGCTACATACGTCTTTCCGCTCATCCTTTACCGTTTGTCTGTACTTCCTCTCCCTGCAGAACGACTAACCCGCTTACAAGGGCGCCTCGATTCACTTTTGTGGAACGAGGGTAAGCATTATGTCTGCAGAGAGGTCTGTGTTCAAAATCCGAGCGAGGGAGGCCTGGGTCAGCCCAGTCTCTTGTGTCATAGAAACGCCGAGAGATTGGCTTTCCTGGGTCGTTCGCTTGAAGGAGACGCTCCTTGGGTCCCTGTGGTTGAGAACTCGTTTCCCAACCTCAAACCCAACCCTTCGGTAGAAGGTCGTCGTAGACCGAAGGGGGAGTCCAAGTTCTTCTCCGAATGCCGAACCGCTCTTAGAGCTTTGCCGGGGACCAATGTCCTCGATCAGCCAAGGAAGAAACTGTATCGGGATTTAGTGGAGGGGACCGCGAAGGATCCACTTTGTAGGCGGATGGGATGGTCGATGGAGGTTGTCCGTTCTCAATGGCGTTGGGCGCCGGGACGGGAGATTCTGAATAACTCGGAATTCTCCCTGACTTGGCGACTGGTCCGAAATGCGCTGCCCCTCTTCGACGTACTTTTTCGGTATAAAGAACATACCAGCCGCTTCTGTCCGTGCTGTGACGAACGCGAGCCCGAAACAATCGAGCACGCGTTTTTTAGTTGCAGCCGGATACAGCCCCTATTAAGGTACGTCGAGGGGGTAACAGCTCGCATCGATGCCGAGTGTCTGCTCGATCTCGACGTAGGAACTTTTGTGTACAACATGGAGCCGCCGTTCCCCAGGGAGGAAAGTTTGGTTTTCCTGGCGATCCTAGCAGTAGCGCGCATGACCATTTGGATCGCGCGCCTCAAGTTGGTCCACGAAGGGACATCTGTTCCTGATCGGGATCTGATCGTTTACTTTAAACATTTGCTTAAAGTAAAGATCAGATGCGATTGGAAGAGGTTGCCTAGAGTGGAATTTGACAAGAGGTGGGTGCACAGCACTAGTTTGTGCATCCGTCGAGGAGCCAAGTTTCAATACGTGTTCCCTCCTTAGGCATGGCATGGGCGGTGCTGGGTCCTACGGAACCCATCCCGCCTAGGTTAGCATTATAAGTTCAGTAAAGTAACTCTTGACTGGTGGTACAAATGAGATCCTGTTCCTGATTTTATTTTTTGGTATTAGAGAACCTCTGAGTCTGCCCAACCCCCCTGCTCCTCATCTTTATTTTCTGATGCCCCCGATCATCCCCCTACTCAGAGGTCACCTTCCTACCCCCTCCATCCGTTGCTTTATTTTCTCCCACCTCCATTAAGGCGACTTCCCCAAACCCCATTAGGGATGCTCTGCTTGTTTTCGGTTCCCCGGAAAACAGTGGGGGATCTAGCCACATAGAATAGTACAGGGGGGTCTTACTAACAACACATTAGTAGATTTTCCTTATTTTTGAAATGAACATTTTCATTAGTTTTTTCCCACTCCACGAACATTTTATGCCAATTAATTCAAGAACTCTTTCTAATGAAATCGAACTTTATTTTCTCACACATACACACACACACACACACACAAAAAAAAAAAAAAAAAAAATGCACACACAACATACAGAAATGAATATACAAATTGTACATAGTTAAATTTTACATTGAACGCTGGGGTTATTAGTTAGATTAGGATCCACAGAGTGATTGAGGTATTTTGGTAAATGTTGCCAGTCAAGAGTAAGACTTCAAAGTCTCATCTGTTACATAGTCAAAAAGACCCTGTACCCTCCCCCTCCCAATTTCTTGTAGGGCCTTGTGCCTAATTTTGTTGAACTGAATTTTTTGTACGTTTTTTATGTTCAATTTTTTCTTTCTCAATAAAATATATAAACAAGATGAATAAGCCTTATTAACTGGTTATCATTCGTCTGGTGCCCGGAAAACTCGTCTCCGGAAAACCCGTACCCGGAAAACTCGTTCCCGGAAAACTCGTACCCGGAAAATCCCCCCCCCCCTTTTTGCTAGGTAGCAAAACTGGTCCCTTATTGAATAAATATCGATTGAAAACACATTTTATTACCGTTCTTGAAGGAGATACTGTTTTTAAAAGAGACTATGCATCCCCATAATATTTAAAAAAAATATTTTTAACTCTTGCTTAAAAAAAAAACAAAAAAACCTGATCACGGAGTCAAGATACGAAAAACGAAACCAAATATTTATTTAAAAAAATACTCTAATTTTAACACTTTTTTGTCATTACGAAACAAAAATAAAGAAAGAAAATACGTATTATCAAAGGAAGCAATTATTTTATTTAGAAGAATTAATTCAGTTTAAATAATTCTTGTGTTATTACAAAACAACAAAAAAGAAAACACGGTCTTATGTAATTTTGGTACCGCGCTGAAATAATAACGTTATTAGTTCGAAAGCCAGGAAGGGAGGGTATCGTTTAGAAGTCATTTCGCGGGCACTTTTGTGCAGTAGTGCAGTACTTAAAAATATACAAATATATTTTCTTTTGGAGGTGGGGGAGGCTCGTTTTAAAACTGTATCTACCTTAGTATTTTCTTTAATTTTCGGACATTTTTTTGTTAAAAATTATTTATTGAGCAATGGCGAGTGCTATTTCTTTTTAACTAAATAAACTCTTTAAAATAAGTTTAACACCAAAAACTTACAACGCTAGGTAGAAAACGAAAACTTAGAAAAATCAATTTAAATTTTTAAAACAATAAACATGCAAAAATATTTAAAAAAAATATTATGGGATGTGCATTATTACCTAAAAATATACAAATTTATTTTCTTTTAGAGGGGGCTCGTTTTAAAACTATATCTACCTTAATATTTTCTTTAATTTTCTATTTTTGAACAATTATCCTCCTAAGACGTGATCCTCTTATGTCGGACATTTTTTGTTCATAAGTAACACTCGACATTACTTTTTATTTTTTTTTTTTTAACTGAATAAACTCCTTAAAAAACCAAAAACTTTCAAAGCTAGGTAGAAAACGAAAACTTAGAAAAATTAATTTAATTTTTTTAAAACAACAGTAAACAAGTAAAAATATTTTTTTTTAAATATTATGGGAGGTGTATTCTCTTTTAAAGACAATATCTCCTTCAAGAACGGTAATAAAATGTGTTTTCAATCGATATTTATTCAATAAGGGACAAGTTTTCCTACCTAGCAAAACGGGACGAGTTTTCTGGGTACAAGTTTTCCGGAGACGAGTTTTCCGGGGACGAGTTTTCCGAGGACGAGTTTTCCTAAATTCCATTTGTCTTCCATGTTTCGAATCATCACAATTTATTTATCTAGAATGTAATCCGAAATGAACCAATTTCTGAAGCCACAGCGTTTCAATGGTAACTCTTCAGCGCCTAATTCCGTAAACCATTGAAAACATTCAATCGACTTTTTTTCTTTTTCTTTTTTTTTTTTTTTACATAGGCATCACCATTTATCAAGGCCACTCGAGGATAAGGCTTAAAGAGCGTACAGTAGTCAATTGGACAATATAGTAATTGTCAGTAATGGAAATTCAGTAAATTTGTTAACTTAAGAGGAACGGCTTATCAAGAATTTGTTAACATTGGGCTTGAAGACAACCATATTGTAGTCAGCTGGAAAGCAGAAAAACGGAAGACAGTTCCACAGATGTGCAGTTCTAAGAAATAAGCGTTGTTCATGAAATCTACGTTTAGGTTTAGGCACAGATAAAGAGTGGGGTGGGGGGGAGGAATTGTTGATAGTGTTTTCAGCTAGACGAGTGTCCACAAACTAACTAATTAGACTTTCTCACAAACTACATCTCCCATCCGGTGCTTAAATTAATTGTAAGCTGTGACATATGAATCAACCATCGCGAAACTCCAGTCCTTTTTTGTAAAGCCTTGTAACATTGTCTATTCTAGACATCTTTTTGCAATCTGTAAGCATGAGCCTGGTGAAACAATTGATGAATTTTTGCAGAAGCTAGATTTGTTTATTGCCGATTTGTTGCTTTGAAGCAGTAACGGCTGAAGAACATCGTAACCAAGCGGTTTGTGATGCCCTCATAACAGGCACTCGCTATCATACAATCCGACAACGACTCTTAAAAAGGATACTCAATTTGAAAGACATTTCCGACTTAGCTTGTTCTTTAGAAAGGGCCAAGAAGCAAGCCAAATCTTATATCAACCCCACACCATGTGGCGTTACCACTGAACCATTAGTGACTCGTTAAGTTTCTTGTACTTCCAAAAATGTTTTGGCTTCAGCAAGGGAAAAATGTTTCTTTTGCGGTAATCGACACCATCCACGAATTAAATGCCCCGCCTGTGATACAATGGTCAATAAGAACCTATTGGAACTCATCCTTAGAAAACAACATGTCTATCCATATCATTTAAAAAACAGAGATGCTTGAACTTGAACTTTTTTATATCATTTCATAACTCCTCCCTGAATTCTTTCCACTCAGGGTGAATGTCTTATTAGTATTGTCATTTTGTGTAAAATCTTAGCAATTTTTCATTCTTCTATTTCCGCATGCATACCTGTGATTTTAGATGAATAAAGCCTTAAAAATTGGTTTCCATTCGTCTTCAGTGTTCCGAATCATTACAAATCTCACTCCAATTTTTGAATCAGGTGCATCTGGAGAACCTTGTGAAACTTCACACACTGATATAATGCTCGATAAGAACCTATCAGAACTCATCCTTAGACAATGTGTCCATCCCTATGATTCTAGATGAATTACTAACTGGCTATCATTCGTCTTCTGTGTTCCGAATCATTACAACTGTTGTTGTTATTATTATTATTATTATTATTATTATTATTATTATTATTATTTGAATATTAAACTCAACAAATTAAAAAAATAGAAAAAGAACTATTGTTTTACAGTTCTGAATTTTTGGATTCATCTGACTACTCTTCTCATCTTGAGTGTTATTTTCACATTTCGGTCGATGTAACCTCCGACCTTCTTCAGGTGTATCTTGCCAAACTCGGGAATTTGAATGGAATTTCGAGTGGAACCCTTTATTTACTTCACAAGGGTAGCATGTTCTCATTCTGTCAGCCATGATGGGAGAGAGGTCCTAAGTAATTCGCAATTGTATTTTTTGGTCGTCCACACTGGGAATTGAACCTACAACCTTCAGTAGAATATTATTTTTGCAATTGATTTTTCCAAGTACTCCACTGCACCACGTTTGTAAATAAAAAATTGCTTTGTTTGTAAATAAAAAATTGCTTTGTTTGTAAATAAAAAATTGCTTTGTTTGTAAATAAAAAATTGCTTTGTTTGTAAATAAAAAATTGATTTACTTGCAAATGAAAAATGAGGGAGGTAAAATATTTTTTTCTCTTTATTTCTGTTCAACATTTAATAGGTAATTGAAAGACAGCACAGATAAAAAAAAAAAAAAGAAGGGTCTGTTAATTGATGTGAGACTGCTCAGCTAGTATCATGTGACCTAACTTTTCTGAAAATGCTTCAACCAGAACTAGCCCCCATACTTACAAAACTTGAAACCCTCATCGATAAAGACAAATCAGTCTCCTGTACATCATGATAAAGTTGCTGGGATCTATGTGAAATAGAGAAGCGATCAATCACCTCAGCAGAAATAACCTACGCAGTAACATGTAATATGGGTTTCCATTCTGTGAGGTCTATAGTTGTGCTGACAGTAATATCTCATAGGATTAGCAAATCTCTCAATGTAGGCTTCGTTTCTAGGGCAATTGCTCTTGACATATCAAAGGCCTTTGATAGGGTATGCATAAAGGTCTATTTCACAAGATCTCCAGCTACAGCATAGCTGGAAATGTCTTCTCAATTATTAAATCATTTCTCTCTGATGGGTTTATAAGAGTAGTGGTTGATGGGCAGAAATCAGAAGTTCACAGTACTAACGCTGATGTCCCTCAGGGTTCCATCCTGGGTCCAACTCTCTTCCTGATCTTCATCAATGATCTCCCAAATCACATTCTTAGATCATTCGTAGACATTTATGCAAATGACACTACCATCTATGGCAACACTTCAAAGGCCATAAATGACCAAGATTTCTCTGATCCTCTCTCTCCTGATCTTGAGCATGTGGTGCAAAGGGGAAAAGGTGGCTGATTAATTTTAATGTATCTAAAACCAAGCTTCTCTCTTTCTGTCATCAACGCTCTGACTCCCATCTGGCCTCAATTGAAATGAATGGCTCTCATCTTGAGGAAACTCTATGTTTTGACAAGTTTCTGTGTCTGATATTCACTCCTGATCTTAAATGGAACACGTACATCAAATCCGTTGCCAAGGTTGCTGGAAAAATGGTTGGATCATTCTATTACTCTATTAGATATCTCACTGCTTGAAGCACCCTATCCTGCCTTCAAAATTTGATAGGTGATGCCCTTTTCTCTTTTCTGCACCATCTTTCCCACAGAAGAGATATTACTAGCCTGTCTCTGCTCCGTCATTATTTTCATGGCAAGTGCTCGTCTGAGCTCCAATCTATGATATCTCATTGCTAAACTTTCACAAAAAACACTTGTTTAACTAAAACCATTATCAATAATTTTCCCCACTATCTATTTGTGCCTAAACCTAAAGATACATTCTAAGAACAAAGCTTCTTTTCTAGAACTTCCCACCTGTGGAACTCTGTTCCGTTGGCCTACTTTCCAGCTGACTACAATTTGGTTGTCTTCAAATCCAATGTAAATAAGTTCTTGTTGAATCTTCCCCTGAAATAATCAAATCATACCACTAATGATTACTATGCTGTTGTCCCAATGACTACTATACACTTATTAACCCTTAGCCTTAAGTGGCCTTTGGGCCTTGATAAGTGGTGACTCCTTTGTAAAAAACAAAGGTGGAAATGAGACTAGAATTTAGAACCCCCTCCATCGACTTGTATCCAAGATTCATATTGACATGAATGTTTCCGATTGCAATTTACGGAACAAACTGAAAATGGCCAAAGCAGTTTATGATTTTAGATAGATCGGAAATGGTTGAAGCAATTTACAATGTGAAAGTCACAAAGAAAATGTAAAATAGCAGACGGCATTGAGCATGTGGATGCAAAGCCAAATTAACCATGCTCTAGAATTGATTTTGATTTGGAATAAATGAGAGCGAATAAAAAAATAAAAAGCAATCACACATAGTACCTTACTATTGCTTGTTGTCTACGTCATGACATATCATAGAAAATGGATGGTGTTAGTCAATTTGCCAAACCCGCCCACTTAAGTTACACAATTCCATGTTTGTTTCATTTCATTAGTGTCTTTAGATATAATAAATATCTAAATATTAATTTACTTGTCCGACGTCCAATGTCACAAAAAACTATCATTATCGCAAACATTAATAAATGAGAAACGAATTACCTCCCTTTATAGTCACTCTTTATCAGTTAAAAATCATTAAAACCATTTCCTCACCAAAACAAAAAAAAAACATTGCTGTCTGTTTACGATTTTAAATTAGCTATTTTATTTTATAATTAAAAAAATTATGTTGAGAGGAGACTATAAGTTTATAAAGTTTATAAAAGGAAAATTGTGAGCACAAAAAAAAATAAATAAAATAGTAGTAGTAAGCAGGCTCAAACCCATAACGTGCCAGAGGAAAAAGAGGTGAAAAAAAAAAAAACTGTCTTACCAAGGTGCCTAACATGGTCGTGATTTCACGGGTGGTCGAAATAACGCCTTTTAAGTGACGTCATGAACACGAGGGTTGAATGACTTGCAAAAAATGTCAGCGAAAAAAACGACTCTCCCTGTGCAAAAGTGCCCAGTTGAGGGTGAAGGAATTAATGTTTTTGATCAATTTTTCAATATTTGTCGTCCAAAAGATCGAGCTTCAAAAGGATACCAATCTCGTGAAAATCCATCACCTCTGTCGAAAGTTTTAGGCAGACATACATACATACACATACATACATACATACATACATACATACATTTAAGTTGACAGGTGAGATTTATTTTATAGATGTATATAATTATATAGAGTGGAACGATAAAGTTGTCGCCCTAAAGAAAACAACAGCACAGCTTTATTTTAAAACTTTTATTGAAAAAATCAATTCAAATAACTTGATTATGTAGGAGAGCTGACATCTATTCAATGTAGCTGACTTTAGCCTCAATCACCACCTTGATACGGGTCCAGAACTGGAAGCATGCCTTTTCCACAAGTGCTGGCAGGAGCTCAATGAATACTCAGTGGATAGCGGCAATCAAGTTGGCTTTAGTGTGGAAGGTCATGTTGATGATGTTTTTGATATATGACCAAACGAAGTAGTACAGCAAGTTCTGGTCGGGGGATAAGGAACGCCAGTGAGAGAAGGATACAAAATCATAGCACTCCTCCTGAAACCAAGCCTGGGTCTCTGTACACTTGTGGGTCAACGCCAAGTCTCGCTGCCACACCTAAGGTTTGCCAGTGGCTGCCTGATTGCACTCTTCAGCACATCCAGGTACATGTTGATGTTGATTTTCAAGCCAACTTTGAAGATGTGAGGTGACATGATGTGGCCCTCACTTGAAACCACATCAAAGACTATAACCGTTGCCGAAAACTTTGTTTTCATCACCCTGGACACATCTCTGTTATTCATAGCAATCCAGCAATGCATTTTTGGGGAGCTGGCAATGGTCCTGTTGTCATAACTTGAATCAGTAGAGAGCAGGACTTGTACAGCGGTGCATCTCTGATCTTGCTTGTTGAACATTGTGTCACTTTCAGACATAAGAAAAAGCTCCTATTGCTCTTGGGATTTGTACACAATTGGCCAACTAGTAGTAGGAAATGGAATTATGCTGTCTTTTTTAAGACCACGATTTCATTATTTCACCCTGTACAATATACTATTAATTTGTAACTCTGGTAGGCGACTGCTTAGCAGAGTCACAAAGTGACAAATTTTTTTTTTTTTTTTTTTTTTTTTACATAGGCATAACCACTTATTAAGGCCAGATATCATTCGAGGATAAAGGTTAAGAGTGTACAGTAGTCAATTGGACAATATAGTAATTGTTAGTAATGGAAATTCGGTAAATTTATTAACTTAAGTGGAACAGCTCATCAAGAACTTGTTTACGCTAGACTTGAAGACAACCATATTGTAGTCAGCTGGAAAGCAGGAAAACAGAAGACAATTCCACAGGCGTGCAGTTCTAAGAAAGAAGCTTTGTTCATGGAATCTATGTTTAGGTTTAGGCACAGATAAAGAGTGGGGGGAATTATTTATAGTGTTTTCAGCTAGACGAGTGTTTTTTGTGAAAGTTTGGTGAAGGGAACCGAGCACTTCCCATTAAAATAACGATAAAGCAGAGACAAACTAGCAACATCTCTTCTATGAGATAGAGGTTGCAGGGAAGAGAAAAGGACTTCACATACGAGGCTACGAAGTCTATTTTGAACTCTATCAAGACAGGACAAGTCGTTTCTAGCAGCTCCTGCCCAGATGTGGCAACAGTACGCCATCCTTGGACATACCTGGCTCTTATATAGATAGAGAATTGCATCAGCAGTGAGATATCTACTCGATCGATAGAAGGATCCCACCATTTTTCCAGCGGCCTTGACAACAGATTTGATGTACGTGTTCCATTTAAGATCAGGAGTAAAGGTCAAGACCAGAAGCTTGTCAAAACATGAGGCCTCCCCAAGACGAGAGCCATTCATTTCAATTGATGCCAGATGGGGATCAGAATGTTGATGATGTAAAGATAGAAGCTTGGTTTTAGATGCATTAAAAGTAACCAGCCACTCCTTTCCCCATTTTACCATGTGCTCAAGATCAGAGGAGAGAGAATCGGAGAGAACTTGATCATTTAACAAATGGCTATAATTGCTAGATTCTTTCTTTCTCACTTTCCTCCTCACTCCCCAAAACCAGGGACCACGCCACAGGATCATAACCCCCTAAAACTGAACAGATGCTACACTTTGGTCTGGGACTGAAGATCAAATAATTATAGCACAAGGCCAGAGTTAGACACAAAGTCAGTTTTTAATGTGATGAATGTTCAGCACTTCCAAAAAGAGCTGAGAAGAAAACTTAAAATTGCCTCAGTCAAGTAGGATCTCTCCTCTCTTGACTAAAAACAGAACAATGTGCAAATAAATAATGCAAAGTGTAGTATCTGATTTTCATGAACAGAGCTTCTTCACAAAGGCTTCCCATCTGTGAAACACATTGCTGTGCGACTGCTTCCTTGTGGGTTACAACTTGGTCATCTTCTGAGCCAATGTCAGTTGATTTCTATTCAAAACCGTTCCCACAAATATTCTGACTTGGTTGGGGATAATCATTCAATCGCATTGACCCCTATCCTCGAGTGAAATCTGGCCTTAATAAGTGGTGACTCCTTTTAGTAAACAAAACAGAAAAAAAACCCTCAAATATATTACACTATCCTCCTTTAAAGGAGAAGGTAATGATGGCATCATGACGAACGAACATGGATTACAATACCTCATCCACAAAGGAGACGTTAGTTCCTGAGAGGATGTTATTATGAAAACAAAATAAATACAAAACTACCCTTCCTATCTATAAAAAGGAAGAGGTAATTCCTGGGAGGATGGCCTTATGACAACATAATAGATACAGCATTACACTCTTCTAAAAAAAAGGAGAAGGTAATTCCTAGGAGCATAGTACCATAACAACAAAACAGATACAACACTAACTACTCACCCTTCCCAAAAAAGGTGGAGGTAATATCTCCTTCTCTCTTTCTCAATCTCTCTCTCACACAAACATACATAAATGCATGCATTTAAAGCTTCTTTCCCACAACTGCCCGCCTTTTTGACTGTTCCGCTGATATGCTTCCCAGTTGAATACAACATGGTGGACTTCAAGTTTAATATAAACAAGTTTCTTGTTGAACCGTTCTCATAAATAATCAAATTCTACCCAATTTACACCATAAGTGATTACTACACCGGTACCTTACATTCATTAACCCTTATTCTCGAATGGCCTTCAGGCCTTGATAAGTGGTGACTCCCAAATCAAAAAAAAACAAAAAAAAACAAAAAAAAAAACAAAGAAACAACAACAACAAACTACATAATCTTACGCCACTCTTCCAATGGTAACTTTTATTCAACATTTGGGTCTAGCAGAGTTAAAAGTGACCTAGATTCTATCTATCTTTCTATCTATCTACCTCGTTTCCAAAACCAAGACAAGTGTCCCTTCCATATTACTTAGAGACCCCTCCCCTTCCCTCTTCTTTCAAACAGTGACAAGAAAGGAGCCCTTGGGATATAAGGAAATAGAAGCAAACACTGGGAAATAAAAAGCTGATAAGAAACACTACTAACACACGCATGCGCACACACACACACACGCACGCGCACACACACACACACACGCACGCACACACACACACACACGCGCGCATGCGCACGCGCACACTCACTTATTTTCCATTTTATGAAGTGTATCTTTTGTTTCTACAAACATATACACATACATGAAAAGTGATACATGACATGTGGAGTCTTTTTGTTCATTCTTCTACTGGCACATATAATATGTAATGGGTATGGTATTTAATACTGCATGCTCTCTCTTCCGCTTTCTCTCACTCTCTCTCTCTCTCATTCTTTCTCTCTCATTCTTTCTCTCTCTTCCTTAGACTGTGTTTTTTTCTCAGTATATCACTCGACATGTGCCACGTCTTTCTCTCTTTTTTTCCTCTTTCTCTCTTCCTAAAACTGCATAGCTTTAGCAATATATATTTTTACATGTGCTACCTCCCTCTCTTCCCCTCCTTTCTCTGCTTAATACTTCCTCTTTTGGCATGTGCCACCTCTCTTTCTCTCTCTTCTCTCTCTCTCCTTCTCCCTATTCCTAAAACTGCATATCTTCCTCTATATCTTTTGACATGTGCCACCTCTCTCTCCCCTCTCTTCCTAAAACTGCATGTCTTCCTTTGTATCTTTTAGCATATACAGCCTCTCTCTCTCTCTCTCTCTCTCTCTCTCTCTCTCTCTCTCTCTCTCTAAAACTATATGTCTTTCTCAGTATATCTTTTTGTATGTGGGCCCTCTCTGTTTTCTCTCTCTGCTTCACATTTAGTGAAACTGAAATGTGAATAGTTCAGTTACCCTCTTTATTTTTCTGGTTTGTTTCCATTCACTTTCTTCATCACTTCCAAAAGCAATTAAGGTTTTACATGAACGCGTTAACTCAAAGCCATCCGAGATGTTCCATGGTGTAGTATCTTTTCTCTTCCTGCGGAACAGTGTGCAAATGAGGCTACTGAATAGTTCAAAGCAGCAGTTGAAGAACATTATACACACAGAAGTTCTTTAGCAAATCACACTCTCCACAATGGTTCGCCTCTGATTGTGCAGCTGCCATTGCTCAACATGCACCCCGCAGACTTATAGGACATAAGTCCAATACAAGTAGACAAAAGTTTGTAGGAGCTTGAAATAATTGTAAAAGAGAAGTAGTCGCAACTGCGCGAGCCTTTTCTAGTCTCACACAAAAACACAAGTTCACATCTCAAGCTATATTACTTGTCATATGCATGCGCGCACACAAACATACGTACGCATGTCCACACACGTACATATATTCACGTTCGCGTACATACACTCACATTCATGTGTATACACAAACACGCTAACGTACATACATGTTCTCAGATATACGCACATATACGCGCACATGTACGCACACATGGGCGACGTCACTTCTCCTTCAAAAGAAATCCACACACCGGAAACACCTATAAAAGCAAGAGACAAGCTGTTTCCAGCCTTTCAGACTAGCTTCCAAGGTGAGTGGTCGCCGCACTAGCCGCCGGCGTTTCAACAGGCGCGTGCACGCGCCACTTGCTACTATGTGGGACAAAAAGCCAACAGGCCGTACGTACACTTTATACGCTTTCTCTCTCCATGAACTGGATTGACATTCTCACTCTTTCTCTCTCTATATATACAACTTGTCCCTGAGAATACCTTCACATAGCTGACTGCTAACTGATGCCAACCCTCTATCCTTTGTCTTTGTCTACACGCTGGACTATCATTCTCATTTCTACTATATTACTCACTTCTCTTCCCACGCGCGAATAAACGATAGTGAGATGAACACACATTTCCTTTCCTTTCTACACCATTAGTCCTGCAACAAACGATGATTACACCCGCGTGGACATGAACACGTGTTATATCTAAAACATTCATTCTTTCAACAGTAAATAAACGACACGTTTATCTTATCCATCAATTGAGTTTTTGTTTCCTTCAATTCCATTCGTTTCATTATTTTCTTTTGTAACGGGATTAGGATTTATATAACCTAGTCCTTTACACAACCAAGAGAAGGTATTCTGAAGTCACTAGAAAACGCATTGAGTTGTAGAAATTAGGGATTGTGATTTCTGGAAAATTTATAACAGTGTAGTAAATAATGGTCAATCAACGATTACCTCACAATTCAACAATCTTGAGATTGTCTGCATGGCAGCTGAAGAGGCAAATCTCCACTTTAGACCCAACTAATCACTCCCTCCCAAATTTCCCTTTGCGGACACGAGTCACACTTGATAATCTGAAAATGACCTTTCCCTTGTTCGTGATGCAAAAAAAAAAAACATAGACACCTCGAATGTCACATGTGGGCCCGATATTATCCCTGCTACATTATTTAAAAAATGCTCCACTGAGGTTTCTCCAGTTCTCGCCAAACTCTTCAACAAATGCCTTACTGAACCTTGCTTTCCTGACTGCTAGAAAATTGCTTCTGTTGAATCAGTTTTCAAAAATTATGGAACTGACCCATTCAATTATCACCCCATTAGCCTCATCCCTCTCTCCATCAAAATCTTTGAGCCCTTAATCACACACTAGTTTGCCACCACATAGATAATAAACTTCTTTATGGCTAATGGTATGGATATAGGCAAGCCTGTTCTACTACCGATATCCTACTGCAATCTCCAAATATATATACCATGCACTGGATAAGGCAGGGGAAGCTAGGTCAGTAACCCTAGACATATTTAAGAGACAGGGCTTGGCACGATGGTCTTCTTATCAAAATTAAATCATATGGTATAACTAGATGCATACTCGATAAAAAATAAAAATAAAAATATTTGCTCCTTTCTTTTTTACTGTTTTTGTTTTTTTTTCAGAAATGATATATGTCCTTAAAAGCTAGCCTCAGCTCCTGAATGAAGGCCTCGGCAGATGCAACAAGAACTACCAAACATAGCGACTGCATATACACACAGTTTATTGAACTCACATACACACAAGTTTATATCTGCACACTCTCTTACCAACAAAAGAGAAGCAAGCTAATGTGCACACTGCCAATGCAAAATCACACGATGCCAGCTGAAATGAACATATCTAGTCAAATTGTCCTTACAAACAAAACAATTCTTTCTTCACCTAGAACGTTCTTGGCAACACTCTGGAATCTTATTCATTATGAAATTTTTATTTTTCGTTGTCTTAAGCAATTGTTTATTATTCAATTATTTCTGCATGAAAAGACTTTGTCATTCTTTCTTTTGATGTCATCTTTCCCTCTATACTATCTCCCAATTATTGACAGTTGTTGTAGATAGACGAGTTTTGTTATGAATGTTTTACAAGGGTGGGCATAGATTGAGCCCCAAATTAGCAGTTTATTTTAAACAATCACAGATGAAAGAATAGTTACTCACGAATATTCGTGCATACTATAAAAATCCAAACACACAATTTTCTTCCTTGTTTTTTTTTTTCCATTTTTTAAAATTCTTCTTCCAGATCTTACACATGTGAGAAAGTCCTTCAAAATAGTCTTGAACCTTGGCAGAGAGCAAGTAATACACACAAACAGTCACTTACAGAACAGAGGCAAGCAAATATATACACTCTTAACCGAACTTGCATACACGTAAGTTCATACACAAACTCACTATACACATGTGACACCACGTGGCTTCCCCAACAAGTCGCTGACTCCAAACTTTGTGTACCATGGCTTTGTTCTCAATCTTCCATCATTCTTGTTCTGGCCGTGTTATTATCGTCTATTTTACACTAGCGTCTGTTGATGGGGATGCACTGGCCCACAAGTAGAAAAATAAAACAAAACACAACACAAGAAAAATATAGACGCTTATGCTTCACATATATGTTGATTGGACTCGGGGGGGGGGTTGTACATGCTAAAGCTCACAGCTACGTTCATCTCCCAAGCCACGATCTGTTTCCAACTGTAGTCAAAGTCTAACTGCACTCTTACATCTGACTGTCATAAAGTTCCAACTCACGACTGTCGTAAAAAGTCACTGATTGTTGTTAAGGCCAACTTTGTCGTCCCTAATGTTCCCCTGACTCATAGTAACCCTTCCCCCCAAAATACTCACAGGCATATTGCTCGATCCTTAGTCCATTGTTCTCTACCTATCGGTCATTCGGTCACAGGTCATTTGTCACACCTTGAATTTAAATCTACTCTTACCCCTCTTTGTCTATGTTAAGACCAAATTTCTGTCCATTGTCTATTGATAAATCTATTTCCTACTTCCTTTATTTTTCTACTTCCTTCCTGAATGGCTACAGGTCGACCATAGTATCACACATACACACACATCTACAATACCTATTCCATTTATACACACGCAAAGTTACATGGCACCAGCTGAAATAAACATATCTACTCGAATTCTTCTTACAAACGAAACTACTCTTTTTTTCACCTAGAGCATTCTTTGGACATTCTGGAGTCTTACAAACTCTGTATTCTTCGTTGTCTTAAAAAATTGTCATTTATGTGATTAAAAAGTAGAAGAAACCTGACCTTGTACAATGTGCTGTTCGTTTCAGGAAAGAGAAAGAGAAAAAATGGCTGCTCCTGCTATTCATGGACTTGTGATCATGTGAGATAATGAGATAATGAGAGTTGGGGGAAATATGCAAATGAGATGCAGTCGGTTTTTCAAATAAAAAGCCTGTGTGTCAGAAAGTGTGTGTGTGTGGGGGGGGTCTCTTTGGCAAAAGTAAGTTCTGACAGATGTGTGCTGGGGTTTGATACCGAAAATTGCGAGAAGGAGAACATAACAGGAATTCTTTCTTTGAACTTTACTTTCTAATAATACCAACATATTTGACTGTGATTTTTATTACTTTTTTATGGAAAAACTTTTCCATTCTTTTTTTTCGTATTGCTTTTCACTTTACAACCACTAATACCTAAGTTTGATGGCCAAACTATTGAGTTTTTTTTTGTAAAAAATTTTGTAACCTTAATGATACCATTGGAGAACAGGGCGGAACAAGTGCTAGTGTAATTGCAAGAATTAATAGTGAATGGAGTAAGTTCAGAGAACTTCTGTCATTATTAATCAACTCTCACTTCCCTTATTTTATCCTCTCATTCCATGAGCAATGTTTCTGACAAAGAGGGAAGAATTGCTGTTTTCTGGGTCAGAATCTATTCTATCTAACACTTATTGTTGGCAAGTTTTTAATCTTGAAGTAGTTTTTAAAGATTTTATTTTTGTAGCTCCTTATATCAAGTGGCTTCGTACCTTGTTTGGCGCGATTTCCATAAAAAATATCCCATTTCCTTCTTTATAACATAACATTTGTAAGTACACTAACTGGACACCTGGCGTTGCTCGGTCGTACAATACGCTTAAACATGATATTTTTATTTATGCAGATTGTGTATATATTATTATGAAATCAATCCTCTATTGACTATTAAATAATTTGAGGAATAATTTGTTCGGTAGACTAATTTGCAAAAAATTTTTTGAAATAATAATGATAATGTCGGTCATCAAATTCTGTCTCTGTTTGTTTACAATATCACATCAGCTGATATTTGGGCTTAATAATCTTCAAAATAGTCTTTCTTCTCTTATAGATGAAAAGAAGAATTTTTACAGGGAAATATTTTACGTTACACCAGCCAAGGTTACGCCAGTATAGTATAAAATATTTCCTGTAAATTTTTTTTTATCTATAAGAGAAGAAAGACCATTTTTTATAATCCTATTTTTTTGATTTTCGATACTTAGATAAATTTCTGTACAGAACATATCTAAGAACACTGCCAGACATAAATTAGCATTGTTTGAAATTCGCAAAAGATAGGCTCAGCCGTTTCAGAACCTATGAAGAAGGAACTCATGCACACACACACACACACACACACACGCACACACACACACACACACACTAGAAGTGTAAGCCATGTTTAGTTTCAAAACAGTTTCTGATGGTAAGGTGTTCTACACAAGACCTGGAGGTAACTGGTTCTCAGTAGACAGAACAGTTTCCGATGGTTAGCTGTTCTACACAAGTCCTGGAGGTGACTGGTTCTCAGTAAACAGTTCTCGAGTTGGAATCCAGTGCAAAAGATTCTTCCTGTGTTGACACGGAGAAAACATATGCGAAGTTGCTACAGAAAAGTTTAATATTTATGGAGAAATTCTGGTTTCTGATTGGTTGGTAGCAGAACGTGAATTAATTCGATTCATCAGTTCCTAGCAGCATCGTTTATAAATAGAATCTCCCGACTTTGCAGGATGATACCCCATTATAGTTCGAAAATATTGCAACAAACACACATACACACACATACATATACATGATCACGCGCACATACACACACACACTCACACACATACACACACATATACACACACTCACACACATACACACACACTCACATACACACACATACATACACATACCCATTCACATTAACATGCATACACACAAATACACATACATGCTCACATGCACATCCGCACACACACTCACACACACACACTCACACACACACACACACACTCACACACACACACACACACACACACACACACACACACACACACACACGCACAATACTAATAGTGGAGATTTTACCAATTTATATTCATTGTCGGCATGGTTCTTGATAAAATCCCAAAGATGCAGTTGTCATCTAAAAATACCCTATCAAGGAGCCACATCACAATCTCATTACTCCCCACTCCATCCTTAAGTGGCTTTTGACCTTGGTAATTGGTGACTCATTAATAGTAAAAAAAAAGAATTAAAAAAAAACACATCACCATAACAAGAATGTGAGATTTGTGATAAAAAAGAAAGAAAAAAAATGGTGTTCCATTTTTGATAGTTCTTGCAGGAACTGTTAAAAAAATAAATGGACTGGTCACTGCATAAATATCCACTTGAGTAGAATAAAGTAGCCAGTGTCCATTATTTGCAGATTACCTGATAAGATTTCAGTCAATAACTGAGTCGAGTGATACTAAGAATATTGTAAAATATGTTGATATCTTTCGCATCTATGAAATATCTTGAGTTGGGAATTCAATGAGACATTGTATAGGAAAAGAAAAGAAAGAAAAGGAAAAGATGTCGTTATTCAAAAAAAAAAAAAAGAAAAAAAAGGAAATACTAAAAATCTATGAACTGCATCTATTACTACTGGAGATTTGATGTCCGTCTGTCTGAAACCGGCGCTATACTATTACTTCTATCCATTTTATTACTGTGCTATCGTTTAATGGTTTATTCAGGTTATTATTTCAGACTAAGGTACTGAAATAACATATCAAAACTTCTCTGCTCTACAAAGCCACCATTCGCCCATACATGGACTATTGTTTCCACATCTGGGCTGGTACATCTACCACTAACCTCTCCCTCTTGGATAGGGTCCAAAAAAAGACTCCCCAACCTAATAGGTCCCACTCTATCAACCAAGCCTATTCCATCACTGCATGTTACAGCCCTGTGCCTGCTTTTACAAATGTTAAATGGGATGTGCTCTGATGAATTCCTGGTGCCTGTGCTCCCTCAATGTAAATACTCCTGACTAATCTGACAAGCAGCAACATCCGACCTCTTCACTATTAAGGGCCTCAGATGCCAGAAATCCTTCAACTCTAATAGTTTCTTCCCTCGAACTTTGAAATTCCTTCCTGGTCTATATTCCCTGACTGTACTAACCTGCAGAAGTTTAAATGTAATGCGAACAGACATCTTGTCCCTGTAGATATGGCCCCAATTATATCCAAGTGGCAAGGTTTCGTTGTTTGGATTGAATAAGAATAGCAAACACACACACACGCACACACACACACACACACACACACACACACGCACACACACACACACACACACACACACACACACTAACCCTAAAAGTTGTGTCTGCACAAGAAGTCAGATGACTAAAACAGGAAGTACCAATGTGGAAGATATGAACATTTACATTTATTAAAGTTATTTATTTGTACCTGTGGCAAATTACAAGAATAAAGAATACCTTTAGGAGATTTAGGTTTTATTCGACTAGAAGAACACACAATACATGTACAAGATGGTGACTCGGTATATTAAACAAAGGGAGACAATTTCCTAGAAAGGGGCAGACTACTCTCAAGTGATTATTATTTTACCACAATCACCGCCATATCGAAAAGAAGTAAGGTGTAATGTGATGTCATTAAAATTACTAAACAAATGAATTAGTGTCTTTACAGGTCTAATCGATTAGGAGGGTTTATGACTCGAGTGGAACGGTGCAGGATTTGTCGGCTGGTTGTGTGTTTTTTCACAGTTCTTTTAGGAGGTAGTTCATGATTCTCCTTAGAGGACTGACTTCCTGGCTGTGCTGGTGTTGGCAAATCCACAGTAATGTGCAGTTCCTGATCATTGTCTTTAAGGGGTAGACTTCCGGGTTGGGTTGATGTAGGTACATCCCTGGGAATATTCTCTTGTGGTGATTCATTATGGCCTCTGCCCTTGGGGGCTAGATGCTTAAGTGAGACAGTTGCCTCACTACCATCTGATTTTCTAATGTGGGTATATTGTGGATTTGCTTCTATCAGTTCGACCTCATCGACCAGTGGTTCGTGTTTGTTGTTTCTGGGATACCGTTTCATCAGTACTTTCCCAGGGTGACTTAGCCAAGCAGGTAAGGTAATCCCAGTGGTTGAGCGTCTGTTAAATTTGAATAGTCATTCATGTGGTGTAGCGTTGGTTGATGAACACAGCAATGAACGACTAGCATGCAAAGCTTCAGCCAGGACTTCTTCCCAGCATGACTCTGGAAGACCTTTAGTTTTTAAAGCTAGAAGGATTGACTGCCAGATAATGTCATTGTACCTTTCCACTTGGCCATTGCCTTCCGGATTATATGGAGTTGTTCTATTTGTGACAACTCCATGATTGTGTAGGAAAGTTCTTGTTTCTTGGGAAAGCAATGAAGATCCTCTGTCACTGTGTATGTGTGCCCGCATGCCAAAGATAGAGAATAGATTGGATAGGCAGCTGTTGACAATTTTGGCTTCCATGTTTGGGCAGGCATAAGCAAAGGTAAACCTGGAAAATTCATCTACAATGGTTAGTAAATATCTGTTCCGAGATAAAGAAGGTAGTGGTCTCTTAAAGTCAATACTTGGGCGATCAAATGGCTGAGTTGCTTTGACTAGATGTAAGTTAGGTGGTTTGTGGAAATTTGGTTTGATAATGTTGCATGTTTGGCAATTAGCTGTCACTGCGCGAATTTCTTCAACTGAGTACGGCAAGTTTCTACTTTGAATAAAGTGTGTCAGTCTGGTTACACCTAGGTGACATAGGGATTTGTCTAATGCTAACAGTTTGTTGTCCGTAAGTGTAGCACAACTTGTTCGCGTGAGAGTGTCTGTTGCCACATTCTCTTTTCCCTCTCTGTACTGGATGCCAAAACAAAACGATGCAAGATTGATTCTCCAGTGCAGTATCTTTCCATTTTTTATTTTGCCATGATTTTGTGTATCAAACATGAATCGGACACATGTTTTGGTCTGTTTTTAGAATGAAGTGCCTACCAATTGAGCAGTGTCTCCATTTATCGACAGCATCAACTATTGCAAGAGCCTCTTTCTCTACTGATGCATAGTTTAATTCACTGCCTTGTAAAGATCTTGAGTGAAAGGCAACTGGTTGATTGTCCTGACTAAGTACAGCAGATATATAGTTGTGGGATGCATCAGTTTCCACGACAAACATTAGATCGCTGCTAATTGCAGTTAGGCTGGCATTTATCAGGTCAGTTTTCAGTGTCTGGAAGGATATTAAAGCCTCGCCTGTTAACGGAAAGATTTTTGTGGATTTCAGATTTTTAATTTTATCCAAAAATCTACTTTTCCATTTTGCAAACATTCCAATCACACGTTCCAACGATTTTGTATTTTGGGGTGCTGGTAATTCTACAAGTATGCGTAGACGTTCTGGATTAGGCTTGATGGTTCCTTCAGATATCCGGTATCCCAAATAATCAATTGTTTGGGTAGAGAATTTGCCCTTCTCCTCATTGTAGTTCCAGTTATCCAGTCTAGCAGCCCTCTGGAAATGCTGAAGATTGATCTCGTGTTTTTCCAAGATAGTGCCACGGATGATCAAATTGTCAACATATGCATAAGTTTCCTGTAAATAATGTTTTCCAATGACTTCATCCATTTGGAAACAAGCATTCCCATTAGTCACTTCAAAAGGCATCCTAGTAAACTGGTACAGTTGGCCTCAAGACTGGAAAGCAGTATAAAGCCTGTCATTGGGATGTAAGGGGATTTGGTGGTATGCACTTTTCAAACCTATTGTACTGAAGTATTTATACTGTGCAAGTTGGTTCGCAGTGGTTTCAATGTTGGGCATGGGGTATGCATCTAGGTGTGTATATTTATTGACTGTTTGAGAATAGTCAATAACTATTCTTTTTTTATGGTTACCACCCTCTTTCACGACCAATGGGTGTGCCCTCCATGGGGATAGACTTGGCTCAATAATCACCTCCTTTAATAACCGTTGTGTCTCTGAGTCAATGAATTGCTGGTCTGGCTTTGAGAATCTCCGCGGTTTGGTTGTGATAGGTTTGCAATTTTTGGATAAGTTAGCAAACAGGGTTGGAGGTTCAACATTGATAGTCGTGAGGGAACAGAATGTTAATGTTGGTTTGCTGCCACCATATTTGATGACAACACTTTCATGTTGTTCTTGGAAATCAGTACCAAGGATCACACCAGTACACAAATCATTAATTACATTTGAATTAAAGTTCCTGTACTCACGTCCAAGAAAGCTAAAATCCACAACACAATATCCTGCAATTTTTGTGGTTTGTGCTCCTGCAGCCATGCGAATTGATTCTGAGCTTCTGTGTTGCTTCAGCTTAAGTCTTTTGGCAACATTGTGGCTTGTAAAGTTTCTATCAGTACTTCCAATGTCGATTAAGGCTTTCAGTTTATGTCCTTTCAGAAACAAATTAGTGGATACTTTAAACCCCGACTCAGTAGCAGCAGAAAAGATGGTTGAGAGTGTAGAGCTGTTACTATTTGATATTGAGTGAATAGCATCGACAATTGCAGCTGAATGAGTGTTGGAATTGCCTGAATGGCATAATTTTGAAAAATGTCCGGTTTTCAAACATTTATGGCAAGTTACTTCCCTAGCTGGACACTTACTTCGTAGGTGGCATAGATTTCCACAAAGCCAGTGGTTTTGTAGCAGCCAACGTGGCTTCCATAGATCTAGCAGCAGCATGGTAGGTGTGGGAAAATCTTGTTGAACAAAGGCAATAGCATTCTTTTGAGCATGGTTGAGAGACCGATCTTGACTGTAAACGTTCTGTAGGTCTAGTGTCCTATTCTCCAGTAGCCTCTGTCTAATAGGATTGGATTCCAGACCATTGATGAACGCACCCCGAATAGCCTCTTCCTTATAAACTTCAGCTGTGACTGGTTTGTAGTTACAGTCTTTAGACAATTCGCGCAGGGCTTGTAGGAATTGGTCGATAGACTCATCCGGTTTTTGGCGCCGACTAGACAGGAGATGACATGCAAATATTTCGTTTGTAGGCTTAACGTAAATATTCTCCAGTGTCCATATAGCCTCTTCGTATGTGTGACAATGTTCTATGTAATCATACACAGTCCTGTCTATGTTGCCTAACAAGACATTCAATTTATCCAGCGGTAATCCAAGTATTTGAATAACGTCCAAGTAATTGTTGAATATCTGGTACCAAAGCTTTCACACTTTAGCGGTGACTGGTGAATTAGTGTCCTGGCTGAATCGTTCTGGTTTCAATACCTTATCCATTTAAATAAATTTGTTTTGAATAAGTTTTGAATGAGTTTTGAATAACTTCTAGTTGAATAAATTGTGGCGAATTACAAGAATAAAGAATACCTTTAGGAGATTTAGGTTTTATTCGACTAGAAAAACACACAATACATATACAAGATGGCGACTCGGTATATCAAACAAAGGGAGACAATTTCCTAGAAAGGGGCAAACTACTCTCAAGTGATTATTATTTTACCACAGTACCAAAGTAGATGTGTGGAAGCGGCTGAGATGTATTTCTATCAACGAATGCTTAGCATTTTTTAGGCAGAGAGAGTGTCAAATGCTGAAATCTGTAGAGGGGAACAGGATGGTCTGCTTGCGTTATAGACGATCCCGTCCCCAATGTTAGTTAAATGAATTGAATGGTAGTGTGATTGAAAAGAAAAAGGTCGCATAATGACGAAAACATGCCGGTATATGTCAGCGAAAGAATGCAGATTTATTTACATGAATTTACATGAGAAATATTAAGGATATAAATAGAAAGAATAAGAGTTGCAGTTGATGAGAGGCTGATGGGTTAGTCAGGTAAGCTGGCTGGTGGCCGATGCCACCGGAGCAGTTTTTGATTACATGTTGACTGCTTGAGGGTCCAGCACGAAAGAGCAGAAATATAAGAAACAGGAAGTCACGTGGCTGTTTCGCTCTCCAGTTATCAGAGTTAAAGGGTGACAATCGAGTTAGCCTGGGAATTTCCATTCCCACATGAAATACGACGTGACGTATATAATTGTAATGAATACACTTACGACATGAGGTTACGAGTAACTGCTTTATCTGGCCATCTTGGAGGAACTATTACTGCCTCTACAACTCAATACAAGGGAGGTAACTCTTATAATTTACAGAGTTATTCTACTGTTACATCCTCTTCATTGAGAAAAGGTGTTTATTACCACACACATATATATATATGTATATGTACACATATATATTATTTATTGTCTATTTGAATACTATAAAGTCCTTGTCTTTCTGGGGGGGGGCTCGCCGTGTTCTTTTGGGTCGGCCCTGGGTTGTTATTTCTGGCTGTTGGTTTGATTCAATTGGTTGACGGGTTGTCTCATGGGATGTACCTATCGTTGATGTTAGATGGAGCTCTGGCCTCCAATGGGTCAGTATGCTGTTGGGACGGTGGTGTTATATTATCCCAACTGTTCTGTTGCATGGGTGTGTTACACATGGTTTGTCTCCGGGAATTATGTAGCTCTTGTAGGTGCTGTCTGTTGCGTCTCAGCAATCTTCCGTCACTGTGCATTTAGACAATGTAGCTGCATGGTTCGTTTTTTAGAGATACCTCGTGGCATTCTTCGTGTTTCCCTTCGTTGGCATCCTTGTACCGTGAATTGTCTTTTGTGGTGGCTTTGTACGCCCTGATGCTTTCTATGGCTGATTTGAGGGTCAATTCTGGTTTATCTATTAGGTTTCTTCTTTCGTCAGTACTCCTAAGCCCTTTTATTATTTGTTCCAGAATGCGCTCATCTTTGTTGTTACCGAAGTCGTATCTGTCGTCTTTAGTTTTCAATCTGACTAGGTAGTCGTCCACCGTGTCTTCGTTCTGCCACATTGATGAAAATTCCAAGCGCTCGACCCATTTGTTATATGCCTCGTGTTTATTTTCGTTCATCCAGTCCAGGATGGGCAGTGTAATGTTGGAAGACGCCATGTTGAATGTTACTTTTTTTTTTTTTTTTTTTTTTTTAGAGGGAAAAGTTTGTTTTCTTTTCTTGTAGAAAATAGTGTATTCACTTCTTGTGATAGGCCTTTTTTTTCTTCTTTTAGACATTGTTATTTTTTTATTTTATTTTTTTTGGGTTGTTTGGTAACCACTGCCACCATGAAATATGACGTGACGTATATAATTGCAATGAATACACTTAAGACACAAGGTTACGAGTAACTGCTTTATTCGGCCATCTTAGAAGAACTACTACTGCCTCTACAACTGAATACAAGGGAGGTAACTCTTATAATTTACAGAGTTATCCTACCGTTACACCACAAATTCTAAGAAGAATGAAGGTTGATTGCTTGCTGATGCAGACCATCAAGGAAAGGTAGTGCCACTTTGTTGGACACGTATTATGTGAAAAAGAAGGCATCAAACAGCACATCTTGGAGAATGAAATTGACAGAAAGAAAGCCAGGAGAAGGCAAAGGATAAGGATATTAGACTCCGATAACAAGCTGTGGACCAAAGCTTATGAAGAACACTAACCATGATTTCATCTATGGCATAAACATGCCACTACACAGGAAGAAGATTTGTATCAAAATGTCCGGATGACCAGATACAAGCTGGGAGGATTAGATGCATCGACCGAAATGTGAAAATAACACTCAACATGATAACAGCAGTCGAACTAGGGAATATGCACAGAATTTTGAATGGAACCCTTTATTTAATCCCCGGAGATAGCATGCTCTCATTCCAGCAGCCATAATTGGGTAAAAGTCATAATTAATTTGCAATTGTATTTTGAGTGTCGCCCGCACTGAGGATTGAACCTTTATTGGGATTTTCCCAACTATAGACGGGAACAAAAATAATGTGACGTTGACAAGAAGGAATAAACACAACTGAAGTTGTTATAAGAAATTAATTGTATTAATAGGAAAGAGAAGGAAGAATGTTTCTTTGCAAAAGCAGTTGCTTTGCGGAACTTATCTATTGTTCGTCCTTTTAACGCTGTTTGTTTCCTGTGGAGTTTGGCTGGGTTGAGGTAAAAAAAGGAAAGCCTTGAATTCCTTGGTGCTGCGATTGCTGTTGAAACTTCTCCCATGTATCTGGTATGAATGGCGGAGAAGACTGAAAAACACGTGTTGTCTTCTAGGCTTCAACTAGCAAAAGAGGAAGAGTATTCGAAATAACCGCTCTCGAGGGGTTGGGAGGAATCTAAAAAGGGAGGTCTGCGATTGGTTGCTTTTTCATCCAATCATAGGGCACCCCGTTAGTGACTCCTTAATAATTCCAATACCTTAAACCTCCAGAAGAGTGTAACTTACTGCTGAATTTGACCAAGTACTTTATCCACTACATCAGTAAATAAAAAAAAATATAACTCAAAGTGTAGTATCTGTTCTGATGCTTCACTTAAGTTAATTGGTCCTTGGTCAATGTAGGGAAAACCCTTCATACTGAGACAATTACTATTTTTTTGAGTACTGCCAGAGTTCCCCCTTTTTACCCTTGTTTTAGGGGAGCTGTCCCCCCCCCCCACACACATTAATAACGACCCTGTGCACATTTGCTTTCGTGGGGAAGCAAATAAATAAATAAATAGAAAAAAGGGTTTTTAATATGAATATCAACACACACACACACACACACACACACACACACAAAACAAGAACAAAACTTATAGGCGTATAGATTTTCTTTTTTTATGATATTTTTATTCAAATCCAGATAAATATTTATTTTTTAATAAATAAATGATAGCAAAAAAATGTTATCTTAAATGACGTCAGCTGCTCCAATTTCATTGGCTCAGAATTTCGGCGTTTTACGTAAACTGCCGGAAAATTCCGACGATAACACGGTTCTTATTCTCCATAAGTACAATAAATTCTCATGAAAGTGTGAAATCATTTTTAATGGAATAACATTAGCAACCACACATTCGTATTTTACAACAACAGCAAAAAAAAAAAGTAAAATAAATTTTCTTTTTACTCCAAACATTTTGTAACGTGATTATAATGATATCTAACATGTTACCTATTTTTTATGCTCGATAATTTTGTTTAAAATATAGTTTTTGCAGTCAGCTTCTGATATGTCACTTTTGTAAACTTTACTTCATTCTAGATCCTGATTAAAAATCTAATCACCATCTGTGTACATATTTAAAAAAAAAAAAAAAATTATTACGTACGAAACTATGGCATAAGTGAATTGAAAGCAAACTTGAAATTCTGTGTAAAACGTCATCAAAAGTTGCGTACACATTTTTGGACCTGAAACACTCACAATGGCGACGCTCGAAGAAAATTTCAGTTTGCAGAACGGCGAGGTAAAATAATAAACTTTAATTATTAAATTATTTTTGTATATGTGTTTTTAATGCACTAGAAAAATGTAAAGTTTATTTCCGTTTAATACAAAAGAACATATCTCGTCTCAATGGAACTTTGTTTGTGTTGGTGTTTAAGCCGGTTGATTTTTGCCTCGTCATTCCTTCATTTTAAATAATAAGTGTAGCAACCAACACAAAATAAATCTTTGTTTTCAAAGTATTTTGCCTTTTTTATATAATAATTTATTTAATTTTATTAGAAAAAACTTATTTGTTAATCTTAAATTATGCCATTTTTGGTTTATGTAATGGTCGGTGTAAGAAAAATGTTATTTTTTTAAATAGGTACTTTACGCAAAATATGAATCGTGCGATTTTTTTTTAAAAGATAGAATTTTCAAGTTAAAATTCGATTTCGACGCTATCTTTATTAAATTGTTAGGTGAAAGTATAGACTTGTTACAAAACACCCTCCTCCCCATGTTAAGAATCGGGTTCTAAATAATAACATTATCATTTCACAACGCACTGCATGAGTACCTAAAAAGATTGCGATGTTGTATTAACCAAATTGAAGTAAATCAATAAACGTCCAGAATATGTAACACTTTATAACTCTTCAAAAAACAACAAACGGAATTTATATCGAACGTATTTGTAATGAAATTCTCTACCTAACTAGCCAGATGTTAATCGTTTCCCTATAAAGAATAAAATCTACAAAATTCTTAAGTAAAATTCAAGATTAGCACCCCTCCAGGTTGACAAAAGTTTTGGTGCTCTAGCGCACTTATTAACCCGTGCTATTTTTTTAAATAGTATTGTCAAGTTTCTGTTTTTATTAAATTCTAAGTACAGAATAGGTACAAAACACCTTCCCCTCGCCGTGTTAAGAATGGCTTTCTAAATAATACCTTATTTAAGCACGGATCAAGAAGTGCATGCACCAGTACCAACGTTCTGTCCGGAGCTATCATTTGCAAAATGAAAGTTTTTTTTTAAATAAGTAGACGACGAACAGAAAAATAGATAACCGAATGTTTTTTGTTTGTTTTCCTATTTTAAAAAATATAATTTGAAAAAAAAAAAGAAAAAATCATAAAAGGGAAAGGTAGTTTGATTGAAGCATTGCCGGTAAATAAAATATGAGCGTATTAGAAAGCTATAGCAATGTGAGTTATCGGTGTAAGAAGTGGTGTGGAAAATTAACAAAAATAGACAAACGTTACTTCCATGGCAAGTGCTCGTCTGAGCTCCAATCTCTGGTCCCCCCCTTGCCAATCTTTCACGATAAACACCCATCTAGCTGAAACCACTGTCAATAATTTTCCCCACTCTTTATCTGTGCCAAAATCAAAACATAGATTCCATGAAGAAAGCTTCTTTCTTAGAAGTGGAACTCTCTTCCGTTTGCCTGTTTCCCACCTGACTACAACTTGGATGTCTTCAAGTCAAACATAAACAAATTCCTGATGAACCTGCCTCTTCTTAAGTAAGACACTTTATCAAATCTCCAATACTAACGATTACTACGATACTATTCCATTGATTACTGTACATGCAATAACCCGAGTGGCTTCCGGGCCTTGATAAGTGGTGACCACCATGTACAAAAAAAAAAAAAAAAAAAAAAAAAGGGAGATCTTGTGGAATAGTGAAATACCGTACATAAATAAGTTAATAAAATTAAAAAAGTAAAAAATAAAACAAAGTACTGATGAATTAATAAAATATTATATTTTATCACATACCAGATTTAATTAGAACCTAAAACCCGTCACTATTAATTAGACTTTCTTTCCTGCGTGGTAGTTTCAACTCATCTTCCTGTTTCATTACCGTGGCGGTTTCTCTCTTTTGAAACACTCAGCGGCTTTTTATACCTTATTTCTTTTTGATGAAAGGATGTTATCCCGAAATATCAAAGACACCAACCATCCCGGTCCTCAAAAACAGTAAACCCCCATTTACTGATTTTATATATGATGTTATATGCAACTATGAAAAATAGACACCTGTTTGTCTATTTTTGTTTATTTTCCACACCACTTCTTGCACCGGTAGCCCACATTGCTATAGCCTTCTAATACACTTATATTAAAAAAAAAAATCATTTTGTAGATGACTTCTCCGATTGAAACCTTTGTAAATGGGGGATGAATTTAACCAATTCTTATTTGTTAATCAGTCAATCTAAAAGCTATTTCAGTCACCTAAATTAAAAATGAAATATTTTCCTGTTTTTTTTTGTTTTTTTTTTTACTTTAACTCTTTAGTAAAAAACAAAACATTTAAAAAAAGTTCTAGCAAATTTGATTGTACATGTGAAATATCAAAATGAAAGATTATCCCGGAAAATATAGTCGCTCCTGTAAACAAGTCTATAACGAGGCTATCTAAGGAAGAATGATAACATATGCTTGACACTAATTTTCGATACCCATAACAAAAAATACAAGTAAAAACTAGTAAAATGAAATCAATTCACCATAATTTTTACTCTATATTATTGTAAAAAAAAAAAATTATCATCGTGCGTAGCTGACCTGATGCAAGATTGTGAAAAAAATACTTTCTTCACGATCCTCTTCTCAGGTCTTTTCAGTACAAGTAACAAAGATAGAACTCTCCACTTGTGAGGAAGGTTTTTATAACAAATGAACCTTCCTCCATTAGTATAAATATCCACCAAACTATCGTTCGATTTGGACGTTAAAAGAGCCTCCTCTTCTCTAACAGCTAAACTTTCGTAAGTTATCCCATTATTTACCACACTCTCCCAACAAAACGAAATATATATATATATAAGTAAATTAAGATTTTGAAGAAAAAACTGTTTAAATTTGCGTGACCCTGCAGGGAGACGAACAGGTGCTAGATCTTCATCAGGGGGCACCTGGAGGTAACAATCGTTCAGAGTAGCCGCATTCTGAGACTCCCCTATCAGTTGTAGTTTATTGTCATATGCAAGATTATACTTACTGAGCAGGTAGTAGACTAGGTCTACCCCGCTGTCCTCTTCCTGGTACACAGTCACTGCAGTACCACTTCTGCCTTGCGAGCAGAGCTAAGCCAATGTCCATGCACTCAAAATGGTACCACTCATGACAGGAATCACAGCACAATATATCATAACTCCCTGGAGGTCTATTGTAACAATATTGTGCTGTCTTCTTCCTGAGATGAGTCTGAAATTTCTAGGGATTGTGTACTGCCAGAAGTGACAGGTGAAGATGTACTGGCATTATTAGGTGTACTCTCATCAGCATCATCATCAAGTGATAAATTTCTATTGGATACAGATTCTTTAGCGAATGAACCTATACAAGACCATCATCCTGTTTGACATAAGCTATTCTCATCACTCCATCTTGACCTAGCAAGACCTCAAGTATAGTACCCAACGTCTAAAAGAGTCATGATTTTAGAAGGCTCTTGACCACCATTGGTTTTGCAGTTCAACTATATCAGTTAACTTTCTTTGGCAGGGTGGAGAAATCATTTCTTCCCAATTGTAATAATAGGCGTGGACTCCTATTGCATCTTATAAACATGTTGGGTGTGATAATTGTTGGTTGCCTGTCAGTAAGCTCTTGATAGGTAAGGGGTCGATTGTTTACTGCCTTCTGAATATCAGAGACAATAGTTAGGAAGGTATAATAATCTACCTTACCCCTACCAATAACCTTGCAGAGGCAGAATTTTAATGTTTTGATAATACACTCCCAAAATACCTCAACCCAAGGGGAAAAAACTTAGCCTAGTAATCCTGAAGGAGACGACAAAGGTGCTTAGTCTTCCATTACAAAGAAAGGTCTCTGAGGATTGACTCTGGAACACCATGTGCATTTGTAAATCTAACTAGGGTCTGAAAAAAAAAAGGACAATATAATGTTGAGAATCGCCTTAATATGCACTGCCCTTACATTTAAACAAATGAACAGCCACAGGTACATTTTTTTCTCAGAGTTCCCTTCTTTCACCCAAAAATGTCCTCTGAAATCAACTCCAGTATTCTTATAAGGCACCTCAAATTCAACATGAGAAGTCAAAAGGTTGGCCATATTACCTGACAGCACAGTCTCTAATTGTATCTCTTACACATGGTACAAGAACTTAGGGCACTTTTTACTGCCTGCCTTCCTTGAAGGACCCAATAACCCTTACATCTTAACTTAGAGTTGACCCTACACCAATATTATGAGTTGTGTCAGATTATTGTTCTTGCTCAGCAACAAGGGATTTTTAATTTCATAAGTAAATTGAGAAGACATGTACAGTTGTTCACTTGAGCAGATCAACCTTTCCTCTTCCAGAAAAAGATCAAGCGCCTGAACATGATTAGGTGTTGGCTTTCCCATTGGATCCCGAAGATAATTTAACTCTATAGTAAATTCTTGCTAGTGAGAGTTTTTAATTAAGTAATTTGCAACTTTCTTGTCATAATTTTCATCCCTTTTTCCTTTTTCAAGCCAATGAATTGGAAAACTAAAGAGATTACGATAGAGTAAGATAAACAGCCATCAGTTCTAAAGTGGGCAATGTCTTATCCTTCACTTGCGTAATCCATGCCTTGGCAATGATCCAAGCAGATTTTTTGTCCTGAACATAGTAGACAGCAAAGCTGTACGCTTCTGTAGAGGCATCGCTGAACAAATACATTTCTCCAGATTAGTTCCGATCACGGCCCGGTTGCCATCAGTGCCCTGTCTGCTAAAAAGCATATCATTTAATTTCGATAGGTCTTCTGCAAGGTTCTTCCAAGATGACTGAAACTCCGGAAGGACTTCCTCATCCCAATTCAAGCCCATCTTCCACGATTCTCTCAACAAAACTTTACTTTTTATGATCACCGACAGACATAGGGTCAAAGGATCAAATATTTGATCTGATTCTGAAAGAATCTGCCTCTTGGTAAATACATTTGCATCACATCTGACAGGGGTACTGCGCAGCTTCTCTGAAAGAGGATCATACTGGTACTCAAGCACCATCTCCCATTTGCCCTCATGAGCACTTAATGCACCATCCCTTCTCATTTCACTCCTAAGGTTGTCACAATTGGTGTTACAGGACTGCACCACAAACCCGCCTTCCTGCAAATGCTTCTTGACCTGAGAATACGATCCTATAAGCTTCATTGGGTCGGACTCAGTCACCACAAGGGTATTGACATAGAATTTGTTCTCCATTGCTGCTTGACATTGCTCTAAAGGATATTGGGCAGCATGCAATCTCAGGATACTCCTCAATATAAAGGGGCTGGAGGTGAACCCAAAAATCAGAGTCAAATAGTGAAAACATCTAATGCTATCACTGTTTTTAACAGAAAAACAAAACCTGTTCTTGTCCTCTTCCAGGGTAAAGCGAACCATCAGGAAAGCCTTCCTGATATCTGCAAGCAAGACAGATTTGTTGGACCTGCATGATATCAGTAAGTCTAACATGTCTCCCATCATGTTTACCCCAGAGTAAGCAGCCTCATTTAATGAAGCCGAACCACCAGTTTTCAGGCTACAATTAAATACTGACCTAATCTTTGTAGTTGCTGTTAGATCTACCTTAAAAATAGGTCGATGTGGTATTCAGATATAGTCCTCAAACTTTTGATGAGCTACATGTATTTCCTGAGTGATGCCCTCCTGCTTCTAGTGAAGGAACACATTTATTTACTCCTGATACAAGCCCTGTTTCTCTAGGCTCCTGATTACTCGATCCAAAATGTGCAAGGCAATTGCATGATTTGAAGGTACCTGAGCAAGTTTATCTGCATGCCAGGGCAACTGAACATGATATTTTCCATCCTTAAAGGTTTTGGATTTTTGAAACTGCTGGATCTGATCCTGGTCATAACTTTAAACCTCTTCTCTGCCCTGATTGTCTAATGATTCAATGCTGAGCATCTCTAATACTCTCTCGAAATTGCTGAAAGGAAAACCATCCACTTAGAGGTCTACATAGGTAGAATCGGCTTTCAAGACAAAGCAAACATGAACTGATTTCACCTGGGGAGTGTTCTCTATTACTGAACTAAACAAAGGTGAATGTTCTGGAACAGTAGGCAGGGTCTGTGGAAAAAAAAGTCTATGGCACCAGAGGTGGTGGTGAGACCACCAGGGACATTGAAAGCTCAACCTTGCAGACAAGGCACCAACTGCAAGGGACCTAAATTTTGCACTAGATCATGTCTCATAATTCCCTCTATAAACACCAAATCTGTGCTCGACTCCAATTGTCCAATCAGAACATCAGTCCATTTCAACTCCTCCAACTGTAAGTGCCAATTTTTTAAATTTAGAGATAGATCCAATGAGTCGGCAACCAGTACCGGGACATGCCAAGTAAGGCCAGACGCCAAATCAACGTCCAGTACCACCTTCCTTCTCCAAGTAGGGTAGTCATTTTCAAATGACAATCTAAACCGTTGGAACCCAAAGAGTGCAAGACCTCACCAGACAAATAATTTGGTCACTGCCAGTATCTAGTAGGCAATTCACTGAAACAGCTCTTCTTCCTTGATCAAAGATAATGCAAATGATAGAAGGTAATTTATTAGAGTATCCGAAGGGAGGTTTGAAAAGAAGTATCTCCTCTAGATTTTGAATGGTTACTGGTGGATTGCTTTGATTTATCCCAGGAGAAGGATCAGGCAATCTGCCACTTCAAATTAGCAAACACTTGATTGCCTCACTGATGTCTCGCATCATGACAGACAGAATTCTAGTTCCACATAATTGAATCAGCTCTCCTTTAAACTTCAAAAATAGAATTTTGGCCATTAATTAAGCCCCTGCAAAATCATCCTCAGAGAGTCGCATCAAGTTAGCTGGTCAATTCCTCCAAGATAGAAGCAGTCCCGCTGATGAAACCCCCAAGATCCACTTAAGAACCATCCTTGTTGTGGGAGCAATCAATGATATCTTGAAATATTTTATCAATATCATTGACATTTAGATATTCTTTTTTTAACACTGAGAGTGCCTGCTGATAATTCGTATTGACACAACTCAACAAGAATCAAGAACAGAGCTCTCTCGAACAGAGAGTATTTAACAAAAATTAATTCTTCTGTATCATTTGTCATGACTGCAAAACAATTTTCAAATCTAGACAAAAAATTATAGAAACTCATTTGATCGTTTCTGTGTAGGCAGGCAGTATGATGATATTTAGAAGTGAAACCTGGTCAGTTGAGGTTGGTTGGTTGGTTGGTTGTTTTTGTTTTATGGCATATCAACCCTTTTCAGGTTATTTAATGCCGAATCCGGTGATTTTGAAGAAATTTTTTTTTAATAGAATATATTTGTTTTTTTGCAAGTCAGTTTCTATTTAACCCATAGTTGGGACTCTAACAGGTACCACCACTCCGGGTCAGAGTGGACATGGGAGCAATGGCAAGTAAAGGGTGGCTCCTCACTCCCCAAAACCCGCAAGCTGGGGCCTCATCATCGGATATAGTTTAAGGTCATATCCAGGACCAAAGGTTGAGGATATGTGCTGCATGGTGAGAAACATGAGAATGATACTATACATTTGTAATGTGTGTCTTAAGGACAGGCTTAGTTCTGATGACCTGAGAGGAAGATGAAACCTGGACAGTGTAAGATGTGTGTAGAAAAGTACTTTGTTGGTATGGCCATGTTGAAAGAATAGCTAATTCTTATTGTTAGTAAGTAAAGAACAGTTAAGGTAGCAGGTTCAGTTTACAGGAGAATACCAAAGAAAAGATTGGAGGAAGTGATAAAAAAAAGTAGATTCAAGATAGACAAAGAAATCTACATTAGCCAGGTGAATTTTGTCCAACATGAGTAGTTGCCAGATATACTGATCAATCAGCGAAGATATGACCTTTGTTTTCAAGGCACTAATGTGCATCCCTAATCTGCAAGTGAGTCTGCATTTGGTTGAGCATAGTTTGCACCTCCTCACTAGTCGATCCAAGCAGGATGATATCATCTGGTGACTAAGGTCAATCACTGTCCTGTTTCTCCCAACCTCAACTCCCTCATGATCTTGAAGAGCTTCGTTGAAGATATAGTCGATCACATAGTTGAAAAGAGTGGTGGGAGAGGGCATAGCCTTGTCAAACGCCTGACCTTACTTCAAAGTCTTTGACTCTTCAGCGTAGGCTGGTACACAGACCCTCATAGACCAATAGTAGTTTTCAACAATCCTCAAAAGTTTGCTGGCATGCCATCTGCCTGCATGATTCACCAGAATGAACCTCAATCAACAGTTGAACGCGTCTATGAAGTCAACGAAGCAGAGAACTTTGAGTTGCTCAAATGCCCAATGATTTTCAAGGTTGTGCCGAAGGTTGAAGATATAATCGGTACAACCCCTGTCTGGTTGAAAGCCTCCTTGAGAAAGACATGTACAGGAGTCTTGGACACTTTTTAATCTACACAGCAGGAGCGCTGCACATTAATGATGCTTATTCCCTGATAATTTGAGCAGATTTTCACCCTTTTTTAAGAATGGGAGAATCAGTGCTTCGCTCCAATCAAAGGGGGAATATTTCAATGTGCCAAATTGCCTCAAAGACATATAGCACCCACAGGACAAGTACACGAGGCACGGCATTGTAGATTACCACCAATATCCCATTCTCATCAGGCGCTTTATTGTTACACAGGCAGTACAATACATCTCTTACTTCATTCAGTGTAGAGGGGTGTGGTGTTGCAGTCATATTCTTCAGCTTGTGCCACATACATGTTTGCTGCAGGAGCAAAGTGATTAAACAGTTCGTTAAAGTACTCTTTTCAGTGCTTAAATCATTCACCCAGGGTTGTAATGATAGTGCCGTCATGCGGATGAAGTGTTTCACTGACACCTGACCTTCCTCTGTTTGCCTGCTTCACTATCTAGTAGAGTTTATGGCATTCTATATAGGCTGTTGTATATTCTGTTTATTCTGCAAACTCTTGCCAGTATGCATTTCTATCAGCGTGGATATACTGAGTAATACAGCATCCAGTTCATGAGAGTTTGGTGCACCTGTCACTCATGCTTCACGCGCTTGCTCTGTAAGGTGAAGAGTCTCGTTATCTAGTTCCGATGACAGTGGTTCGTAACACCAATGTGTTTGTGTGCCAACTCAATGAAAGCAAATTTTAGAAATTGCCATTCTATCTCCAGTTGATATTCTCCATTAGTTTGCAGAAGAGAGAACTGGTTGTGAAATTTTATGCTGAATTGGGCGCCAGCGTCAACTTCAAATTAGCGATGTTGATATGCTTTGATTGTTTGGTTGCTCACCTCGCACGAATTTGAAGACTTGTTCGAACAAGTGAGTGGTTTGAGCTGAATTCACTACTGGTAACTACATCTCAAAAAGTGCAGGAGTCAAGAACAAAGCTTGCACATGCACCAAGATATAATCTGATAGGCCGTTGGGCTGTCATTTGTGCCAAGAGTAAAGCGGCTGATGATTCTAACGACTTTTGTACTAAGAACGGTAGTGGCTTTCATATTTGTCACTGGCCCTGCTGACATGAAGAGTCGGGTGTTGGTTATACAAGCAACAGATGCCCTAGCATCGTGTGTAAAGTTTGTTTTATTCATGGAGGAAGTTTCAATGGAATATATTTGAAGGAAACGTTTAGAACATCCTGTTTGTCGCGAAATATCAAAGATGAAAAGATAAGATAATCTGGAAACTGTTAGATTCCAGATTGACGCTGCAAGTATTTTGCGTGAAATCAACCATGAGTGGTTGGGTTTGTGAAAAGTTCACTGTATTCGTAGGCCGTTAAAGGGAACCTAGTGGCAGGTTGGTTTTTAAGGCACAGAACTTTTTAAAATTTTGCTTTCTGCTCGCTTTTTTTACAAAAGTGATCCACTTGAATTTAATTGGTGATCTCAGAAGTAAAAATACTAACAGCCAATTTAATATAATTAGAACAAACTTTTGTTTTTACTTTTCGTATGTTTGTTGTTGTTTTGTAAAAATCGACACATTTAAATTTAATTTGCGATCCATTTTAACATCTTGGATCGCAAATTAAATTTAAATGCATCAATTTTAAAAAATTAACAACGAAAAAAAAACAAATTTATTTTTATTGTATTAAATCGACTGTTGGTATTTTAACATCTTGGAATCCATCTGTATAATACTTGTTGTTGACTCGTTGATCTTGAAGTGTTGTTTTTCTTTTTTACTTTTTCTTTTTTTTTTTTAGCTCCTTACATCAAGTGGCTTAATGCCTTATCTGGAGCGATTTCCATAAAAAATAATGATTTTTTTTAAGTGATAATATTCACCTTGTAATAAAAAAAAAAAATTGGATTTATGAGGGGCGTGCAATAAGTAATGCCCCTGACCCACTTCCCATAGCAGTAGAGCAACGAAACTTGGCACAGTTATTAGTCTTTCTCTACATAGGAACCACCTAGAGTTATGCATTTCTCCCATCATTTGATGAAGCTCTGGAGACCGTTTTTGTATAACATTTTGTTAGTCCTCCAACCATGATGTGACTTCAGAAATCAAGGCTGCATCATCTGGGAAATGCTTTCCTTTCAAAAACAACTTCATGGCTGGGAAGAGGTGAAAGTCAGAGGGTGCAAGGTCAGGAGAGTAGGGAGGATTTCATAACCACATGTCCATGCTTCTGATCTGGCGACATGTGAGTTGTGGACCAGAGCTGATTTGCTGATCTTGCCCCACCTCTTGATTTTGATAGCTTCCCTTAATTTCCTCAAAAGTGAAGCATAATAGGCTCCTGTAATTGTGGTACCCTTTGCTAGGAAATCTGTCATCACTACTCCGCCCTGGTCCCAGAAGATTGTGAGCATGACCTTGCCAGCGGAGGGCTGCACTCTTGCCTTCTTTGGAGGTGGTGAGTCCAAGTGCTTCCACTGCATTGACTGGGCTTTGATCTCTGGATCATAGTGATGGACCCAGGTTTCATCCTGTGTAATCAGTCTTTTGAAAAACTTTGACTCATCTTCTTGGCACATCTCTAAATTCATCCTCGAGCACTCGATGCGTTATCGCTTCTGGAATGGTGTGAGCAACCTCTGGGAATCCATCTGGTAGACACCTTATGCATATGCAAATGGTCATGAATGATAGTTTCCACAGACCCTGTACTAATCTTGATATGTTGGGCTATTTGGCGAATAGTAATGCGCCAATCTTCCAAAATGGCAGCCTCAACTTGACGGATAAATGCTTCATCAATGGCAGAAGGGAGGCGACCAGGTCTGGGAGCTGTTTCCACAGACTTCTGGTCATGTTTGAATTCACGATGCCAGCATTTTACAAGGTCATATGATGGGGCATTATCACCATAAGTTTCTTTCATTTCATCAAAAATCTCCTGTGGTGTGCGTCCTTTCAAATACAAAAACCGGATCACTGCTCGACATTCAACAGGCTCCATTTCACACCTGACTCAGTTCAAACACCTGTAAAACAGAAACCACAATTAGTTCAGAACTGTAATTTTCCACATAACCCGTAGAGATATAAATCATTGCACATGTAAAATTTCAGCTAGATCAAGCAGCTGGGTCAGGGACATTACTTATTGCACGCCCCTCGTAAGAGCAACAAATTAAAATTTGTCCTCACTTACTCCTCACTAAAATGGGCACTAAGACATGAATTCTAAGTGTTTTCTCTAAGTTGAATGAAATCCAAACTACAATGCATAGATTAATTTAACATATTTTTGTTTAGCTATGTGATTAAAAAAAATCTTTTTGTCTTTTTTGGATTTAGGAAGCATTGGGTGAGGAGGTGCTGCGTATGTCAACTGATGAAATCATCGGTAGAACTCGTCTTCTCGACAATGAAGTCAGCGTAAGTTGGACTTTATAATCTTTTTTGATTTTTTTTCTCTATTTTTTTGATTTAGATTTTTTCTTTTTCTCTTTTTTTGATTTGGATTTTTTTTTTATTTGGATTTTTTTTTTTTATTTGGATTTTTTTATTTGGATTTTTTTTTTTTTATTTGGATTTTTTTTTTTCTTTTTTTGATTTGGATTTTTTTTTTTTTCTTTTTTTGATTTAGATTTTTTTTTTTCTCTTTTTGATTTGGATTTTTTTTTTCTCTTTTTGATTTGGATTTTTTTTCTCTCTTTTTTTGATTTGATTTTTTTTTCTCTCTTTTTTTGATTTGATTTTTTTTTCTCTCTTTTTTTGATTTGATTTTTTTTTCTCTTTTTTTTGATTTGGATTTTTTTTCTCTTTTTTTAATTTGGATTTTTTTTCTCTTTTTTTAATTTGGATTTTTTTTTCTCTTTTTTTTGATTTGGATTTTTTTTTCTCTTTTTTTTGATTTGGATTTTTTTTTCTCTTTTTTTGATTTGGATTTTTTTTTCTCTTTTTTTGATTTGGATTTTTTTTTCTCTTTTTTTGATTTGGATTTTTTTTTCTCTTTTTTTTACTTGGATTTTTTTTTCTCTTTTTTTTTACTTGGATTTTTTTTTCTCTTTTTTTTTACTTGGATTTTTTTTTCTCTTTTTTTTTACTTGGATTTTTTTTTCTCTTTTTTTTTTACTTGGATTTTTTTTTCTCTTTTTTTTTTTACTTGGATTTTTTTTTCTCTTTTTTTTTACTTGGATTTTTTTTTCTCTTTTTTTTGATTTGGATTTTTTTTTCTCTTTTTTTTTATTTTGATTTTTTTTTCTCTTTTTTTAGATTTTGATTTTTTTTTCTCTTTTTTTAGATTTGGATTTTTTTTTCTATTTTTTTGGATTTGGATTTTTTTTTCTCTTTTTTTTGATTTGGATTTTTTTTTTTCTCTTTTTTTGATTTGGATTTTTTTTTTTCTCTTTTTTTGATTTGGATTTTTTTTTCTCTTTTTTTTGATTTGATTTTTTTTCTCTTTTTGATTTGGATTTTTTTTTTCTCTTTTTTTTGATTTGGATTTTTTTTTCTCTTTTTTTTGATTTGGATTTTTTTTTCTCTTTTTTTTGATTTGGATTTTTTTTTCTCTTTTTTTGATTTGGATTTTTTTTTCTCTTTTTTTGATTTGGATTTTTTTTTCTCTTTTTTTGATTTGGATTTTTTTTTCTCTTTTTTTTACTTGGATTTTTTTTTCTCTTTTTTTTTACTTGGATTTTTTTTTCTCTTTTTTTTTACTTGGATTTTTTTTTCTCTTTTTTTTTACTTGGATTTTTTTTTCTCTTTTTTTTTTACTTGGATTTTTTTTTCTCTTTTTTTTTTTACTTGGATTTTTTTTTCTCTTTTTTTTTACTTGGATTTTTTTTTCTCTTTTTTTTTACTTGGATTTTTTTTTCTCTTTTTTTTTACTTGGATTTTTTTTTCTCTTTTTTTTTTTACTTGGATTTTTTTTTCTCTTTTTTTTTTTACTTGGATTTTTTTTTCTCTTTTTTTACTTGGATTTTTTTTCTCTTTTTTTTTACTTGGATTTCTTTTTGCTCTCCTGATTTATTGGAGAGGAACCTGTTCTTTCAATGGCATCCATGTGTCCGTTATTCCGGGTGATTGCCAAATAACTGTCCATTAGTTTATCCTGAAATTTTGCCACAATTTTGTCATTAAATAGATGTGTACAGTAAAAAAAGTCTTTTTTGCAAAAATTCTTGCTGCATCCCCAGGGGCTCAAAAGAGGTCAAAAATGCCCCAAAATTGTCGAAAAATTACACTTTTGCCCCATAACTTTTGATCCATCCATTAGATTTTTCTGAAACTTGGCCAAAATATGGAACCTATTGTTCTTAATATAAATTCAGTGTGGATGACCCTGGCAAAATTCTGGTTCATGTCTCCAGGGGACTTTTAGTGCTAAAAACGCCCAGTTATTGTGGCTCTTTTTTCATATTTCTCAGCGAAAACTTGATATATCTGAATATATTGTGGTTTTCCACGGTGGTCAACTCAAATATACATGTTAAGGCCTGAAACTGCACCGTTGTCTATTTACACTGGGATTCTGTGTCCTCAGAGGCTCAAAATAGGTCATAAATGTCTCAAAATGGCCAAAGATGACACTTTTTATGCCATAGCGTTTGATCCATCCATTAGATTTTCTTGAAACTTGGCGAATGTGGAGCCCATTGTTCTTAATATAAATTCAGTATGGGTGACCCTGGCAAAATTCTGGTTCGCATCCCTCTGGGACTTTTAGGGCTAAAAAAACATGCCTTTTGGAGCTCTTTTTTTCATATTACTCCAAAACTTGATATGTATGTCTATATAGTGGTTTTTCATGGTGCTGAATTCAAATATACATGTCTTAAGGCATCAAACTGCACCATTTGTCCATTTTCATTGGGATTTGGCATTCCCAGCAGCTAAAAAGGGGTCACAAATGTCCTAAAATTGCAAAAAATTACACTTTATACCCCATAACTTTTGCCCTATCCATTAGATTTTTCTGAAACTTGGTGAAAATGTGAAGGCAAATTTGGCTCTTCACATTTCTCACATTCATCATTTCTTTATTATTTTTTGTGGCGTCATTTCACATGCAGCACCAGAAGGGGACCACATGCGCGGCTTGTTTCTCTTATTTTTATTTATTTTTTTTTTTTGTTTGAATTTTTTCGATTTCGATTTTTTTTTTTTCTTTTTCTTTATTTTTAGATATGTGTACAGTTTAAGATTGGAACTTTTTCTCTATAATTTAAAGACAATAAATATTTATGCTAATGAAATGTATGATTTTTATGGAAAATTTCATTAAAAAAACACACTTTTCTTTGCAGATCATGAGAACAGATGACCAGCGAATAAAACATGAATTGCAGGCACAAAAAGAAAAGATAAAAGAAAACACTGAGAAAATCAAAGTTAACAAAACTTTACCTTATCTTGTATCTAATGTTATAGAGGTAAGACATGAGTAGTAGTAGTAGTATTTGTAGTTACTACTACTCTTTTACAGCTTGTTTTGTTTTATATTTTCTAGCTCTGTCTACCTGGTTTTGACCAGGAGATTTTTTTATTTTATTTCTGTTTTTTTTTTCTTCTTTCCTCTTTTTGAACAAACTTCCTTTTCTTTCAATTAATTTCTTGTAAGAAAATATCTCTAAACCAATTTTATTTTAATGATATATATTTCTTAATAAAAATATTGGTACTTGTACAGGTTAATCAAGACCTTAAAAAATGAAAATATCGAAAAAAAGGTTATTTTGTACGTATTCGTTATGGAACAAAGTTCTCTGAAAAAAGATTTCACTTAATTTCATCAAGTAGTTTTTATTTTACAGTGAAAAAACAATTATGATACCGAGCAAAAGGTTTTTTTTTTTTTTTTTTTTTAGGAAGAAAAGCTAGCAATAAAGATGGGGAGTGAGTGTTGGTGCTTTAACTGGAGTTATCTCCCCGTGGCATGTTCAACAAATTTCATAATGGCTGATTTCAACGCGCTCTCATAAAAACATATTTTTCTGTTGTAAAATGAAAACTACTTGATCAAATTAAATGAAATTTTATTTCCAGAGATCTTCAATCCAAAACGGATATGTACAATATAACCTTACTTCAATATTTTCATTTTTGAATGTCTTGATTAAACTGTACAAGTATCAAAATAGCTTTCTGAAAATATTAATTTTCTTACAATGAATTAAAAGATAATCAGATTTAAAATCGAAGGATGAGAATTTTAAAAATTTCAAGTATAAGAGAACATTTACATTAGGATATGATAATTATTTAAAACAATCAAATAATAATCTACTATAATTATATTATAAAACACCTACAAACAATATAAACACTTCTTCAGAGTTCTTATGTTAAAGCAAAAATAAAGAAAAATATCTACATATCTGTCATTTTTATAAAGAAAATAATTTTTAAACAATTAATGGGAACTCTTAGCCATTACAACATAAATCTAGTAAATATGAATTGTTCAGTTATCTTCATTTATTTCTTGAGGCTTTTTTGCAAAATGGTAAGGTAGTTACTCCCTGGATACTCATAAAATTTGATTTTCTTATTTAAAAATAAAACTACTTGATCAATTCATGTGAGTTTTGGAATATATTTTCACTAGATTTTTTAGCCTATAAAAAACTGGGAAACAGATACCATATTACTTAGTGTGCTGCACCTTTTAACAAAGGTCCATACAAAATTCCAGCTAAATCAATCCAGCAGTTTCTGAGAAAAAGTGAAAGAACGGACTAAGAGAAATCTATAATACAAGCAGGTTGCCTGATCATAAGATACGCTTAAATATGATGTTTTAATTCATGCAGATTGCATATTTATTATTATAGAGACAATTTTCTATCAATTATTATATTGAACCTAATTTATAGTAGTGATATCAAAACAATTATATATGACTTGGGTGTCATCAGCTATAATCAAAATATACAACTCTGCACTCTCATTTCTTAGCATCTGAGCCACGTCCATACGCATGTATTGAGATAAATATATATATATATATATATAATCGCCCTGTCATACCTTTTTTTAAAAAATGGAATTGCCCAATTGTTGAGGACAAAATGCAAGCAAACAAGGTCCAGAGTTTTATAATTATATAGATATTGAAATTTACATCTGTGTGTGTGTGTGTATGTATATATATATATATATATATATATATAATCTAAAGAAAAAGAAAATTAAAACTGTAAGTTGAACTTTACAATCAAAATTTATTATTCGACTGAATATTCTAAAAAACAATTTACAAAGTCCTTTTTCTGCTGAGTTTCAAAGAATGCTATTCTTCTCATCAGAGAACAGAAAGAAATCAGCAAATTATATTTGTAGCAATGTTAGAATTTGCTAGTTATGGCGTTAAGTGAAACCACAATTTATTGTAGTCATGAATTGCCAAGAAAAATAAGTGAAAAAATGTTGGATATGTAAGAAAAAAAAATAAATAAATAAACTGCGCATAATATTTCAGCTTTCATGAAAATTCTCTCAAGATAATCCGAAAAGAGAAAATAGTTCTTTAGAGACAATGGAGTCCAAAATTAAGTCCAGTGTAATGATGCATAAAGTTCAGTTGGAAAGTTTTTAAAACAGCTGAAATAATGGAAATTGTTTTTTTTTTTTCGGACAGTGCAGTAGCTCAAAGAGAAGTTGATCTTCAGTCAAATGGGATTGAAAAATAAGAGAAAAACAGCATGTTAACTTTCATCGCCGGCTTAATTAGAAATAAATAAATATATATATATATATATATATATATATATATATATATATATATATATATATATATATATATATATAGTCTGTTTATGATACAAACAGTAATGTTTGTGTAATAAACAGACTATATACCATCTCTATCCTCTATTGAGCACTCTTTAATAATCATGTGGGTTTCATTGGATTTACATCTAGGAAACCAGTCTATACAACCATTATACCCATATATGTATGTATGACAATACAAGTTGCAGAATACTAATTTGTTAGATATTTCTGTCAAATTAAGTATAAACCATTTTAATGTTGATATATTTAAGATGGGTGGAAAAAAAACGTTCACATTTCATCATTTAGATAAAATTTAAAATATAAGGAATGGCAAGTTGTATTGTCAACTTGAAATACCTGAATGAAAATTGTCAAAAAAATAGTCGCCATCTTTATAAAAAAAATTCTAGCTAAGGAATAACTTCTTTTCATAAGTTTAAAAGATAATGTTTATTACTTTGAATTATAGTTTTTCATGAGCTAGTCTCTTATTGGACTTGTTTAAAGAACGGCTATATTTTTCAAACTCCTTTTAATTTTTAAATTGACATAAGAGTTTTGATGTTTTTTTTATTGTTTCTTTTTACTAAAACATGGTTTAAGTAAAAAATATATTCATTATAAGTAATATTGATACTAATTTCACTCTAAATAATTTACGTGAGTGAAATAGGAATTAACCTCAGGTGAAAGTAAAATATCCCTTTTCCTAAAGAGTATGGTTTAATTATATAATGAGTTTTTTTTTATGTTATCAGAGTTTATTCATAAGTGTCGGAAAAATATAAATTAAAAACAAGCTTAAGAATATAAAAAAAAATCCGATTTTATTGGTTCATAGTTTAAGGAAAGACTTATTTCAAACTATGTATTTTTATATGTATATTTTTCCTCTTTTTTCTAATAAATAACATGTCTTTCAAAAACAATGAAAAAGAAAATATATTGTTATTAAAGAAGGGAAGAGAAGGAGAGCAAGTAAGAATGATGCCAAGTTTTATTTTTTGTTTTTAAAAAGACCCCCCCCACACACACACTTTAAGAGATAGCAGTCACCTCCTCCTCGCTGTGAATTCTGATTCCTGATCTTGCTAGCTAAGACCTATCAGTTTCATTTAAGTTATTTCTCTTGGAAATTTAAAATGTTTTTCTATAATTCCTTTTAATTAAATTACTTCAATTAATTACTGTTAATAGCAGCAAAACTATTGCAGATATAGAAGGAAAATAACAATATAATTACAAATCAATAACAAACATTAATTATAGACAATTAAAGAAGTTATACAAATTAGACAGATATTTGAATGTGTGTGTAGGCCTTTTTTCTGTACTATATACATTCATTTCAAAATAATCTATTCGTCATCATTAGCGTTTTGCTCAATTTCGAGATTCATCGTTGAGCATTGTCTGGGGTATTAATTAGAGCATGCCTCCCTCAGGGGACAGTTTGTGAGCATGTGTCTGATATACTGTGTGTCCGTGCCGCAGGGACATGGAATGTCCTGTACATAGCTTTGCTTATGTAGGTTGTCCTATGTTTTGGAAATTTTGCTTGAACCTGGTTGAGTGTTAGTCACTCTTTTCAAGGCAGTTTGAAGTCTGCCAGGAGATCTTCTTTTGGTGGTGGAAGAGCTTTGTTGGTGTCATCTTTGATACACTTATTCCACCAACACAAGCAGAAAGATGTTGGTGTTTGTTTGACGTCTGTGATGGTGGCTGGTTAATTTTAATGCATCTGAAACAAGCTTCTATCTTTCCATTCTCAATGCTCTGATCCCTGTCTGACATCAATTGAAATGAATGGCTCTCGTCTTGGGGAGGCTTTATCTTTCGACAAGCGTCTGAATCTAACTTTTACTCTGGATCTGAGATGAAACACATACATTAAATTCGTTGCCAAAGTTGCTGGAAAAATGGTGAGGTTGTTCTATCGATTCAGTAGATATCTCACTGCTGATGCAATTCTATCTGTATAAGAGCTAAGTACATCCTAAACTGAAGTACTGTTGCCACAAGAACTGCTAGAAACATCTTATCCTGCCTTGTATAAGAGCCAAATACATCCAAGGATGGCATACTGTTGCCACATTTGGGCAGGAGCTGCTAGAAGCAGCTTATCCTGCCTTGACAGAGTTCAAAATGAACTTTATAGCCTAGTGGGGGATGCCCTTTTCTCTTCCCTGCAACCTCTTTCCCACAGAAGAGATGTTGCAGGCCTGTCTCTGCTTTATCGTTATTTTCATGGCAAGTGCTTGTCTGAGCTCCAATCTATCATTCCTTCTGGTCTGACTTTCATGAAAAACACTCATCTAGCTGAAACCACTATCAATAATTTCCCCCACTCTTTATCTGTGCCTAAACCTAAATGTAGATCCCATAAACAAAGCTTCTTTCTTAGAACTGCACGCTTGTGGAATTCTGTTCTGTTTTCCTGCTTTCCAACTGACTACAATATGGTTGTCTTCAAGTCCAATGTAAATAAGTTCTTGATGAGCCGTCTCCTTAAGTAATATAATTTACTAAATTTCCACTACTAATGATTACTACATTTTCCCATTGACTAATGTACACTCATTAACCCTTATCCTCAAGTGGCCTCCGGGCTTTGATAAATGGTGACTCCTTTGTAAAAAAAAAAAAAGAAAAAAAAAGTCATTCCTGAAGAAAAGGACATTTGAACACAAATGCTAAATATTTGTTTAGGAAATGAAACAATATTATGAAAACATACATTTTTGTTATATTAAAAGCAAAACAATTGTTAAAAAAAAAACAAACAAACAAAAAAAAACAGTAAATACTGAATAAAATGTACTTTTCCAAACTGATATGCAAATTAGTTAACTTTGTGACTAATATCACAATATACATAAGCAGTATATAAAATAGGTGGAGTGTCTATTGTGTAAGTTAATTTGAAATATTTTGGCTTTATTGTTAATGTGGAAAATTGACCCAACTTTTGAATTCGTTCATTTAGATGCTTATATTGTGATTATTATATAAGATGTATACATGTAAGTCAGTTTCTTTATCATCAATAGCTTTCTTTCTACAATATCAATGTTTCATTCTGATTCATCAGTTAGTTCATTTTGGTTCATCTGCTAGTAGTTTAATAAAAGAAAAGGAAAACAAATAACTATAAATATACTAACAAGAAGGTACAGCAATTTCTTTTTTTTTTTTTTTTTTTTTAGCTGAAAATTATCATCCGTCATTTTGTAATAAGTTTTTCTTATTTTAATGTAACTGCATATTGATTAAAAAAAATTTTTTTTTCAACACAATTTTTATAATGTTTAAGATCAATATTTAAGTAAAAAAATATCTTTGCAGCAAAAAAGTTTTAGCGTCATATGGTGTTTTGCATTTATGACTGACAGAATAGTGTATATGGCATTGCACAGAAAATGTTAGTAGACAGAGCAAAATACCCCCCTCTCCAGGCTTACAGACTCTTTTACACTTCTCTCCTCATTGGTATTCTTCCAGACCTAACTCCCTCTCTCTCACTTTGAATATTTCTTTGAATTTCTTATTCCTCTTATTTTATTTTTCACATATTATGTAAAAAATATATTAATTGTGCAGTTTGAATACATTGAAATTTGCAGGGAAGATCAGGAGAGATTGTCAAGTTTCTTGAGAGAAGACATGTTGATTTATTTTATCTTTTTTTTTTTTTTAAAAAAGGGGGTAATGGAGATGTAAACTTGTTAGAATGGTTGTGAGAAAAGAATGCAAGGTATAAGGTGGAAATGAAAAGATGGTGCTGGTATTTTTATTGCAGAGAAATCGATAAAGTGATTCATGTGAATCATATATGTGATTGAATCATATTATTGAAGTTGATGGTTGTTGAGAAAATTTTCACAGCAATATTTGTTTTTGTGCTACAAAATGTTTTTTGAGTGAAGATGCGAAAGATGAGTTTTATGATAAGCCTATTAGAGTAATAAGTAAGGTTGATGAGAAGGAATTATTTTTATGAGATTTGAATGATCATGTTTGAAAGGTGTTCATGGAGAAAAAAGTTATGCTGATAAGAATCTAGAGTGATAATCTTAGAATTTGGTTTTGCCATGAACATGTTGGTTGCAAAAACTTTAATGACTCGAGTAGATTATCTGTTGGTGAGAAAAAAGGACAAATCTTTTGAGTGATGTGAACATAATAATCTCGTAGTGCTGTATCTCACCTTTTATCCAAATGAAATGTACCTATCCAAATTCCTTTGGAAATATAATTACAAAATATATATGATGGTGACATCTATAGGGGATTTTGGTCGACATTTACCAATGCCTGTTATCACAGCTGTGGCGTGAGCATAGGTAAATATCTTCCAACGCCTAACAAAAAATAAAAGGTGTCAGAATCAGCATAATGGCAAAAACGAATTTTAACATTTATAATAAAATTTTATTTAACAATAAAAATAAATCATTTTTTTGTTGTTGCATTTTAATATGCGTGTGCCAATTCAACATGCGAGAAAAAGATTATATCGTTCAATGATTAACGAGATGTTGAATGTTCTTGTAAAGAGTGTCCTGGAAACAAATGTTAGTATTTTAGAATTATGTATAGTTGCGAGGACTTTATATTTTTCTCTTAAATAGTCTGATAGGACTGGAGTAAAAAAGAAATCCTTCTCCAACTGAGGAAATCATGAATTCTTTTGAGAAAAATGTTTTTAACAAAAGGAAATAAAATTTGTTACATTTGTTAATTTAGTAATGTAATAATTTTGTTCCATTAATGTCTGATGTGACACAAGGTCATTTTTGGGGGAATAAATCCAGTGAGATTTAAGCTTTAATATTAGCTGCAAAAAACATATTTTTCCTTTTGTGTTTGCACCATGTGCTTAGCCTGGAACGACAGGCAAAGAGAAAAAGAGTTAATTCTCGTTTGATATGGTACTTCCATGTTGAGAATTTAGGTGTGTGATGTGCGAAGTCCTGTTGATTTTTATGTTCCACAAGACGGAGTCAGCCCGCGAGTTGCTTACTGCATCCTGAACTCTGTTGGATTTTGCGCGCAGTATCTTTTATACAATTTGACCGGCTCCCAGAGAGGAGGCCATCAGAAAATAAACAGACAGGAACAAAGCCAAGAATTGTAATCTTCAGAAGTAAGTTGACTGTAAAAAAAAAAACTAGAAAAACTCCTTTCATCCCAAATCACTAAGTTTCCATTTACAATATTAAAAATAAAACTAAGAAATCAATCATTGAATTAAAAGGCAATAACCAATAGTGTATTAATTAGATGTCAATTTGCAGAGAATGATAGCCACATACATGCTCAGTATTGTTGATTTTGAATATTAATTTGGCATTTTAATTTCACGATGAGTGCAATAAATGGCTAAACTTTATAAATAGAAATCTTATAATAAAAATTTGTGGGCATTGTTATCTTGTTACCATCTACATCAGATGACATTACAAAAGGCAAAAGATTTCATAAAGCTGTCATTCATCCTTTGTGATGTCATCCATTTTCATGCAAGTTCATGATGAATAGGCTGTATCAATCAGAACTTCCACATATTAATTAGATTTAAAAAATTCAAAACTTTAATTAAAATTTCAAATATAATTCAACTCTGGAAGTAAACACTTAAGTGTCTATCCATACGTATATGTGTTTCAGAGAAAGCTTGAAAAAATGTACATCTTCAATATATTAGATTTTATCAATCACGATTCTAGATAACATCAAATGGATATATTTAAAATTGCTAAAGAATAGTCCAATGCCAAGAGAAAAACTAAACAATATTTTTTTCAAAATTTTCTCTTAACAAAATACAGACAGGATTTGTAGACGAAAACAGTTATTCCACTTTTCAAAGAGTCTGGTTTATACTCTTTCTTTATTATCAAATTTTCTTTAAACCAATTTTTCTCTTTAAGAACTTAATTTTTTAACAAAATGGGGATAGTCATAAAATAGTTATCGATTTAGAGTAAATTTGTAGAAATTTCAGTGCCAAACAATAATAATAATAACAAACCATACTCTTTCTGCTACCATTAAAATTACTTCCAGACATATATATGGATCACTAAATCAATAACTATTCTATGGATTTAGTGACCTTTTCTCCATTTCATTAATGCTTATAACTTTCTACTCCAAACCTATGTATGCAAATCTGCTTCTGCAGCCATTTAGGCCGATTCTTGATGCATTTGTCTGGAATATATGCATTTTTAATAAATAATTTTTACATTTTTCGCTACGTTGATAACTAATTGTAATCCGTACCAGGAAGGCTGAAGTATTTTCAATTTCAAACTCTGATCTACTACAACTGCCACCCATTTTAACTGGCAGTCTTCTTCCTAACACCATGATTGCATTTTCAATATAAACACAAAACCGGGTGGTGGGTAATCAAAACCATGAGAAAAAAAAAAACTAACGTAAGGCAAACGAACAATGTTAAATGTAAAAATCGAAAAAACAAAAACAAAAAAGAAAAACGAACGTTAAAACAAAAAAATAAATAAAGACGTGAAAAATGGCTTAAATAAGCCTGTTTCGATATTAAAATTTAAAAAATCGGTGGGCACCCGGGTGTTTTTGGGTGTGTGGGGGTGTTAATGAAAACCTAAGAATAAGCAAAGTAAAAAAAAAAAAACAGAAAAACGAACGTTGCGTGAAAAATGGCTTAAATAACACTGGTTCAATATTTAAATTTAAAAAATTGGGGGGGGAAAAAAAAGACGTCTCACACCACGATTCAAACCCAAAACGTTTAGATAATGACCCAACACTCTAACCAACTGAGCTAACACAACGTACATGAAATTTCGTCAGTTCTTCAACTATTTAAGCTAAATCAGGTCATGACGTCATCTGACGGATGCGTAGAACCGATCTTGTCATGAGAGGACAGTTTTTTGTTGACCCCCCCCCCACCATCCATATTGTAAATACCTTTTAACTTAAAGTGATTACGCTTTCAGGCCTACCATTATCCACTTACGGATCTGAAAATTTTAATTATTAAAAAGAGAAATAGTACATGCAATATAATTATAATAGGACAGTTGAAAGTTAATGTTATACAAAAATTACAAAACTATTTTATTTCGACATGTCCCTACACATTTTCAGCAGACCCCCCCCCCCCCAAGAAAAAAGACAAATTGCAAGGTACAAAACTGCAACACTATTCCTATTCTTATCTGAGGAAACACCTATACATATTTTGCTTGTCAATCTATAATTTTGCCTTTTTTGCTTGCGCTTTCTTTCTCGTATTTATAAGAGAAATGTCTTTCCAAACTGTATTTTTGTTCATGCTTTGAATAGTCTACTTTTCTATTTTCATGCTTGTCACGATGATTAATCTGTAATAATTGTTTCCCAGTTGTTAGATATGGATCCTCAGGACCAAGAAGAAGAAGATGGAGCTAATGTTGATTTAGATGCTCAGCGGAAAGGAAAATGTGCTGTAATCAAGACGTCAACAAGACAGGTGAAGAATATTTTCTTTTTATAATGATAATTCATTTTGAAAAATTTTTTTTTTTTTTTCGCGTGCAAATGTCACATTATAACTAGCTAATTTAGTTGATCTCATTTTCTTTTTAACCTTTGACCTTAACAGTCAAGTCAAAATGTTAAATTGTTATTTTTTGTAAAGTACAAAATTGATTGAATTTAGAAAAAGTAGTCCTTTTATTTTAATCTTTCGAAAAGGATTTTTGTTTTCATCCATTTTATATAATCTAAAGAAATTAACATTTTATTATCTGAAAAAAAATCCAATTTGATTTAAAATTTAACATCTTAATTTAAGAATTTTTAACAAAGCTTTTTGACTCCGAATTAGGGCGGATAGACACTATTTGTTGTTTTAATGAATGAAATTAATTTTCTTAGTGAAAATAGATACTCTTTATTACTTAGTATCAGATTTCATATTTTTATTATATAAATGTATATGTATATATTTTTAATCTTTCAAACTGAACACATCTTTATTATTGTTGTATGATGTTTTCTTTAAATGTTGACTTTGTTTTTGTGATCGCAGACATATTTCCTGCCTGTAATTGGTTTGGTTGATGCAGAGAAACTCCATCCTGGCGATCTTGTGGTAAGTTAACTTCATTACTTTCCATTCTATAGAAAATCTTTTACTGACTAACATTTTGCTGTTAATTTTTGATACATTATTTGCGTATCTATTAAAAATTAACAAAAATCTCATGTTGTTTGAGAGCAAGTTTGGACAACTTTTATCACTTTTTTAGCTATGGCTTTATTAAACATTTTATAAAGGGATTGTGATAAGCTCTGTAAATGGAAGTCACTGAGACTGATATATCACCGGTAACCCCCCTTGACATTTCTGTACCTACCCAACAAATTGGGTTCAAATCAGTACAGTGTTAATCGTGTTACTGACACATCCCAAAGAAGTTCTGCTTTATAATTTTTAAAGTTGCATGTACACATCATTATATAAAAACGTTTCATCTGATTATAAACATTATTTGGTGCAATTTTCCAAGTTTCAGTTTTTTAGGTTAGATACGAGGTCGAGCATGAGTTTAATGAAAGTGTTTCTGTGGAATGAACTGGATTTGAACTTGACTCCAGGTTTTCAGTCTGTCGTTATGTAGCAATTCTATACATTTTATTTTGCTAGTTATTTCCTCTAAAGTAAAAGGCATAATTTGTTAAACTCCATGGAATAAGGAAATAAAATCTTTTTTATTTCCTGTTTTTGAACAATAAATTTTGTAAAATTTAATTTGCATCATTTAATTTTCTTTGTATGGTAATGATCTCAGATATAGAGATTTTTCTTCAAGATAGGATTGAATCTTTTTATCAATATTTATATATTACTTTTTTTTTTTTTTAATTTTTAGAACATATATATATATATATATATATATATATTTATTATTTTTTTACTATAATAATTAAATACCTACAGACACTAGTGTTTCATCCTTTCGGGATTCTTCAGTGCAGGGTGTCACAATTACTACCAGTCGAACGATTCGAACCCCGCGACACGAGACATCTCTGGCTCGATTAGCGGAGGCCGTATCCATTCGGCTACCATTAATCATGTGAAATAGCGTTGAATTTTAAACATTTTTAATTTAAATGTTCATTACGTCAGACAGACAGTGATCAAATCGTTATACGACGATCTACGCATAAGAGCTAAATTGACCGACTTTTTAATTCAACAGAAAGTGCTCAACGATATATGTATTTTTGATAATTAAAATATTAAATTTCAGCAACATATTGGTTGCATTTCTGAGTATGGTTTGACTAATAAGACTGGAGAAATAATTTGTCTTTTGATTTGTAATATTAATGCAAGAATTTTAGAAAATATTAAAGTATTTTCGTGCATTAAATATTCCAAATAAAAGTATTTGCTCTTCAGTTCAAATCAAAGCCAAGAAAGCTGAGTAAAATTATTTTTCATTTGACTTGATATTCAAACCATGACTTCATTTCAAAATTAATATCTTGAAAAACAATTAACTTTATAGCACATTTTATATGAAAGACTTCCGACACATCTGAAATCAGTTCATTAAAAATCCAATGATTTCATTAACTGGGCTTAATTACCTAAACATATAGAGATTTTAGAATTTCTTGTTAATCATTTAATGACTTTATCATTAAAAACAAAATTCTTCAAATGAAATTGAAGTTCAACAGTTCTGTGAACTCAAGTTCTTTTGATAAAATAATTTTCATATGAATGAAAATGTGTTCAGCTAGTTTTGCTTACACTGAAAGTACAGGATGAGATGATAAATTTGTTGCCCTAAAGAAAACCCTGTTACAGCTTTATTTTAAAACTTTTATTGAAAAAAATCAGTTCAGGTAACTTGATTATGTAGTAGAGCTGACATCTATTCAATGTAGCTGCCTTCAGCCTCAATCACCACACGCTTCAGCACATCCAAGTACATTTTAGTGTTGATTTTCCAGCCGATTTCGAAGATGTGAGGTGGCATGATGTGACGCTCACTTGAAACCACACTAAAGACTAACCGTGGCTGAAAATTTTGAGCTTTTCCCTTAAACATTGAACCGTCTGGATTTGCATTTTGAGGGTTCTGGCAATGGTCTTGTTTTTATAACGGCGGCGCATCTCCGATCTGGCTTGTTGAGCATTGTGTCACTTTTAGACATGATAGAAGGCTCCTTCTTGGAATTTGTGCACAACTGGCCAACTAATAGATGGTCTGCAACAAAAAAAGAAAACTGGTTTTCATCAAATGGAAATGTAATCATGTTGTCTTTTCTAAGGCGATAATTTTATCGTTCCATCCTGTATTTTTTGTTTTTATAAATATAGAAATATGTAACTAGGATATTTTGATTAGCTTTATTCAGGAATTTCTTATTTCTGGCTTGATAAATAAGATACTGCTTTCCATGGAATGTCTTTCTAAAGGTTGACTTTAAAAAATTTTTTTTTTTAATGGATTGCAGCTATAGAAAAAATATTTTGAAATTTTAAAACCTAATTGCATATAAAAATTAAGCAAAATGTCAGTTAATGGAAAATACCTTTTTCTAGGTTAGTGTTGAACCCTTTGTAAACTGTATTGTCATGCAATACTCCATAACAAGCAAAGAAAACTCAATATTTTATTTTATTTTTTTTAGGTTCACTTAATGCTTTTAAATAACAATTTTAGTTTAAGTATGTGACTTATAAATCAAAAGAATATGTGTGTGTGGGGATAAAGTGTTATATGCTAAATAACCAAATTTCTTCACTTTATTTTCTTGCAAAAGGAAAATGTTTGATTTCATATAGTTTTTTCATTTTTTTAAATCCTAGGGAAATGGGTAGAATTAAAACCACACACTTGATACTTTCTTAATTGAACAATTAAAGCATTTGTAAATTTAACTTTTTAAAATAATACAAAGGGCAAAGTAGAGATTTGTGATTACTTCTATTGTCTTCACTGGAGAATTTAATACATATGATATAAATTTCATCAAATTAGGATATATTTGAAAATTTAATGAGACCCCCTCTTAAAGTTAAGGAGACTTTTAGAGATTTGGAACCATTTCCATTGTCTTCCTGAGCAAATTTTATACATACTATTTAAATTTCATAAAAATGTAATATATTTAAAGTTTTAAGGTGATTATACTCTCACAGCCTTCTCTAAGGTATGCACTAACAGATTTAGGAGCACTTACATTGGTGTTATGTTTTCCCTGGTAAATTTTACATAAACATGCACATAGATTTTATACAAACATTATAATACAGACATTGAGTTTCGTATTTTATATATATATATTAAACTTTCATCATGGACTGTTTCTTTTGTTTTTGTCAAATAATGTTACATAAATAAAATAAAGAGATATACTATTTCAAATGTTCTTTCATTTAATCATGTGACTATTTTAATGTCCTTTTTTTAATTCCAGGGTGTGAATAAGGATTCTTATTTGATCTTGGAATCTTTACCTCAAGAGTAAGTATTCAGTAATTTCTAAAATGCTGTTTAATTAAAAACAAGTGGAAAGTAAAATTTTCAAATTGAAATGGAGATAAATTGAACACTTTGTATAATTTGTGCATTAGAGAATTATGGGTAGGATGGCTTGCTAAATGTTATTCTGTATGAGGACTTCTGCGTTAAGCCTTGAACCCCCTTAACATATATATATATATATATTTCTATAATTTACAAGTTATGAATTAAAATAAAATGCTCACATTATTTAGGTTATTCAGATTACTATTCTCTTCTTGAGTGTTATTTTTACTATGTTTTGGCTAATGTAACCTCTGACCTCGAGGTGTATATTGTTGAACTCTGAAATTTTTATTGAACCTTCAACCTCCAAAAGAGTGTCACACCTGAATTTTATCAAGTACCTTATCTGGCACATAATGAATAAAGTAAGAGGTAAAATTTAGTTGTAAGTGACACTCTTTTAGAAGTTGAAAGTTCAATCCTCAGTGCAGGTGATATTCAAAATATAATTTCGAATAACATGACTTCTACCCCATCATGGGTGACGGCATGTTACCCCTGTAGATTAAATAAAAGGTTCCTTTCTGAATTTTGTGCAGATTTGAGTTTGATAGAAATATTCCCAAATTCAACAAAAGACACTTGAAGAAGACCCTAGGTTACATCAATCAAAAAGTTGTGTAAATAACACTCAAGATGGGGACAGTAATACAATTATCAATTCGGCTATAATCAGCTAACATACTTCCTGATTTCCAACATGGCTGCTACGAGAATCAGTGACCAGGCAAATCAGTTCCTTCGCTTTTTTTCTCTCCGACCTATATCTCCTCTGTGTATGTACTTTTTTATTACGTTTTTTCTGATTGTTCTTTTTTATTTAATAATTATTAAAAGTTTTCCGGTCTTATTTTTAATTAAGAATTATTGAAATTAGTTTTATTTTAATTTAGAATTATTGAAATCAGTTTTATTTTAATTTAGAATTATTGAAATTAGTTTTATTTTAATTTAGAATTATTGAAATTAGTTTTATTTTAATTAAGAATTATTGAAATTAGTTTTATTTTAATTAAGAATTATTGAAATTAGTTTTATTTCATTAAAGAATTATTGAAAACGCATAAAATTTTTAAAACCTATTTTGGGAATATTATGTATTGGATACATTTTTTTTTGGCACTTGTACAGTTTAATCAAGACATTAAAAAAATGACAATATCAAAAATAGGTCATATTGTACGTATCCGTTTTGGACTGAAGATCTCCGAAAAAAAATTTCACTTAATTTGATGAGTAGATTTTTACAGTAGAAAAATATATTTTTATGAAATTGAAGTTGGCCATCTTTGAATTTTTTTAACACGCTATGCGGAGATAACTCAATTTAAAGCGCCGACACTCCCTCCCCATCCTTTAATATTAGCTTTTCTTTCTAAAAATCGAACCTTTTGCTCGGTATCATAAATTGTTTTTTCGCTGAAAAAAAAAAACTACTTGAGATTTGGTGAAATTTTTTCTTGGAAAACTTTGTTCCATAATAAATACGTATAATATAACCTTTTTTTTTTTTTTTCGATATTTTCACTTTTTTAATGTCTTGATTAAACTGTACAAGTACCTTTTTTTGTGATGTTTGAAATTTTCTTATTTTGATTTCAATGATTTTATTTTTATACTTTCATAAACATTATATAAATCCAAATAAAATTTTATAAATAAAAAAATGTATTTTCATAATTTTGTAAACATTTCTTATAAAATTTCAAATAAAATAAAAACTTATTTCTTAATTTTATTAAAAGTGCAAATAAGAACTAATTGTGTCATTTTTATATGCATAATTTTGTAAAATTTTATTGTATACTAGCGGGGGTAACCGGCGTTGCCCGGGTGTTTAGAAGTGTGTGTGTTTGGGGAGGGGGGTAGATCAAAACAAACTGGAACATAAAGAATAAGCGAAGTAATAACCCTGTTAAAATATTATATAAAAAGAAACAATGTTAAAACTTTAAAACAATTGGAAAATAAAACAAAAACAGTGAACGTGATGGACCTCCCCCCTCCCCAAAATAACCCTCTTTCAGTATCAAAACTTTAAAAATCAAAAAAAAGAAATAAATATTACATCACCGTAATATTTGCAACCTTAAGATAATGACACCGGTCCTTTAACCACTAAGCTAAAAGCGCGTCGGCAAAATTGGGTCTGTTTTTATAAACTTTAAACTAATTCAAGAAAGACCGTTTTTTTTGTGCATGCGTATTTGGCTATCTTGTCATGAAGGAACGATTTTTTGCTACCCCCCTCCCTGTAGAAAAGTGTCCCGTTGAGGGTGAAGGAATTAATGTTTTTAGCCAATTTTTCGATATTTGTTGTCTGAAGGGTGGCGCTTAAAAATGATACCTATCTGGTGAAAATCCGTTGCCTGTGTCGAAAGGTTTTGCTAGACATACAAACACACACACACACATGTTGCCTTTTATATATATATACTAGCGGGGGTACCCGGCATTGCCCGGGTGTTTGGAGGTGTGTATGTAGGAGAGGGTGACCCTGTTTTAATATTATAAAAAAAAAACACGATTTAAAAAAAAATTGGAAAAACCAAAGCAAAGCAAAACAGCGAACAAACGTTATCCTTTTCTTTTATTTTATTTTAATAACCCACCCGTGTGCCCGATACTACTCGTCAATATGCAAGCCTCATAGACCTTTTTCTCTCAACTTCCCCTGAGCTATGTTCATGTTCCATTCATTCTCCTCTAGGATCCTCCGACCACTCCGTCATATCAGTTAAGATAAAAATGAAATATAATAAGTCCCCAGACGTACTCCTCCACCGTACTGTATACCGATACTCTATGGCTGACTGGGACAGCTTCCGTACATTCATATCTGATTTACCCCTGCATTCCATGTTAAAAAGGATGTGTCCTCTATAGTATCAGATCTGACTGAATGGTTAATTGTAGTATAGACCAATTCATGCCATCTAAAAAATTTCAACAAAAACCTAAAAGCCAGCCATGGTTCTCCCCAGTATGTGCTGCTGCTATCGCGCACAGAAATCACTTTTTCCATAACTACCAACGTAATAGATGCACTGAGACTAAAGCTGCTTTCAGGTCTGCCAGCAACCACTGTAAAAGAGTAATAAAAAATGCAAGAGAGCTATATGCCCAGTCTGTTAAATCCAAAGTAGCTGATCAGCGGATTGGTTCTCAGCAGTTTTGGCAAATAACAAATAGGATCCTGAACAGAAGTGTGCGTTCTATCCCAACCATTATCGATGGACCAGAGGTCATCTCGTCGGCATCAGACTAGGCTAAACTATTTGCCAAGAACTTTGCAGCTAATTCTACCCTATGCGACGAAGGCCATCAACTCCCCATATTTCCTCCTATAACACAGAACACGCTAGGTAACATACAAATATCTGTGCATGAGATCGCCAAGCTAATCAAGAACCTTGATTCCAGTAAAGCAACTGGCCCTGACGGCATCCCAATTTTAGTGTTAAAAAAGCTTCAACCAGAACTTGCTCATATACTTACGAAACTGTTTAAACGTTGCCTTAAGGAGAAGTGCTTTCCAACACCCTGGAAAACCTCATCAGTATGTCCTGTATTTAAGAATACAGGTGATAAGTCATCTCCCTCTCAGTACAGACCAATAAGCCTCCTGTGTGTTATAAGTTGCTGGAATCCATATTAAATAGAGAAATAGTAAACCACCTCAGCAGAAACAATCTTCTTAGTGACACATATGGTTTCCGTTCTGCAAGATCTACCGCAGATGTGCTAACGGTTATATCTCACAGTATTAGTGAATCTCTTGACAAAGGCTTCCTTTCTTGGGCAATTGCTCTTGACATATGAAAGGCCATTGACAAGGTATGGCATAAGGGCCTACTTCACAAAATTTCCAGCTATGGTATAACTAGAAATGTTTTCTCAATCATTAAATCATTTCTCTCCGATAGGCTCATAAGAGTAGTGGTCGATGGACAAAAATCAGAGGCCTGCAGTATTAATGCTGGAGTCCCTCAAGGGTCAATCCTGTGCCCAACTCTCTTCCTGATCTACTTCAATGACCTCCCTAAACACATACTTAAATCATTCGTTGACATCTATGCTGATGACACGAGTATCTACGGCAACACATCAAAGGCTGTAAATGACAAAGTTCTCTCTGATTCTCTCTCCTCTGATCTCGAGCGCGTGGTTCAGTGGGGGAAGTCGTGGCTGGTTACCTTTAATGCATCTAAAACCAAACTCCTATCTTTACATCATCAACATTCTGATCCCCATCTGGCATCAATTGAAATGGATGGCTCTCGTCTAGGAGAAGCCTCGTGTTTTGACAAGCTTCTGGGTTTGTCCTTTACTCCTGATCTGAAATGGAACACGTACATCAAGTCTGTTGCCAAGGTCGCTGGAAAGATGGTGGGATCCTTTTACCGCTCCAGAAGATATCTCACTACTGATGCAATTCTCTATCTATATAAAAGCCAAGTATGTCCAAGGATGGAATACTGCTGCCATATCTGGGCAGGAGCTGCTAAAAACAGCCTATCCTGCCTTGACAGAGTACAAAATAGACTTTGTGGCTTAGTGGGGGATGCCTTTTTCTCTACCCTGCAACCTCTCTCCCACAGAAGAGACGTTGCGAGCCTATCCTTGTTTTATCGTTATTCTCATGGCAGGTGCTCGTCTGAACTCCAATCTCTGGTCCCCCCTTCGCCAATCTTTTATGAAAAACACCCGTCTAGCTGAATCCACTGTGAAAAATTTCCCCCACTCTTTATCTGTGCCTAAATCAAAACGTGGATTCCATGAACAACGCTTCTTTCTTAGAACTGCACGCCTGTGGAACTCTGTTCTGTCTGCCTGCTTCCCACCTGACTACAACTTGGATGTTTTCAAGTCCAACATTAGCAAATTCCTAATGAACCGCCACCTTAAGTAAACACTTCATCAAATCTCCACACTAACGTAATGTACTTGCAATAACCCTTATCCCTGAGTGGCTTCTGGGCCTTGATAAGTGGTGACCCATGTAAAAAAAAAAAAATAAAAAAATAAAATAAATCTCTTCATGATAGAAATACTGAAGAACAATAAAAGTGAAGGAACTGATTTGCCTTGTCACGGCTTCCGGTAGCAGACACACGGGAAGTTAGGAAGGATGTTAATTAACTATAACCAAAAGTTTTTATACTTCAGGTTCTTTTTATCTTGAAACATTTATTCATGGTGTAACATAGTCGGTACATGTTAACACTTGGAACCAACACGTTGTACGCGGACAGTCGCAAAAAACAAAAGAATTTGTCTCTTTTCGTCAGTGAAACAATTTTGATATATTTACAAGTACTTTCTAGAACAACGGCTCGTCTCTTGTTCAAAAGACTTCTTGTACTCGAATCTGCTTAACAAGACTCTTATATCTAACACATGGTACTCTGTCTTTGTCCAGTCATGTTTAGGACACACTTTTTTTTCCTGTTGCTTTCGGACCACATGTGTAACTTAAACTATCTGTCTTCCTCTAATCATGCGTCCACGTTTTTCTTTTTTATAACCTTTTTCTTTTCTTCTTCGCTGTGAAGTCACCTCGCACACAGCTCGGTTATTTGCATACAGCTCTTGTTATAAGTGTATATGCACTCTGTTACAATAGTGTTTGGTTTAGTTGTTCCTTTTAAGACGTATAAACGCCTTTCAGGTTATTTAATCTCAAATACAGACATTTTTGTTAAAATATTTTATGCATCGAGATTTTTATGTCTTAAAATATTTATTCATGGTGTTTGGTTTGGTTTGGTGGTTTTGTTTTACAGCACATCAACCATTTTCGCGTTCAATCATTTTGATAAAAGCTTTTATGCTTTAAGTTCTTATATTTTATTTCAATAAATTGCTTCACGATAGAAATACTGAAGAACAATAAAAGTGAAGGGACTGATTTGCCTTGTCACGGCTTCCGGTAGTAGACACACGGGAAGTTAGGAAGTATGTTAGATGATTATAACCATCAATTCTCATCTAAAAAAAATTAGAATAAAAAAGTATTTCCTTTTTATAGATGTCAAGTAGATGTCACATTAATGCTGTATTCAAAATGAAATATATTTATCTAAATAGCTTGGGTTATATAGTATAGGAATTAGTGATGGGACGATTCCAATATTTTTCCTGATTCCGTACTAAATTACTGATTCCGATTCTTTATAAATCTCTAATTATTTAATTATGATTGTTATTCCCCCTGATTTTCATAAAAACACATGTTAAATATGCAGATATTTTCCTAAACGTCAAAAGACACTTGTGAAGGATGATCTATTGATTTTAGTTTTACTGGTATTTTAAAATCAATAAATATTATTTTACCATTATTACCAGCAATGGAAGATTTTACTTTAAACAAAATCAAATCAAATAAAAAATAAAGACGATTCCAAGAATCGTTTTGGCATAGGAATATAGGCATCAATTTCTCCGATTACGATATCCCCAAATCTTCCAATTCCGATTAATCGTCCCAACACTAATAGGAATATACATGATCCCTCAAAATTAAACCTCTATTTTCATGCAAATTTATATTTTAAAACAGATGGTTAATTTAAGGACACCTTGTATATGGTTGTGTATGTGTGTCTATCTTCAAAATTCCAAGATTAGTTTGTCAACAAACAAGAACTACAACTCAATTATATTTCAATACTAACAGTTGCTCAGTATTTATTGATGATTAATGAATATTTCACACTTTGATATTTTTATAGTCATTGAAATCTGAAATTGCCCATTTTTCTATCCAATTGATTGATTTCCTACTCTAGTTGGGGACCCATCGTAGTTCACCAGCAAGAAGCTTCACATTCCTCCCCACAGTGACAGACAGTCCACAGTACATTGTAGTCTACATTGCACTATAGAGAACCTAATGTTGATTTTATGAAGTTATTTTTTATATTGTTTATATTTTTTATATATATCTTGAATTAAAGTTTAAAATACAAAAGTCAAATATCATTATTTAATTTTGCTCTAAAAAGAAACATACATTTCAAACACGCTCCTGTCATATCAGAGAATCTACTGTTGATTTTATATGCTTGGACATACTGCTTGTGTGGTGATAATGGCTTGAATTGAAGTTTAAATGAAAGTCATGTATTTTGGTGTAATTGTACTTTAAACAGAAACCTCCATTTTGAATATGCCCTTAACATACCAAAGAAGTTACTGTTGATTTTTATATCAGGTCTTTCAGTTTGTGTGGTAATTAAACTCCTCAAATGCACATGTGTAAGGTGTTAACTTTGCTCAAAATCGCCTGTTCCTTCTTTCAAAGGCATTCCGATACAAAAGTAATGTAAGAACACTGCCAGGCACATAAAGTACCTTCATGTGAAATTTTATAACAATTGGCTCAGCCGTTTAGGAGTCAATAAGGAACAAACTCACACACAGACTAAGTTTCTTTTATACAGTAGTAGAGCTATTGTACCAACCTCGTTTTGTCTGGGAATTTTTTACTTTCATTTTTGGTTTTCTTTGTGTCTTGACTATGCCTGTTTTTTAATTTAGTTTTTCGTAATGAGCACTCATATGTAGACAAAGCGAAAAATAAATGGATAAACTGCTTAATGCACTTTTTAAAATGTCTTTGAAAAGGAGCATTCATTTTAATTGTATGATAAAAAAAAATGTGAATTTGATATTGGAAAATATTTAAATATTTTTTTCAAATTATAATGCATACAATACCATTTTAATTTGATTTAACATTCAAAATTCTATTTAAAAACAATAATAAACAAAAAATGAAAGTTATTGATACTGAATTAAAATAATAGTTGATAGAAACAAACATTTAATATAAGTAAATCAAAAACACAAATTTTTAGAATCCTACTGACTTTACTTTATTATATAAATATATATAATTAAAACATTTTATTTTTATTGGTATAGTTTTGATTAAATTACAATGAATCAAAGAAATTGAGTGTCTTGAATTTTTATTTATTTTATCCCTTTTCCTGTCTAAACCTGTTTGGTTTCATATTACACTAGTGAGGGTGCCGGATGATGCTCGGGTGTTTTTTTTATTTTTTTTTTTGGGGGGGGGGGTGTTTGTAGGAAGGCAGGCAGGCAGGCTCAAACCCATGATGTGAAGGTGGAAAAGAAAAAAGTGAAAGAAAAGCTGAGATATTACCGCTATGCTAAGACATAAGAGGAAGTGAAAAGCATTCAAATTTAACAATTAAAAAGTTGACTTCTAGAAATGAGTTCACGCAGGTGTAGAAATGAAGGTTGGCTGCAGGCCAGTTTCTGCTGTATTTTGCCCCCCCTCCCCCAAAAAAAAAGGGGGAGCTTTCCAAATGAATAGCAATTGTTTGATATGAAAGATTTCCCCAACATTAATCAAAGCCTTTATGGAGGTCCCAGCCGGAAAACCAGACGGCCTACTTTGCTCTGATTTAGTTTCGCTTTTATACGAAAAAGACGAACAAACATGTGAAAGGATGGAATAGAGGGAATTTTATATAAGTCGATTGAAATAAATGTAGAGATGATGTCCGTTTGCAAATCATGGATATCATGATCTAGGGAGTATAAGGAATGTTTTATAAAAAAAATAGTAACGTGGTCAAGAGACCCCCCCCCCCCCCGAAAAAAAGCTTTTCACGTACATACAAAAACGCGCGCGCCACTTTTGCCTTTTATATCTATAGATTACATGTGTTTCATTTTTTGTACTATGAAAAATAATTACAAAACTTGTGTTTATATTTTATTAGGTATGACTCCAGGGTGAAAGCTATGGAAGTTGATGAAAGACCTACTGAGCAATATGGTGATATTGGTGGCCTTGATAAGCAAATTGAAGAGGTATGTATTATAGAGAATAACTTCATTTTTTTAAAGTTTTTGCTTAGCCCAAGTAAAATAATTTTAAATGACATTTTCAACTAATTCTAGTATTTCGTAATATTATTTAATCATGCTTGATATAATTTTAAAAATTTACTTCAAAATCATAATTCATGCTCAAGGCATGAACTCTGACGATTGTTTTTAATTAAAAAAATGTTGTGAAATATATAGTATTTGCTTAAATAAAATCCTATAAATTATGTAAATATCTCAATTAGTTATAAAATTTTAAATCCTTAAAATTTGGTGCATTAATGTTAACTTTTTTTTTTTTACTTAAAATAAGTTGATATCTCAAGCCAATTCAGTGTAAGGGGGCAAAGAATGAAAACAATAACGAAGATGTAGTTTTTCTTCTGATTGGTTGTTAAATTTCATAAATAATGTTTGTTTTTAAAAGAATGACATAAAAGTGAGAAAAAAAAAATTCAGTTTTTGGCTTGATTAATGTGTGTGTGTGTGGGGGGGGATCCTATAATAATTCTATATTAAATAGCAAAGATAATGATACATTTTTTGAGGCACCCCAATTTTAAAATTGTAAACTACTCTGTAAATTCAGATAAGTTTTGCTTTGTTATGTCATCTTACCTATGTATGGAGATTTAATGAAACAAAGTTAACTGAAACCTCAACTATCTCCTCTAATCTTGCCACAATGTTAATCGCTAGAATAGGAAATAAAGACACTTTGGAAAATTTTTTTAATTATTTTAGCTATTAGATGTTGTAGTTAACAAAATTGATGACTGGAAAAAATCTCAAGATTGCAGCATGGGTAAAGTCAAAAGTTATTTAACAGTCAGTTGGGTGATTTAAAAAAATGAGTTTTACTTGTCAATGAACAAATTGAACTATACGATCCTTAAAATGAGCTCCCAATGGTTGACCAAATAAATGCAAACCCTCAAAATGTGTAAAATTTATAAAAAAAAAAAATGGATAGACATTATTTATTCTGATAATGATGCCATCAAATCAAAATAATAAGAATGCAAAACCGATTAAATGATCTTGTGGACATCTAAACAGCTGGTACTAAAATAAAGTACAAGTATATACACACTTGTAGAAACTTTTGAAATATTCAACAGAAAATTGGGATCCCACATAATTTATATATCTGGTCAGACTGCTTGCTCAGACCAATGTGACTCTCCAAATCTCCCTGTTTTCAATCAGTTGCCTCAGATCTTCAGGATCACAGTTGGCATCATATGCAATTTGCTGAATGTACGTGGATCTAGCTGATCCTATGCTTCTGAGCCCATGCCATAATTCATACAGTTATCCATTCTTTAAATGTATCCTCTTATCTTTGAGAGGCTTCAGTTTGAAAAAAAAAAGAAAAACATTTTTATTGTTACATGTCGAGGTTAAATCGTAATTTTTTTTTTTATAAGTCGGTAAAATGTTGATTAATTGTCCTTTAGGAATGGAACTCGAGCCTGAAAGTTTTTCATTAAACGTGTAATTGTCCCCTGATTTATCGGAGAGGGACCTAAGTTTTTTATTGGCGTCCGTGCTTCTGTGCATCCGTTAGTCCAGACGATTGCCAGATAACTGTCCATTAGTTTTTCCTGAAATTTTACCACAAATTGTATTTCATTAAATAGATGTGCACTGTAAAAAATTTTTTTTACAAAAATTCCCATTTCCAGGGGCTCAAAAAAAGTAAAAAAAAAAAAAAAAAACCCCAAAATGGCCGAAAATGACACGTTTTACCCAATAACTTTTGATCCATCCATTAGATTTTTCTGAAACTTAGCCAAAATGTAGAGCCCATTATTCTTAATATAAATCCAGTATGGGTGTGGCAAAATTCTGGTTTATGTCTCCGGGGACCTTCAGTGCTAAAAGCTTTTTGTGGCTCTTTTTTCATATTTCTCAACAAAAAAACTTGATATGTCTGACTATATAGTGGTTTTTCACAGTGGCCAACTCAAATATACATGTGTTAAGGCGTGAACTGCACCGCTATCCATTTATACTGGGATACGGCATCCAAAAATGCCTCAAAATAGTCAAAAATAATACTTTTTGCCCCATGGTGTTTGATCCATCTATTAGATTTTCCTGAAACTTGGTCAAAATGTGGAGGCCATTGTTCTTAATATAAATTCAGTATGGTTGACCCTGGCAAAATTTTGGTTCACATCACTCTGGGACTTTAAGGACTAAGAAAAACATGCCCTTTTGGAACTCTTTTTTCATATTACTCAAAAACTTGATATGTATGTCTATATAGTGGTTTTCCATGGTGCTGAATTCAAATATACATGTCTTAAGGTATGAAACTGCACCATTTGTCCATTTTCATTGGGATTTGGCATTCCCAGCAGCTCAAAAGGGGTCACAAATGTCCTAAAATTGCAAAAAATGATATTTTACCCCATAACTTTTACCCTACAACTTTTGCCCCATCAATTATATTTTTCTGAAATTTGGCGAAAATGTGAAGGCAATGTTGGCCTTTCACACTTCTCACATTCATCGGTTCTTCACTATTTTTTTTGTGGCGTCATCTCACATGCAGCACCAGAGGGGGACCACGCATGCGTGGCTTGTTTTATTTGTTTTTAATGAATTTCATTTTTTTTTTTTTTTTCCAGCTTATTGAAGCTGTAGTTTTGCCTATTACACACAAAGAAAGATTTGAAGCTCTTGGAATTCAACCACCAAAAGGTGAAGACTCCATTTTTTTTTTTTTTTTTTTGCATTCATCATTATTCTGTAAATAACGACTTAAAAAATGACTTGTTTGTCCAGAATTTCCCTTATATTAAAAATGAAAATAAAGAAAAATCTTTATGATGTACGTACTTGTGATGAAATGAAAATATCAAATTCCAAATGTTAATTAATCAAGTAGTTTTTGTAAGTATTGGAGGAGTGACTGTCTCACCTGCCATAAATATAAATAAAAATCTCAAAACAAATGAGATAACTCAATAGTAATTCAAACTTAATTTATGTTGTAATGTCTAGAAAAAATTTCATTAATCACTTAAAAAATATTTCCTTTATAAAAATTACTTGATTAATTTACATGTTTTTTTGGAATATATATATTTTTTTCATCATGGGTATGTACATTATGCAGATTTTTCTTTTTCTTTTTTTAATCTGGTTCTGTTAGAAATTCTGGACACTAACCAAATGACTTGATGCATTTATTAATCTAGAGTAGTCGTTATCTCTACATCTTTGGTCATAGTTTACATTTCTTTCAAGATTTTATTGTTTAAAATCTATTGCACATGAGAATTGATGATGTTTAAAGTTTTCATAAAATATAAATCATTAATGTTAAGAGATTTATTTTCATAATTTGATAAAAATTATACTCCCATTGATCTTGTCAGTAAATAAGTTATCACCACTGTAAAATTAATTAAATGAAGCACTCCATCTGTTCTAATTATATACTTCTTGAATTGATCTCACACCAATATACTAGCAGGGAGACCTGACATTGCTCACCATTGAACGAGGATCAATGAATGTGTCACACTCCCATATTTTTATTGTGGTCAAAATCGGTGAAATTGCCTATTTTTCAATCTAATCGATTGCTTGCTCTAGTTAGGGAACAACTGCGGTACATCGGAAGGAAGCTTCACATACCTCTCTGCAGTGATTTAGTTTACAATATATTGTAGTCTACATTGCACTGTAGAGAACCTGCTGTTCATTTTATAAAACGTCTTTTATATAAAATGGCTTGACTTTAAGTTTAAAATGTATAAGTCAAGTATCATAGTTGTGTCTTATCAAAGAACCTATTGTTGATTTTATACACCGGGCCCTTCTGCTTGTGCCGTAATAAAACTTCTCAAAAATGCACCTGTGATATAAGGCTGTATAATGATATTAGCTTTAGTCAAAATCTGACTGTTTCTTCTTTAATTAAATTTTTCAGTATTTACAACAGAACACTGCATGCTGACCTCATGTAGTAGTTAAGGAAGGATACCATTATGTGATTAATGGCTCTTTGCACCCCTTTTCTATAAGAGCAAATGCAGCATCTGTTCTGATATTACGCTTCATTTTTTCTATTCTTTATTGATAAAGGAGAAATTCTTTTAGACTGAGGCAATTTTTGTTTTTGCCCAAATCAAGATTGCCCCTTTTTGTAAAGTTTGATTTTCTTCCATATTAAAAGGTCCTGGATATGACCTTAAATTATATCCAGTGGTGAGGCCCCAGCTTGCAGGCTTTGGGGAGTGTAGAGCCACCCTTTTATTACCATTGCTCCCAGGTCCACTCTGACCTGGAGTGGTAGTACCTATTAGGGTCTTAACTATGGGTTAAATAGAAACCGACTTAAAAACAACAAATATAATCTATTAAAAATTTTTTCTTCCGAATCTTTGGATTCGGCATTAAATAACCTGAAAAGGGTTGATATGCCGTAAAACAGAAACAACCAACCAATCCATATTAAAAACTGCATTGTATCTTAACTGAAATATTTTTACCTATTAATTAATTTTTTGTGTTGAAACATAACTATTATGAAACTGTTAGTGGTGCAGATACTTGTCTGTGTTTACATTGTAATTTTGTTGTTTTCTGCAGGTGTTTTGTTATATGGCCCACCAGGTACGGGTAAAACCTTGTTAGCACGTGCTTGTGCTGCTCAGACTAAATCCACTTTTCTTAAACTTGCTGGTCCTCAGCTTGTCCAGATGTTTATTGGTGATGGTGCCAAACTGGTGAGAGATGCCTTTGCTCTTGCCAAAGAGAAAGCACCAGCCATTATTTTCATTGATGAATTGGATGCCATTGGTGAGTGTGCAGTTTGAAAATTTTTTTTTTTTTTTTTAATTTTCTAATGAAAACTAATTTGTGTATGAAAGCAGATGGTAAATTTCAATTAAAATATAAAACTTTCATTTATTAAATTTAACTTGTATTTAATGCAATTTTAAATTCTGTTCAAATTTTTTGCTTTTTTTAATTAAATTTTTGATGCTTCTATATTGAATGAACAAAATTAAAAAAATCAAAATCTTGAATTTCAAGTAAAACAAATGGTACCCACGTAATTGTCAAGTTGCAAATAGTAACACATCCAAAAATTATGGAAAGTGATAGAAAAATAATTATTAATGAAAAAGTTTCCGATAAAGCTTTTTATGGGAATAAAATTTATTTGACATTTTGAATGTTTGTCGCATGATAACAACAGAACTTATCTCCCCCTGACAACTTCTCTCTCTTTTAGTAAGCGTAATAAGTGATTTTGCTTCATTTCACAAATTTCGTTTTTCATTAATAATTATTTTTCTACCCTATCGTTTTTCATAATTTTTGGATACGTTACTATTTGTACCATAATAATTATGTAGGTATCATTTGTTTTACTTGAAATTCAGGTTTTCGATTCATTCGTTCAATATAAAAGCACTAAATTCTTTTAAAAGGAAGCTGATTATGAAAGTTTTGATATTTAAAATTAAATTGAATGAATAATATTAAAAATATTTTGGAATAGATGCCACAATTTTTTTGCTCACAATATTTTTTTTGCAGTGCTTTCCATTTAAAGTGTAGATCATGTTTATCAGAATAAAATATTTTGAAAATTATTTGTTTTGATTCTATGGAGAGGATTAAGTTTGATATCTTGTACTGTTTTGAAACTTGAACTTGATTTTATTTTAAAGTTGATAATAGAAGTGAATTGGTGTTACCAGACCAGGTTGTCTGAAGACCTAAAATGAATCAAACATTGATCTAATTGCTTTTTTCCTTTCCTTTGCAAAACTCATTCATATTCTGTAAAGTCTAAAAACAAAAGCAACAATTTTCCTCTATAAAACAACCAAACCAAACCTCATGAATAAATATTTGAAAATATAAAGAACTTGGAGCATAAAACCTTGGTCCAAAATGACTTGATTCTGCATTAAATAACCCCCCCCCCCAAAAAAAAAAGGTTGATATGCTGTAAAACAAAACAACCAAACCAGACTGGAGTATTAGTAAATGCCCAAAACTGACTTTACTGACAAACGCGTAAAAATAATTAAATTTCCAATAAATTTGACTCGTCATATTTAGCATTATTTAATGTGATCACATCAGTACACTACCACTAAGCAAAAGCATAAAATATTTTTTTTACACAATTTTTTTTTTTTTTTTTTTTAACATTTGTTAGCCAAAATTGAACTATTTGAAATTTCTATTTTTATTAATTTTTATCTTATTTTTTCTTTAAAAGACAATTTAATCACGAGCAAACATTCATTCTTAACTTCTAAATGAACACTATTTTTTTTATTCTTTGAACAGTTAAAATAATTTTCCTAAAACAAATAATGATAATGTAAATAAGATTTTTAATTTTTAATGATTTGAAAATCATTAAAAATTAAAATATTCTGTGCTTATCAATTTGATTATTTTATTGGATTTTTAAATGTAAATATTCTTGTTCAATCCTTCCGTTAACTGATATTACAAGTATGTTGAAATTGAAAAGTTTGTTAAATTTGAAAAGCACTTTTTAACTTATTGAAATTTGCTTTAAAATTGTTGATCATTTGTTAATATATCTTTTAAAGATTTGATTTTTTTTTTTTTTTTTTTAATTGTGATTTAGAGTTTTTGGACTACTGTTCTCATCTTAAGTGTTATTCACACTACGTTTTGGTCGATGTAACCTTCAATCTTCAGATGTATCTTGTTGAATCTGCATGGAATTTTGATAGGAATTCTTTAATTCACGGGGGTAACATGCTCTCGTCCTGTGATCCATAATTTGGTAGAAGTCCTAAGTAATTCAGAATTGTATTTAGTATCTCCTACACTGAGAATTGAACTTTTAATCTCCACAAGAATGTAGCTTATAACTGAATTTTACCAAGTACTTTAATGTGCCATTGGTCCTTGCGAACAATCTTAAGCGTGGACGACACTAAAATACAATTGTGAATTACTTAGAATTTCTACCTAGTCATGGCTGATGGAATGAGAGCATGCTACCCCCGTGGATTAAATAAAGGGTTCTGTTAGAAATTCTGTAAAGATTCCCAAGTTCAGCAGGTTCCTGAGTTCAACAAAATACACTTGAAGAAGATTGGAGGTTACATTGGCTAAAATCTTGTGCAAATAAGTCAAGATGAGATTGGTACTTCAAATAATCCAAATAATATGAATTATCAATCGTCATCTAAAAAATTGAGAAACATAATAAAAATCATGATTATCCTGTTTATATTTTTTATTTAACTCAAATAAAATCTCTAGATCTATTTTGATGCAATTATGTTTTTCTAATAATAGTAATAAAAGATTCTGACAGTTTTTGTATTTTTGAAAGTCACTATCACGTCTTGGGTATTTCAGCAATATCATCCATTCCACTTGTTATAAAAGTATTCATTTTATTAGCATGTGATAGGAACAACCAAATCAAAAACTTTGATAATTGTGATAACATCTAATTGATAATCCCCCCCCACTCAAGAAAAAGAACATATTGCCTCTATTGCAAAATTCTATATTTTTTTTTTTTTTCTTTAAAAAAAATTCATAAATAAAATTAGAATTTTTCAAATTTGAATTTTTCTCAAAATCTAATTTCTCATACTCTATATGTACTTAAAACTCATTTTTATTGTCTTGTAGACTTTTAAAATTATCTATATATGATAATTTTAAAAGTCTGCGAGACAATGAAAATGAGTTTTAAGTACATTTTAAGGTGAAATTAGATCTAAAATGTTCATCTCAAGATGTGCATACGAATTCAATTGTTTACTCTTATGTAGGCAGGATTGGATGAACAAATATTCTTTCATGTGAATGATTCTCTTGGAATCCTTTGAAAAAAAATGCATTTAATGATAACCTAAATATCTTGCAATAGTATTGATTTTTATTTTTTTATTATTGATCTAATAGGTTCACATGGAATTCCATTCTTTGGAAAAACAAAAACCTGAAATTAACAATGAAAGATAATTTTTTATAAAAAAGTATTTTCATGGTTAAGATTCAAAATATCAATTTTGTTTTTGTTACAAATCCTCAGAATTTATCTAAATAAAATAACAAAGATGACTTTTCTCTAAAAAGACTATAGAAACGTTTTTTTTAAATTCAATTGCTAATGTGTATTAAAGAAACAAAAGAAACATTTTAAACTGAGAATTTTATGAATGGTTGGATGAAATAATGTTAACATAGAAAATATTTGCACGAAGAGCCAAAATGATGGTTTTCATTTTCAGAAATAAAATTAAGGGAAGCAACTAAATTATACAAGTTTTTTTTTTTTTACATAGGCATCACCACATTATCAAGGCCAAGAGGCCGCTCAAGGATAAGGGTTAAAGTGTACAGTAGAAATTGGACAATATAGTAATCATTAGTAATGCAAATGTGGTAAATTTGATAACTTATATGGAATGACTCATCAAGAACTTATTTACGTTAGACTTGAACACAACCATATTGTAGTCAGCCGGAAAGCAGGAAAACGGAAGACAATTCCACAGGTGTGCAGTTCTAAGAAAGAAGCTTTGTTCATGGAATCTACGTTTAGGTTTAGGCACAGATAAAGAGTGGGGGGAATTATTGATAGTGTTTACAGCTAGATGAGTGTTTCTTGTGAAAGTTTGGCGAGGGGGGACCATAGACTGAAGCTCAGTCGAACACTTTCCATGAAAATAACGATACATCAGAGACAAACTCGCAACATCTCTTCTGTGAGATAGAGGTTGCAGGGAAGAGAAAAGGACATCTCCTACGAGGCTACAAAGTCTATTTTGAACTCTATCAAGGCAGGACAAGTCCTTTCTAGCAGCTCTGATAGCTTTTACAAGTAATTTTCATGGTTGCTTACTTTTGGGCAAACAAATTAATCTCAAATTATTCTCATTTTGGGTGCTGGCAGTCTAGGTTAAATTTAAACAAATGTTAGAGATGAAATGTTTGGAAAAGACTTCTTCATATTCACATCTCTTAGCTGGTTGGGAGGTGAGGGCAAGTGGGCAATCACTGTTAAAACCTTAAAAGAAAGAAAAAAAACTAGTAAATGTGAGAGAAAAGAAATGAACTTTAACTAATATTATTATCTGTTAAAATTATTGGCTCTTGTCCAGAACTCCCCCCCCCCCAATGAAAAAAACAAAGAAAATTTTGTACATACCTGTAACAAAAAGAAAACATCAAACACCAAAAATTACGTAAATTGATCAAGTAGTTTTATTCTTATAAAGAAAATCATTTTTATGTGGATTTTAGTTTTTTTCCATGTAAAAAAGGGTTTTCTAAATTATTGGAAGTTTGAATTATTTGGAGTTATTGTTTCTTCCTACCGTTTTCAAGATGGTATCGCAATATCGTTGGTATTCATTTGGCCACAAAATGTGATTTTCTTATTTAAAAATAAAACTATGATTTTTTGGTGTAGTTTCTTTCTGTCACAGGTTTTGTACATAATACAGATTTTTTTTCGGGCCAGCACTAAATTATATATTTCTTTTAAAGTTGTTCTATAGTTTTAATTTTTTCTTTCCTTGTTTTTCACTAAATTTGCAATTAATATTTGCTTTTAGGTACAAAAAGATTTGATAGTGAAAAAGCTGGTGATCGTGAAGTGCAAAGAACCATGTTGGAACTTTTAAATCAAATGGATGGATTTATGCCGACGTCACAGATTAAGGTCTGTAGTCTCATCATCAGTTTTCTTGCCGTCTCCCATCATTGAAAGAGATAATTTTTCTCTGTATTTGTCTGTGATGCTTAAGTTTATTATTTAAACTTTTCTTTAATATAGCTTAATATTTTAAGGATACAGTCCAGTTTTAAGTGAAAAATTATGCGTGTGATTGTGACAATTCTGAATATGCTCCTAAAAGTTTTCTGGAATTTGTATTTTTTTTCTTTTTTTTTTTATTGTATAAAAAAATGACTTTATTTAGTTTGTCATTGCTAAAAAATATGCATAGATTGAATGGACATATCACAGCTATTTAATGATCGATGCTAATAACTGAATCTATTTTCTGCATATTTTATAAAATCTCTCAAATGTATAGGAAGCATTTATTCTGGTTTAATATGTCAGAAATGTTGTTCGTTACAAATGGTTTGTGTATTTTGTTTGGATGGAAAACAGTGTTTATTGTTTCGAATGAAACATAATTATAACTTTCTATGATTCCAAATATTTCTCAGATGTTATATTTCCCCTCTTTGGTTTTCATACATAAAGTAAATTTCAGTGTATAAAGATTATTTGATACCGAAGATATTCATAATCCTACCCTATTTCCTAAAGAGGGGAGATAATAACATATGAGAAATTTTGCTCCTCTTGCTGTTATTTCAGATGATTTGAAACCATAGCAACAAGTTTTAGTCTCCTCTCCATCAAGGCCAGAGGTTTGGGAGAAATATGTGTATGAGTGTGGCTCAGAGGCCAAGGAATGAGGATGGAAAGTTGTATGTTTTGGTTTTGATTATAGCTGATAGCATCAAGTCATATATATAATCAGTTTTACTTTCATTACTATATATATATATATATATATATATATATATATATAATAATCACAAGAGAATTGTCCCTATAATGATAAATATGTAATCTGCATAAATTAAAATATATTTAAGTGTATTTTACAACCGGGCAATGCAGGGGCAGCTTGCTTGTAATTTTATAAAGATTAAAACATCACCATAACAAAATTAATTCTAGGTTTATAGGAATTTGATTTTATTATGGTACTATTTAGTCATTAATTATTAATAATTAAACTTAAATCTCAAATTCTATTAAAAAATAAAATAGTGATAAAAACTAACATCATAGTTAAACAAAAGGAAAATGTGAAAATTTCCAAACAACGTTACATGCAGTAATAATTATAATCCAGAAGTTAATTTTTCCATTTCGGTATATGCTTTTATGTTTAACTTTTTATCGCTATTTCTATAAATGAAAGTAAGATTTAATTTTGTCTATTTTGTATTATTTTTCAAGTATAAAAAAAAATAAGTTTAATTATCCTAAAACGAATAAATGTGAATGTTTATAATAATTATTCATTTTTTATGTAATTCTTTTTTTTCTTCATATTAATATTTAAAAACTTTGCAATGTGCAGTAATGGTGTGGAGAGACAGAAATAAACAGACATGATTAGCATGAGAAAACGGTGGCACGTGAACCTAGAATGACTTGAATAAGTGTTGATGATTATGCAAATTTAGGTGCTCTTAGGAGTTCAAAATGGTAAAATAAAAGACATTTTTTGTTTGAAGGTTAATTTTGTTTTGGATGCCATATTGTTTGCACACGTTTTGACAGATGTTATTCACGTCTTGTGTTGGTGAAAAGAATTACTACTGCTATTTCTGATATTACAAGCGCATGCCATCACTGTTGTGGGTGAAAGGAGATTGCTACTGCAAACACACCCAAAAGTTTGATTCATTTCCCTGGCTTTTTGGCACCATAACCTGACACATTTTTCAAAATGTCAGCAAAAACAGATTAAGCTATGAACATTTGTTAATCTGCTGGAGTTATTAATTATATAGTTATCTCAGGGTAAACAGAAATTTTGATAAATAGCTATAACTAACTATAACCTAAAGAACTGATGATGACTCGCCAAAATATAGTTAAATTGTAGTGTGGTTGCTAAGTAACTAAGGATAAACTTTTAAACTGGATGTGTGTGGGATGAGGGAACTAAGCTTTTAATGAACATCCTTTATCTAATAGGCTTTTACGAAGGTAGCTGTATAAATATGCATTACCTACCCCCCTCCCTCTCAATCTAGGGAGAAATCAATTACAACTTAGTACTTGGTGTTCATTATTTCAACTTTATTCAGAAGTATGGATCATATGGTCTATAGAGAATTCATTTTGGATATTTTACTACCCCCCCCCACCCCTATCGGCACCCACATATCATTAATCTACTTTTTAGTTTTTCATTTAGCCAATCATCATCCTCATTCCAAAATGTCTACAAGAATTAAATTGCATTTTTGCCTTCTTACCTAATGCAGCTACATAATCTTTACAAGTAATTTGAATTGTAATTAAAAAAAACAAAACAAACCAACACTTGTTTACCTGCATGTATGGGTAAGGGGAGATAAATGCTGTGTTTTCCTTTGATATTTTCTCCTCACTATATATTTTATGTTGAATTGACTTATTCTTTGTCCTAGGAGTTATTATTTTCAAGATTATAGAAATTGATTCCTTGAAAGATAAAAACCCAACTAATCATGTTTAACCCAGTCAAATATTTAAATTACATATCACTGTCGATTTTAGTCAATGTCATTGATATTGATTAACTGTTTAAAGATAGGGTATTGTGACATCTTTGACATTTATAAATGCCATAATCAGTATGACTGTTAACTTGTGAAATCTGACGTAATTGTTATTTTTTATTTCTATTTTATTTTTTTCAGGAAATAATTGTATGCAATGTAGAATGCATAAATCAGTATTAAGTTTTTAAATTATTTCTTTTAATACCATTGCAAGTTGATTTCTTTTTTTTTTTTTCTTTTTTTTTAACTAATTTTTTTATAAACTTGGATGTTTTAAAGCTGTGTAAAAGAAGCTCAAGACCTTTTGAATTATGCAAATACCATCAGTTGCTTAAAAGTTAAAAGAATTTAAAAGTACAAAAATATAAAAGCAAAGTAGTTTCACTTTCTGGTTTGTCAGTATTGAGTATTTTTTTTTCCTTTTTAACATTGAATATAAAAATATTAAATGTATAAAATCATACAGAATTAACATCATCAGAATGCAGGTTTTATTCTCTTTCCATATAATTGTTTTACAAATTGGCTCATAAAAAAAAATATGGCTTGTTTTAGCACATTAGATGATTTTGCTGATATTCAACAAAAAGATGTTATCAGCTTTTAATGCTACTTTTACTGGTAGTAATATTAATGATGATAAACACTATTTAATTCCAAAGTATAAAAAAAAAACTCTTCAAAATGAGTGAGGATTTGTCTATTACATATTTATTTTTCCCAACTATGTTTAAAATGGAATAGAAATAAAAGAAAGACTAAAATTTCTAAATATATAGAGAAATAAATTGTTAAAGCACTACAGAATATGGTATTGTTAATAGAAAACAAAAACAGATTAAAACATAAATTGTGTACTACATCATCTTCCCAGCATTTCCCAGAATATTTCACAACACTCATACTTTTTTCCTTTCTTCACACGTACTTTGGTAGAAATATTCATGTTTCATGGCCTGTATTTCTAGTCATGAATAGGGATCCAATGAAATAGGAAGTAAAAATCAACTGTCTCCATATAAAAGCTTGTATATTTTCATCTTTGAAAAGAGCATGGTTTCTCTGCAGTGGTTAACAATATGTAAGAGTGTACATAATGCTAGAGTCTCACCGCATATGTGTTAACAAGTACATGATAACACTAGCATACATATATTTAAAGTTTTAATATTTTTTGTAGTTTTATTGTTTTCTTTTAAATTTCTCTTAGAATATTACGTAGTATAATTCTTTCTCATAGTCCCCGATTCACTTCTTGCTATGTTCACTACCCTATATTTTCGTAACCCATTTTTCACAACAGACATCTGTCATTATTATCATGTTCATTACTTCTATTTCCATTGTTATAACTTTCTCTGTTTAGTCTTGTTATACTTGTATTTGGTCTTTTGCTTATTCCTTATTTGCTCCTTAATTTTTTTCTTTCAATAGAAAAAACACTTAGAAAGGGGGGGGGACTTAAATTAAAAAAACAAAACGATTTTTAACTGCTTATCCTATTATGTTGAGGTTCCAAGATTTCAGAAAGTCTTCTATTTTAATCATTTCTTTCCTCATACTACTAAACTTTACAATTTCTTCCATGTTTACAGCTTCTCTGACTGTACTAGCCTGCAGAAGTTTACACGTGAGGTCAAGACACCTCACTGTTCAACTCCCCACAGTCCCCTGTTAGACACAATCCCAAAGTAGTCCCTTACACCCAAGTTGCAATGTACCTGCCTTCTACAAAAATACCTTCAACTTTATTTGAAAATAGGTTTTCTTTACTTTTATTTATGTAAAAGAAAATGGAATTGAATTGAAATTTTAATCATATTTGAGTTGAATTGATTGCAGATCTATTTTTTTATTTTTTAATGATTTTCAGTATTAATCAATTTTGATGCAATTTGATGCCAGCAGATTCAGTAAATATTAAAATGACAAAGCTTTTTTTTCTTTGTGACTCTCAGGTCATTGCTGCGACAAACAGAGTGGATATTCTTGATCCTGCTTTGCTGAGATCTGGACGTCTTGATCGTAAAATTGAATTTCCACATCCAAATGAAGAAGCTAGAGCTCGTATTTTACAAATTCATTCAAGAAAAATGAATGTTTGGTAAGTTGTTTGTTGTATTTTCATTGAAAAATGTCACATGAAGTCTGCCACCACGCCTCCCCCCCTTCCCCGACTAATTTTCTTCATAATTATAAAGTTTCTGTCATGTAGTCTAGCGATCATGTTACAATTCCCATCTGATTTTGTATTAAACATGTTTTATCTAAATGAATAAATGTTGTAATAGTTTTTTCTTTTATTACTTATATATAAGCATCAAAATGAGTTAGTGCTATTTAACTCAATAATACAACAAAGTATTTTAATATACAGCATAACTCCTTTAATTTGAACATCCGCTTCGTTCAAATTAGAGGATGCTGTTCAAGTTTCGTGATAAAAAATGTGCTGCAGTTAACTTTAATTTTCTAAGAATTAAGAAATAGTAAATGAAATTCATTGCTATATGATAGATACTTCAAGTATATATTAATTTGAGTTTACGATATATTGCACGTAAGAATTGTTAAATATTATTACCAGGAATAAAAACATTGAAAATAAATTAAATCTACTCTTGCTTGTTAGGTATTTATTACCTAAGTTATCATCTACAGAAATCATACATTTATGTAAAATACAGTTTTTTTATTTATTCATTGAATGAGTCTGATTGCAATTTCTATTTCCATCGATTGAGCTCTTAGGCGCTGCCATTGTATTCCATAAGCGATCATGAAAATCTACAATTTCTTGGTTCTGTAGCTTCTTTATGATTATATCTCTTTGGAGTGACATTGCTTGCAAAATATAGTTGTCACTAAAGCAAGGACTTTTTTCTAGAAATTTTATAACCGTCTCCATAGACTTTTCTGCATCATCCCATGATATTGCTTCATCAGAGTGTTCTTGGTTATTTACATTAGGGTCAAGAGAATGGGAGCTGTCGCTATTTTCATCACCATTACTGCCTTCAGGATATTGATCAGTAGTTTCCTCATCTTGTTGCACCAATATTTCAACATCATTTGCATTAAGTGAACAGCATGGTTGGTCGGTAACCGTTTGATTTCAAGAATTTTTTCTAGCCCAGATGTATTCTCTGATTCCTTCAGTTCAGAAGCCTTTGGCGCTGGGCATAATTTACCCCATGCTTTTGTTAATGTGCTTGCTTTAAATATAGCAATCTGAAAAAAAAAATTTACAGTTAGTGTAAATTAATTATCAATAGCTAATCTACATTAATTACATAGTACCAATATTAACATTTCTGCGCAATATCAGACTAAACCATGTAAACAGTTTTACTGCAACTCCGCATCAAATATGCTCATACAATTTCAATGACGAGACAGTTCAAGTGTTGAGAAAGTCCAGGTTTAGAAGAAGTCCAAATGAGAGGAGTTTTACTGTGTGTGTGTATATATATATATATTTTTTTTACTATATATATATATATATATATATATATATATATATATATAATAAATGACAACAATTTATTTTCCAAAATACATGATGTTGACAATTTTCTATTTTATTCTTTTACATCAATTGATCATTACAGTTCTTGACAGTGTCTGTTTCGTAGCGCAAAATCAATCACTTAATTATATCAATTAGTGAATCTATTATGCCCTTAACTCATCAGAAGAAATAGCAGCAATCAATCCACCAAAAGGAATTAAAATGTGATACAACATGGTGAGAATCTGAAAATTTGGAAGAGAAGCTGCAGTTACCTTTATATTTTTCCATTATGTCATCTTGGATTTTAATCAGTCATTGAATCCCACTCTTCATACTAACCATTTAATTAAATTATGACACTTCTGACAAAACATTCTATTTAATAATCACTAAATTTATTAATTCTCAGTTATGTATACTTAACTTACGAGAATAATATTACCAAAATATGTATTATAAACTGCAAATGAGTATACATGCCCTTATACGAAACTAAACCTAATTTACAAAAAAAAAGAAGGAAAACCCACTATACGTACTAACAATCTCAATCTATGAATCAACTACCTAAATTTTACATTTAATAATTATTATATTTATTATTACTAAGTTAAGAATACATACTTATGGTAATAATATCAACCAAACTATATCAATGAAATTATAAACCACCATATATGTATATATGTATGAAACTTAAACAGCTACAAAAAAAGAAAGTCAACTATTCGTAGTATCAAATTAATTTATGGTATCTTCATAGCAAAATATTCTATTTAATAATTAGTAAATTCCATAATTCTAATTATGTATACATATTTTGAAAATAATGTCAATCATATTATAAACTATCCTAGCTGTTTATATATACAAATCTAATTTAATCTGCGAAAAGACCGATATTTTATAATAGCCAAATTACGTTACCAAAACAATCCATCCAAAATGAAAACAAAACATAATTCAAGCCTATTTCAATCATACACGTCAATACATATACTAATAAATCTTTACTATCATACATTTCAAAAAGTATCCTTACGTTATGTTAAGATTAGAATAATTTGAAAACTCTTTTAAATCATAACCTCTTCACCTTTAAATTAATTTAATAAAAAGCATAATAATAAGTACTGGACAAAGAAAAATAGAGAACTTTGATGTAACGATGGGTTCCCCAGACTCTACACAAGTAACTGATTTGGTTGGCCTATATATTCTGAACTGAAGGAGTTGGGAAAAAAGTAACCAAATATAAAGGGAGGTTTGTATAGAGGTGATGCACTATTTTTCATTAACTCTGGAAGTCGTAATCTAGAAAAGATTAGTCAAAGGATATATTCTTTAAGGACATTGAATTAAAGATAACTATAGATAAAAATCATAAAGTAGTCAATTCCCAAGATGTCACCCTAAATCTTATTAACAAAACGTATGAACATTATCATAAACCTTATCAAACTTTATACTATATTGATTATAAATCAACTCACCCTATATCAATGAAAAAAGCAATTATACCTAAACTATCTCAAAATGAGGATATATTTAATAATAAGAAAGAATATTATAACGGAGCACTTGCGAGATCTGGATACAAAGGTGAAATTAGATATATTAACAATGTAAATAAAGCATCTGAGATTGGGAAAATATCAAAACGTAAACTGTCATTTCATATAATATGGCTATGGGCAAATCCAATTATAAAAATTAGTACATTTATGATAATAAAAATATGGTGATGGACAATATTAGTAAGTCCCAAATTAGCAACAATAATAATATGAAAAAGAAAAATAGACGGAGAAATTGCATTTGGTTCAATCCTCCTTACAGTGCACATATAAATAATAACTTACCAAAAGAATTTTTTCAAATTATTGATAAAAATTTCCCTACTGGAAATAATCTAAGTAAAATTATTAACGGGAATAACGTTAAATTATCGTTTAAAAAATTTCAATGTGTACTGCTTTAATAATTATGGTGAAATTAGATAAAATCTTAAAAATGTTTGTAGGAATTGGAATAAATAAGTCATTGAATAAATGTTTACTTACCTAATAGGCAAAATTCTTTTTAAAGCTTCTTCTTTTCAACTTCCTCAGATTTGACCAGTGAATATAGAAGGTTTTCAGGGAGTAAACAAAATGCATTACCTTGTATGTTTTTAATGCGATCTGCTGGATTTCATGAGGCTGCTCTTTAATCCTCTGAATCATATTAAAAATGTGCAATTGTTGATTGTGGAATTTATTATTTTTTTAATTTCAAACCAGCAAATGGCATACATATTTACAATAAAATTTATTAACCCAGAGTTTTGTTATTGAAGATGTTGGTGATGAATGTACATTTTTTATTAACCCCTCTCGTTCCTTTTTATTTTTTTATAACACTTTTATCAACTGGCCTAAGCTGAAAAGTACCTTTCGACCCGATTTTGCTACTCTGATCCTTTAGGTATTTACGGTCCTCAACTGGAACCTGACAAAATTAGATTTTACTTATATTAAAATTCATCTAAACAGATTAATATCAAATTAGTTTGCATTAAAATATGGAACTTGGTTTGGATATAAGGTTATCTCACAAAGACATTGGAAAAAAATAGAAAATAACTTACCTTTTGTTGAAGAGGACAGGTGCAAATAATGTGCTCAATCTGGAAATTTTCTTTATTGCATTTTACACGAGGGTCGTCACAACTTAAAACTTGCCGATTACAAGAACAAGACAAAATATCAAATAGTGAATCCAGTTTTTCTAGCCAGAATTTCTTTTGGGAAGCCGGGAGAGATTTTCTATTCATTTGTTTGGCCTTCTTGAAAGATAGTATAGTCACCTTTTTTTTAAATTAATCATTTCATTTAAAAGAGGTAAACATGGATTAACTGCTTTCCAAATATCCATGACTTCCTTTGTTATTAATTTGGAAATAGCAAAATTTGAAAGGTGAGGATAAGTATTTATAATTTTATTATATAGTAACTATATTGAATAATTTATGGGTAAATTGGAGAGTCCGTTTTATTTAATGGTGTAGGTAGACCGGAAAATTTCATTGCATTTTTACTACGAGTTGAAATTGTAGATTTTCGCAACATTTTGAATAAAATATCTGAAAAAAATGCACTCATATTAAATTGCACAAGTAATTTTTAAATAAATTTGATTTAAAAATTTGGTGCCTATGCACTTATGTTTCCGTTCTATTTTTAAAAATCGTATTTTCAAGTTAAATTCAATGTTAAACTAGTTTTCTAAATAATAATCCAATTATTTCAGCATGCTAACATCAATGCATGAGTACCAAAATATTTTTTAATGAATTTGATAAAATTTGAAATAAATACAATAAGTTAAAGTATTGTTTACTTACCTTAAAGAGAAATCTGAGTTCGGCTCGTAAAGTTTTTTTTATGAATAAACACTATCATTTTAAAATAGAAACAAATCAGAATAATTATATACATTGTTTTTTATATTTTAGTCTTTTTTTATTTTACATGGAGGTCACCACTTACAAGGCCCGGAAGCCACTCGGGGACAAGGGTTATTGCGTGTACAGTAATCAATGGGATAGTATCGTAGTAATCGTCAGCATTGGAGATTCGACAAAGTGTCTTAAGGGGGAGGTTTGTCAGGAATTTGTTTATGTTGAACTTGAAGACATCCAAGTTGTAGTCAGGTGGGAAACAGGCAAACGGAAGAGTTCCACAGTCGTGCACTTCTAAGAAAGAAGCTCTGCTCATGGAATCTACACTTGGATTTAAGCACATATAAAGAGTGGGGAAAATTAATGACAGTGGTTTCAGCCAGACGGGTGTTTTTTGTGAAAGATTGGCGAGGGGGACCAGAGATTGGAACTCAGGTGAGCACCTGCCATCAAAATAACGATAAAACAAAGACAGGCTTGCAATGTCTCTTCTGTGGGAGAGAGGCTGCAGGGAAGAGAAAAGGGCATCCTCCATTAAGCCACAAAGTCTATTTTGTACTCTGTCAAGGTAAGATAGGCTGTTTTTAGCAGCTCCTGCCCAGATGTGGCAGCAGTACTCCATCATTGGACGTACTTGACTTTTATACAGATAGAGAATTGCATCAGTAGTGAGATATCTTCTGAAGCGGTAGAAGGATCCCACCATCCTCCCAGCGATCTTGGCAACAGACCTGATGTATGTGTTCCATTTCAGATCAGGAGTAAAGGCCAAACCCAGAAGCTTGTCAAAACATGGAGCCTCCCCAAGACGAGAGCCATCCATTTCAATTGATGCCAGATGGGGATCAGAGCGTTGATGGTGCAAAGATAGGAGCTTGGTTTTAGATGCATTAAATGTAACCAGCCACCTCTTCCCCCACTGTACCACACGCTCAAGATCAGAGGAGAGAGAATCAGAGAGAACTTTGTCATTTATGGCACTTGATGTGTTGCCATAGATGGTCATGTCATCAGCATAGATGTCAACAAATGATTTAAGTCTGTTTTAATGAAAAATTTGAGCGATATTTAAATAGAAAATTAGGTGCAGAGATAATTCAAGGGTTTTATATATATATATATAAGATATTTCTATATTAAATCAAATATTATAATGTTTTAATTCCTTTTTATTTTTGTTTAATCTCTAAAAACACGGAATAATAAACTTTAAAATATTTATTATTATAATTAGTGTTGGGACGATTCCTAATTTTTATACGATTCCAGGAAAATATTGATTAACGATTCCGATACCAAGTATGATTCCGATTCCTAGGGAATTATTGTTTTGAAATATACCAGGTAGTTTTCTACTTCTGGTCGGTAGTTCCCAAATATGTTCCCTAACTTTGGAAGAGATATTTTATGTCTACACCGTCGTGTTTTGGTTTAAATAAAATTATTATATAGTAAACTAAACGGAAAAATTAGCAAAATTTATTTTAGAGAAAATTTATTTTACTTAATTGGAATACAGAAAAAAACCCAAAGAAAATAGAATTTATCCTTCAGAGCAAAAACAAATAAAATAGAATTTATATAACAGAACAAAAACAAGAAAATTAGAGAATAAATTAACACGATTCATTATTTTGGTCCTCATTATTAACAGATTTAATGAATTAAATAAAAAAAAAATATAGCGGAAGAGAAAGAAAATATATACTAATTAAATATAAAAAAAGATAAATATTTAATTTAATAATTTATAAATGAACGTGCGTAATGAAAAAAACAATATACCACGTGACATGGCGCTGTAGATACAAAATAACCCTTCCAAAGTTAACGACCATATTTGAGAAATACCATTAATCGAAAGTTTTTGTGTTTTATACCAAAAGGTAGGTATAGCGAAAAGTTACAATTAAAGGAATTTCAAAAAGGATTTTTTGTTTGGCTATTGATAGTTGTATTTGTGACGGCAGTTCTTCAGACCTCCATAATTCACAAAGAGTAGTTAACACCTATTGTATTTTTCTTACTTTTTCATTGCTTTTACACGTTGTTTCTAACGTGAAGAATAAGTTTAGCCAAACTAATTTTGAAATAGGGTATATCAAAGGAACACATATAAAAATGATACCACTATAAAAAACAAATGAAATATTAGATAAAATTGAGCAAAAATAGTTACCAAAATTACAGAAAAAGATAAAAGAAACAAAACAAAACAAAAAATGGTGAAGTTTGTTGAGTGAAGTGAATTATTGAAAGAAAATTAATTGAACTAATAGAAATGTTAAATAAAAAAATGTCACATTTCAATATTTTTTTAATAATTAAATTCTCATGGTTGTTGAAATTAAAAATTAAGTGATTTTTTTTTTTTAATTAGACTTCTTTCGACGCTTGTTACCTTGAAAAATACATTTTAAACCCTGGCATTATTATTCTCAAAGATTATTCAAAAGAAACGTGAAGGTATTGTGTAATTATTATAAGAAACTATCTTATTTATTCAATAAATATATTTTTATATTTGAAAATTAAAAAGTTATTAGAACTAGAATATAGTTGAAACCACAAAAACAATTTCTTAGTTATTTCATTTCATAATTAGCCATATTCATTACAAGCACAGACTAGGTAAAATTAAATCAATTTTCAATTCATGAAACACATTTTGACTGTCTTTAAAATAGTTTAAAAGTATACACTTACATTTTTATCTTGGAAAATTTACACTGTCTTTTGTGTGTCTTGTCAGTAGCTGAGAAACGTGAAAACTAAATTGTCAAACGATATGAAAGATACCAATTAGCAGAAATAATTTCTATCTGTAGTTTGGGCCAATACGTGTTTTTGCATAAAGGTGTGAAAACTTTTGAATTCACTAATCCCTTTAATGTCCACTTGTCGCTAACACTTTGAAATTGTTAAATTTTTTCACACTTTGTTACCATTGGCTTGCCAATGCTGGCTAGGTGACCCAGGATATATATATATATATATATATATATATATATCGTTTCTTTCTCATTTTTCCACAGTTAAAAAAATGAAATGTCATCAAATGATTTCAAAAGTACAAAAGTTTTCAATAAAAATCGGCAAAAGATTTTGCAATGACTAATTTTTTTAAGAGTTTATAATATTCTAAAAAAAGATTTTAAATTAAAACTTAAAAATTCCATAATATATAATAAATAAATTCTATTTCCGACTATTTTCGCACCTAAGCTTGGTTAAAAAAATTTTTTTGGGCTGACCGCCCCCCCCCCAGCTATGCTAGTGGGTATAAGCCCCTGAACCCTCAGACTATTTTCGGCCATTTTACAGCTTTCGTTAAGGTACACTCGAGTGCACACTAAGGCTATTCGTGTGCCATATGTGCACCCATACTCATATTAAAGTGACATAAGCGTAGTAATCTTCCGCGGACAATTTAAAATTAGATGGAAATTAATTTTTTAAAATTGCGGATAATTTTGGAAAGGCAATTGTTTTTTTGTTTTTTTTTTGTAAATGTCGATAATACACTACCACAGGACTTTCCTTTAAAATCTTAATTTTCATATAATTTCGGGTGTGTTATAAACAAATATTGTATTCAAAATTGGGCCGGCAAATAGTTTTTAAAATATGGAAGGAAGCATCTAACACGTGTTTCTGTTTGTTTATAAAGTTCATGGTGTTTTTTTTTGGGGGGGGGGGGTACAAAAAACATAGACCCACATGTCTTTTTTAGAATAAGTTTTTTTATTTTTTCGGGATAAAAAGAAAATTCGACATAGGTATTTTATAAAGAGTTACTCGAGAATGGGGTGGCGTTTTCAGCACACCTAAATCTACTTTAAAAAAATATATTTTTCTATACGAATGTGAGACGAGCCCTAAAGTAAAATAATACCAAAAATGTTATCTAATCTAAATTAAAACCAATATTTTATTTTATTTTATTTGGAGGGGGGGGGAATCTGCAAAGAAGTTCCAAAAAATATATTTAATTGCTTCACGAGCTGAATATTTTAATAGAATGTAAATTTAAAAAAAAAAACATATTTAAAAATTGACTTACCCAGTAGTAGCTTAAATTAAATATAAAGCTGTATTTAAGAGATAGCAAAATAATTGTTTTTGTTTTTTCATTTTCTGAAGACCTTAACCGTAAACCACCACTTAGCATGTGTAGTTCTAATGTTATTCCAATGATATTCTTTTGGAAACTTCAAAAGAAGCCGACTACTGTCAAAATTTTGCGAAATAATACCTGATCAATTTCATTTTAGAGATATTTATTTCAAAAGCCTTCTTTTAAAAAAAGAAAAAAAAAAGTATATTGTTCTATTAAACCTTTTACTGTTTAAATAATTTGACTTTGTTCATTTTATTTTAAGAAAATATAAGTTGAAAAAGCATTTTCATTCACTATTAGAAGATTAAAAACAGTCGCCAAAAAGATAAGCGTTTTTTTAATTTTTACTCGCAATGTAGAGCCCTGCATACTTCTTTTCAAGTTAACTCTTTTGTAGTTTTGATTACAATAGATCTGAATGAATGAACCTTGTAAGGGAGGGGGCACTAAGCATTGCCCTGTTAATAATGAATTTCTTTGGTTTCTTTTTATAACATGCTACATTTCTCTCTTGCGGTTACAAATATCAGGAAATTTTTTTCTTTTTTTTAACATCAGACTAAAAGAATCGTAATGAAGGAATCGGAAAATTAAGGTATTTTTTAACGATGCGATTCCGATACCTCACAAAATACACGATTCTTACGATTTCCGATTCCGATTAATCGTCCCACCACAAATTATAATGTATTGTATTGCTTTTATTTTTTTTTTTGTTAATACTTGGATTTTATTTAAGCGATATGTACCTAGAGTGACACCAATACTGTAATAAAAATCCAAATTTATTTGGTATTTAAGTTGGAATGCTCAACAAAATTCTAAAGAAAAATATTTCTTGTAACTTTTGACATTATTTTGCAACTTTCTTCAAATGCCATTTTGTACAGTTCCAAAATCGACATATACTAATATATATATATATATATATATATATATATATATATATATATATATACACACACATACACATTTTTTTTTTTCCTTCAAGTTTTGGTTTTGATTTCGATTCAAGCTGATGCACCCAAGTCATATGAATATATTTTTTAATTTTTTAAATCATAACTTTATAATACATAAGAATCAATAGAAAATTGACTATTATAACATATATGAAATCTACATAAATCAAAATATCATATTCAAGCATATTTTACAACCGGGCTATGCCGGGCGTCCCTGCTAGCTTAGATGAATACTTTTACAGTTTGAACAAAAGAGCCACAATAATATCAGGGCATCTTCATTTACGCTGAACTTCATCAGAATGCCAACATCAATATATTACATATGAATGAATCTGCAGTGGAATTTCCCCAGATCCCGCTAGTATAACACTAAAAGAATACCTGTTCCAGCATGGGTAAAATGAATTTCTCAACAGCTTTGCACCACTTCTGTGTGCTCGTACGAAAATTAAAATCAAGATATGATGCTACTCAACTTTGGGATTAAAATCCACATTTCAGTTTTGATCAAAATCTCAACTAAAGGTAATAAACAAATAACTGTTTAAGTGTAAGATCTTTAGTTGCACTTTCATAAATATGATTTTTTAAATTTTATTTTTTATTTTTTATTTTAAACAGTGAAGGTGATGTAAATTATGAAGAATTGGCGAGATGCACAGATGATTTCAATGGAGCCCAGTTGAAAGCAGTGTGTGTGGAAGCTGTAAGCATTTGCTTTTATTATTCAAACTGTCTTTTTTTTTTTTTTTGCATTACTTTGATTTTTTATATACGATTTTATTCCTTGCTTTTATTTGAATCCGGTTTTTATTATTTTCCTTTCTCTCCTTTTCAGGGTATGATTGCTTTGAGACGTGAAGCAAAAGAGTTGGTCCACGAAGATTACATGGATGCCATCATAGAAGTTCAAGCCAAGAAGAAAACTAACTTACAATATTACGCTTAAACAAATAATGGTGAAAAGAAGCTGCGACATTATTCATCACTTGTTTGCTCCATCTGTTAGTGTTTTTTCCTTCTTCATTTTATTGTAAATATCAACTTTAAAAAATAAACAATCCATAGTAATAATGGATTCACTTTTCTTGTTTTTCAAAACTGATATTTTTTTAATTTAAGTTTATTAGATTTGGATTTTAAAGAAATTCAAATTTAAAGTTTTTTTTTCATTCTTAAAAAAAACGAAAAAATTAATTCAGTTTGAATTAGATTTTTATAGACATTATCACACATGTACCATAACTCCAAAACTTTTGATACGATTGTGATGAATTTTTGCGTATTGATTGCTGTTATCAAAAAGTATTAGATCCATACATCAAATTTGAAGAAATCAGAAGTTGAAATTCTGTAAAGATTTTCACCCTTCATTTAATTTTTAACTTATAGCAAAATCATGGGCCAAGTAGTAAGTGTCTGTGGAGAATCAAACCAAAGTTATTGTCAAATGTTTTAACTTCCATTTTTTTCTGTGACTTTGATCAAAATTAAATTGTTCTAAATTTGGTGACGATTCGTCAAGCAATGTGGATCGTAGGTTAGGTACCAACAAGTATAGTAATAAATTTCGTGATCAAATTTGTCGTTATTTAAGCTCTATAGATGAATCTGCTCTTTTCATAGTCCTTTGCTTTATATTATTTCTTTCTGCTCACCAATACTAATGCAGAATCCTAATCTATCAAGTTTTTTAACACTGATCAATCACCATTTATCAGGGCTAAGAAAACATTTAAGGATAAGAGTTAATGAGATGGACAGATTTGACAATTGAATGATGCTGAAAACTATGAGAGGATTGAATATCTCCACATACCGTCTACTCAAAACAACAGTCTACCAATCATCATCACTAGCAACAACATTGGTTTAATGTCTGTTTTACATGTTTCTAAAGTAATCTATCTCTGGTCAGGTCTTTGTTTATCCCTCTTTCCATCAGGTCTATTTTTTATTATTTCCTCCCATTTTTTTTTTGCCCTTTGCAGATTGAATTGAACTTGCTACCTCAACTGTTCTACATCTACTAACTTAAGAACTCTTTGACTTTCAATGTGGCCATCTTCTACATCCATTCTGTCAAGATTTAATCTTCTTTTGATGTTGTCAGAAATGTCATGTATGAGTGAAATCAGAGATAAGAGTGACAGAATTTTTGATTCCTGGAGGATAAATGATGACATACTTAAACTGAAAGAGTTTGATGCGTCACAGACATATTTTATTTATTTAATTTTAGATTTCCTAGTGTTTTCATATGCCACCATGTGCTGCCTCATTCAACAACAATTGCTGACACCAACACTGTTGTGCCATGGTTTCCTTCTTTCTCACCTTCTCTTCTGGCCGTGTCATTGTCTCTCACATTGGTGGCTGTTGAGTAGGGTGCACATGGATTCACAAATATAAAAAATAAACAACAGAAGAGAAAATACAGATTCCATCAAATTCTGTAGATATTAGCTGACTGAGTGCGTGTGTGACACCATTGTGGGAAATTACCCTATAAGCACTAATGTCCACATTTTAGTTGTCTGTCAAGATTTCTTTGTTGTTGGTCGACATCGGATCGTCTTGATTTGCTACTCAGGACTGTTGCAAAATTCACTGCCCTTCCTCTTCAACTGTTCGTAAACTAACTCAAGTTATATTAACTTGTTAGCTTTCTTCTTTGTTCCAGTTACTGCCACACTTTGATTAACAATCCTATTTTCCAACCGCCTTTGTGTTTCTTGATGGACAAATTTCCCAATTGTCTTTCTACTAACCCTACTTCATATACTTTGAAAGTAAAAAAATAAAAAAAAATAAATAAGTTGTATCAGCCGAAGCCAAAGATTTTGGGGTTGGCGGTAGATAATATCACAGACAAGAATGAAACTAATGCTCTTTTTGTCGGTTAAAATTTCACCTGCATGATGTTTAGTTTTGTTAGGGTTTAGCATGCATGTTATCTCTGCTGAGGATGGGTTACTTTATTTTTAACCTTATGTGCTTACACTCTTCCTTGTTAAATACTTTGTAGCAACTGACTATTCTTTACAACGTCACTAGTTAACGAACATTATTAGATGGAATCATAAGGTTGTAAATCGCACTTATGTGACTGTCTACAAATATGTCATGTTATGGATAGGGTAGTTGATCAATGCTTCCGTTCAGTTTCAAGAGACAATGGACACCCCTGTAAGGGTAGCTGAGCGTGGAATTGTGAGGCAAGGGTTGCACAATCCCCAACTACATTTCTCCTGAATCAGCACTGTTTGGGTCCAATGGCAAGGAGAAGCCCAAGACTGATTGGAAACAATGCTGAGATAAGCGGAGAGCAGACATGCAATATATGGAATACCCAAATGATCACCCATTTTAGTATTGACCAGGCTCAACGTTGCTTAACTTCGATGATGTGATTGGGGACTGGTGTGTCAACATGGTTATACTAGGGAACTACCGTTTGATATACTAAAATCATTTGACAAGTTTTGGTATGGTATTACTTTGACGGATATTGAATATAATTAGATCATTCCTAACCAAAACAAAGATCTAGGTTTTTCTCGATGATAAATAATATAAACAACATGTTAATGTAGGTGTATTTATTCTTGATTTTTTTTTTTACCATTACTGTTTTTGATGAAATTGTGTCCGAGATGGGGATATAACAACCTCCAATTTGTAGTTAAATGGAGACATAAATGAATGGTAGCATTTAATGCTACTAAGACAAAGCTGCTTTCCGTTAACAATTATAAGAAACCTTTTCAACCACCATGGCTAACAGCACCTTATTCGAGAATCATTCAAACTCCCAGGCATAACAATCACAGGTAACGTGAATTAGAACAAATATATTTTAAGAAGTTACTGTCAAAGTTGCTGCAAAGAAAATGGGCTCCGTCTAGCATGCTAGAAAACTTCTTACACTTGTCAGTATCCGATATCTCTACAAAGACACCATTCACCCATCCATGGAATATTGTTGTTTCATCTTGGCTGGTGCACCAACCACTACCCTCTCCCTCTTAAACAGGGTCCGAAAAAGATTCTCGAATCTAATGGGAATCTCACTGTCCAATCGATGCAATGTTCTATTCCTGTGCTTGTTTTCACAAACTTGTGGCTCGATGTATATACATCTGACAAGCCAAACAGTTAAATCCCATCAGTCCTCAGTAGAGGTTTCCAGATGCATACGGCTTCTTTCCTCAAACTGATAGCCTTTGAAATTCACTCCCTGCTTCTTGTTTTCCTTACTGTACAAACATGTAGAAATGTAATGTGAACAAAAATCTTACTGCACAACTCCCCACTTAAAATCCTTCCTACAAATCTGGTTGCTGATTCTCAGTAGCCTTATACATTTCAGTGGCAATGTTTCTTGTTTTGGGGTGAATAAAAACAAAACAAAATGGAGATTATCATAACTTTCAACAGTGCTAGTGAACATTGGATGATATCCAATTCAGTTTAGAAAGTAGTTCAAGTAAGGTGTAGATAAAAGCTGAAAAAAATTCAGTTATTTTCAACTTATTTTTTTTTATTTAATTTTTATTTTTTATTTAAGTTTGCTTACATTTAACAGTTCATTAAAAAAAGAAAAATAGTTTTACCAAACTAATTTTCTCTGAATAAAGAAACATTTAAAAAAAAAAATACTATCAAGGGAGATAACTTTGAAAAGTAGTTTTCGATATTATCTCCCTTAAATTTCCTTCTCTTTCGATGTTTTTTTACTATTATTACAGATATATACGTATGTCTACGGAAGCTTTGAATATTTAATAAAAAAATTTAAACCAAAAGAAATACAATTCAAATTACTATGGATACTAAATTGAACATACTTAGGACTTGCATAAGCCAATTTACAGCTAGAAAATTTACAATTGCAAAAAGAAATTTTAGCTATATAACAGTGAAAAATTGCAAGAAACCTTAACTTAAATTGTTGGGATGATCAGCTGTTTACCATGGAGCTGTTTCAAGGATTTAAAGACAGGACAGCTGTTAAATGCATGGCTTTCCAGTGGAAAATACGACTTCCCAATATAGATAGATATATATAGATATTGTTTATTTGTTTTTGTTTGTGATACTTTTTGAATGAATTCAATTATTTATACAAAAGTGCATTTTTACCTAAATGCAAGTTGGGAATAATTTTCCCTTAGACCAGTTTGGTACCCCAAATGGGGAGCAACATATGTATTGTTTTTTTTTAAATATAATTATCCACTGAAACGTGTTTCGTTGACTTGTCTAAGACTCATCAGAGGGTTGAATAAGTCAACGAAACACGTTTCAGTGGATAATTATACAAGGTGACCCCCAAAAACGGGCCCCAACTCTAATTAGGCCCCGTTTTTTAGTGTTTTGTCCAAATGAAATGAAACTTTGGTCATAACTAGTTTATTATATTCAAAACATCACATCAAAACACTAGGGTCTATGGCCTTTTTTTCTCCATTCTACAGCATATGTTCTAGATGGCCTCCATTTAGCTTTTTTTTTGGGGGGGGGTCACCCTGTATTTAAGAATACAATATATATATGTATATATTAGTGTGTGAGGGTATATTGAAAGGAAATCAATAAAATGCTTGATTGTTAGAGCTAACATCTAAATTATTTATGTAAAAACAATACATTAGTTTCTAGAGATATGTCAATCACAAACTGTTTCCTTGTATTGCAATCAATTTGACAATGTGGCTGGATAGGTCTGGCAAGTGCATCAAGTTGGGATCGAAACTTGACAATGTACGCTTTTGTCTAGTTTACTTGCCATAAATATATTTTCATACTACTCTACTAAACTCTACTCCCCTATTAAGCACCATTTGAAGTAAATACTAAAAATATGTACACAGTATATCATATCACTTCATAATATGAAATCGTTATGCACATATATAACATTGTAGGTCTTTGTATAAAGTGTAAAGCAAACTCTTATAATATTTTGTAACAAAGGCGTCGTCAAAGGAAGGAAAACAGACCACCTTTATAAACAACAACAATATATATTTAAATGATCTATTCTGTAGGGTGTAGAAAGTTAAAACGGCATCACATTCTTCCATTTCAAGTCTGAGGTGAAGTTTTGAAATATTTAGTTCTTTAATTGATCCTTATATAACAATCTATTTCAATTATATTGTTTATCTCTCTCCCTCTCTATTAATCTCTCTCTCTCTTTATGTATATACTAGCAGGGGGTACCTGGTGTTGCCTTGGTGTTTGGAGGTGTGTATGTAGGAGGTGGGGGGGAGGTCTGTTTTAATATTATAAAAAAGAAACATGATGTTAAAAAAAATTGGAAAAACCAAAACAAAGCAAATCCGGGAACAAACGCAAAAATCAAAAGGTGAAAAAGAGGAAAAAAAGTTTAGGTAGGAAGACAGGCTCGAACCTGAATCATCGAGGCTAAGGCGGGGGGAAAAAAAAATGCCTGACACGTTACCTCTACGCCAAAGAGACACAATTGAGCATGGATAAAATTAACCCTTTAAAAACACATGCAGGTGGTTTAAACTATCGTCAACGTTTCCTAGGTCAAACATGACGTCATTGTCGTAGTAGCAGGAGAAGAGAAAATGAAGAAATGATTTTTTCACCACCCCTCCTTGTAGTTTAGGGTGAAGGAATTAATGCTTTTGGCCAATTTTTTTATATTTGTCAGGCGAAGATTTGAGCTTTAAAATGATACCTATTGGCGAAAATCCTTGGCCCATGTCAAAAGTTTTTGTGAGACATTCAAACACACACACACACACACACACACACACACACACACAAACATTTTTGCTTTTATATATATACTAGCAGGGGGTACCCGGTGATGCCCGGGTGTTTTGAGGTGTGCGTGGTTTTGGGTAAATCAAAACTTCGGGGGTGGGTGGAGGTTAAAAAAAAAAAAAGTTTTGGTAGGTGAGTATGAGGATCGAAACCCAAACTCTTGAGGCAAAGTTGGAAATTAAAGTGTGAAAAAAAGACGTACGACGTTAACCACTGGGCCACGGAGACATACAAGGGAAACATGTTTGAATTTATTTATTTAACTGACAGGTGGCCGCAATAAAAGATAACTCCGCTGCTTCTATTTGACCTAATTAATGAGGTCAAATAGAAGTCACGCAGTTTACTTGGGTTTGTTTACCCAACTTTAACTGGTTTTTTTCCCCAAGATGTTGGGGAGGGGGAAACCAGCCCCCCATTTTCCATACTGATTAGCAATTGTCTGATATGAAAGAACTTTGTCCCCACATTGATCAAAGCTGATTGCGACGTTTCCCGGCACGATGCCGAGAACGTTGTTTTAGTTTGAATTAGTTTCGCGTTTTATACGAAAAAGCCCAATCAACATGCGAGAAGCCAAAATACCAATAATTTTGTAAAAGTCGATGTAAATAAATCTATATGCTACGCACTTTCCCAAATCCTAGATATTATCTAGGGCCTATATAAACAGTTGTAAGCGATCGTAACGACCCCGGGAGCGTGTGCGAAAGAAGCCTTTGCGAGACATACACGAAATGGTCACACACATTTTGCCTTTTATATATATACATATATAGAAGATATATAGTGCCGACAAAAAGAAAGTCCGCACTTATAATTTTTTCAAAAACTGCAAATCTAAGTTAAATTTAATGTAACTGTTTAAACAAACTATACCTCGTTTGATTGGCCTTTTATTCCTCTATAATTTTACCTGTTCATATTTGACTTAATTGAAATATTCTAGTGTTCATGTTAATTTAAAAAAATAACTTCAAACTGAGGAGGTAAAAAGAAAATTCGCAGCAATAAATTCGCTTAAAACCGGCTTAGATTATCGCCCCTAAATCAGTTTAAAATATCCACCAACAGGCAACAAAGCATCTCTAATCGTAATTGTTGTTGTTCCAGGTTATACAATGTAACATGTAGTCCATATGCCATGACTTTCTTTTAGTGATCGTCAGGAGCTCATTAATCTTCATCTTTCTGGTTTATCCAATCAAGAAATCAGATTGAAATGTGATGAGAAAAGTGTACGAAAGACTGTGCAAAAGCACCAGAACACCAGCAGTGTTCGTGATGCCCCTAAATCTGGTTGTACTAGAGTTACTTCTAACAGGGAAGACAATACTATCAAGATCCGCAGCCTAAGAAACAGATTTGAAATGGCTCCCACAAATCTAACAACAGTACAATCTTATTAAGTGCTTTCTACTGTCAAGAACAGATTAAAGGAATTTAATTTGCGAGGATAAGTTGCAAGATGCAAGCCAATGATTTCTATAAAGAACAGAAAGCGCCAGCTCGACTTCGTCAGATGCAATGAAGATCATGACTCTTCATATTGGTCAAAAGTGCTTTTTAGTTCAATAGGCTAGGCAGTGATGGTAGACAGTATCTCCATCGGAGGAAAGACAAAGAATTTAATACTAGGTGCCCAGTTTCAATGCTGCAAGGTGGTGGAGGTTCAGTTTTGGTGTGTGGCATTATTAATATCAATGTCCTATAGTTTGCTTGCAAGGTCGAATTAATTCGACCAAGTACATTAATATGTTGACTGAGCATTTTCTACCCTACTTTGGTCGGAATTTGGATGATAATCCCATCTTCATGCAGGATAATGCTCCCATTCACACAGCTGGCAATGTCAAGATGTTCCTGGAAAAGCATGATATTCTGTGTTTGGATTGGCCTGCACAATCTTCAGACCTCAATCCTATTGAAAATATATGGCATTACAGCTACACAATGATAAAATTTCAAATTTGGAAGAACTTTGGAAAAAAAATTAAAGAAAAATGAGATGCCTTTTCCTCGGAGTATTGCTGCAGTCTAATTCAAGGAGTTCCCAAAAGACTGCAGTCTGTCAAATTGCAGAAGCGCTATGCTACTAAATACAGGGTGACCCCAAAAAATAAAAACTAAATGGAGGCCATCTAGAACATATGCTGTAGAACGGAGAAAAAAAGGCTAAAGACCCTAGTGTTTTGATGTGATATTTTGAATATAATAAACTAGTTATGACCAAAATTTCATTTCGTTCAGACAAACACTAAGAAACGAGGCCTAATTAGAGTTGGGGCCCGTTTTTTGGGTCACCCTGCATTAACTAGTTCATTGTGTTCCTGTTGTATTTGTGTTGCATTAATGTCCTAAAATTACATCTAACTAACAATTTTTCATTGTGCAGATTTTCTTTTGCATCCTCAATTTGAAGTTATTTTTTACAATTGACGTGAACAATAGAATATTTCAATCAAAAGTCAAATATGAACAGGTAAAATTATAGAAGAATAAAACGTCAATCAAATGAGGTATAGTTTGTTTAAACAGTTATATTAAATTTAGCTTAGATTTGCAGTTTTTGAAAAAAATTATAAGTGCAGATTTTCTTTTTGCCGCCTGTGTATGTGTGTGTAATATATATGTGTGTGTGTGTGTGTCTGTTTATTATGCAAACATTATTGTAGTTCTGACGGTAATAGAAATCAATCTCTCAAACGACCTTGTGTTTGTTTAGCCTGTAAAATGACAGCAGAAAATGTAGAAAAAAGACAAGCATAATTTTCTAGGTCGCTCGTTGGTGAACCTATGCCATTGATTTGCATATGTAGACAATTGTTAAATGGGATGAATTCTAAAGTGGAGGTGGAGTGAATTTTTTTGTTGGACAGCTTAGAACGAGAGTGAATGGTGGAAGATAATATTGAATACACGAGGATTTGTTGCAAGTTGAGGAAAGAAAGGAAAAAAGACTTTTATGCGTTGTATCGAGAAAACTGTTTGACACAGCCATTTTTTTTTAGAAGTTATCTCAGCATTTTTATTTTATTTTATTTTTAAGCGACTTTAATAAGCAGTGACTTAAAAAAAAAAAATGGACAGATTCGACACCTGTTTAATACCGGAATTTGATGGATCTACTGCTGGGCCGTCTGTTGTCGAATGGGTTAAAAGGCTGAGCATATTTGCAAATTGTGCAAAATAAAAGAGCCAGCAACAGCCATTCCATTGAGATTAACTGGAGTGGCCTATGCAGTGTACCAGCAACTCGGGAATGAACCTGACTGGGAAAAATTAAGCAGAGCTTATATACAGCATTTGGTATGAATCTTTTTGTTGCCTGGCAACCGTTCAGTACCTGGCAATTACATCCCAATGAAACAGTGGACGTTTACTTAGCTGATTTATGGAAGTTATCAGCACCGTTTTGATGGTGTCAACAACAGATTGTTAAGCTGTGCCTTTTTAGTGGGCTTACCTAAGGATGTCAGTAGACATTAACATTTCATTAATGTTCACTGAAACATGTATGCACATATGTAACCAATAATGTTTGTATAATAAATAAACTATATACCAGCTCTATTCTGCATTGAGCACTCTTTAATAATCATGTGGGTTTCATTGGCATTGGACTTACATTTAGGAAACCAATCTATACAGCCATTATATGTATGTGTATATATGTATAAGTGTGTGTGTATATATATATATATATATATATATATATATATATATATATATATATATATATATGTGTGTGTGTGTGTGTGTACACTAGACTTTTTGTCTATTAAAAATGGACAAACGTCCAGTAATTTAGAATGAGTGTTTTATGCCAAATTGATTGAATATGGTTAAATTTGTGCTCATTTTTGCATTGAATACTAATCCTTATTAATCCATAAACTGTGTATTGAACGAATACTATAATACTTAGTTCATTCATCTTTGTTACAGCAAAGGTACATACAAAGTTTTTGAACAAAAGTGAAACAGGCAGATCAATTAGCATACATGCATATATATGTATGTATGTTATGCCAACCTGTTCATAACTATCAACTTTTTCTAATATGATAAATACGTTTAAAACAATTCATTAATAACAATTATAAGAGCTAATCTTCACATGATCTGTAAGAAAAACTCCTGCAACATTTTTGCAACAAAATGGTCACCAAATGAAAGGAAAACAAAGCCTTTTTTTATATATACAACAATGATAGGTATTTATTTAAGTGACAGGTTGCTGAAAATTAACACTGTCACAATGAAGGAAATAATAAAGTAAGAAACTGTTTTCTTAGAGCCGTATATACTTCAAGAGAAGATAGGCTGAATCAGTGGACAGATGTCGGAGATAAGACGCCTTTCTTCAAGCAAATGGAAAACAAAGCCATTTTTATAAACAACAATGATATATATTTATGTAAGTGACCTTCACTGTTGGGTGTAGGTTGCTGAAAGTTAAAACATCAAAGAAAGTAAATAGAACAGTGACAAAGATTGTTGGTTCCTGAAAGTCTTCTTGGAGCAATGCATTTTCACATAAAGTTCTTTCTGATTTGTCCATCTCAAAGAGTCTGGATGTAATCCTACGAAAGTCAGTCAAAATTGATACGCACAGAAGTCAGATTGGTTTTGTGTAACCAAAGTACTTTGCAGGAGCTGCTCTCTGCAAAAAAAAAAAAATAAATAAATAAAAAATAAATAAAAAAAATCAATGTTTACTAGTGCTGGATTAGTTCCTTTTTGTTTCGTTGTCCACAAACCTGTCTAGTTTTTTGGTTGATAGATCCTCCTTAACCAGACATATTCTGAAACTACATTACTGTAGTGGAACTGAAGAATACTCTATTGGTTCTCCTGAGGTTACAAAATAGGATGTGCACAAGAACCACCGTCATTCGAACCTGGAATCCATCCACTGCAAAGAAAACAGATATACAAATTGTGCTTAAAAGTCCGCATATAAGGACTTTTTTTTTGTTTTTGTTTTTGCGAGATCGACGGGACGTAATTGTGATTTTGTGAAGAAGAAAGGAGAAGGGAAGTAAAGATTGTTTTGTTCACTGGAAGTTATTTTTTGTATGCGTCAGTGGGAAGAAAAAGAACAAACCTTTTTTTTTTTTTGTGCACAAAACGATATTCGCCAATTTAAAACATCAATTTCAACTTGTCAATTACCCAGTGTTCTTGGATAAATATATTACATTTTTATCAAAGAGAACACAATTTTATCATGGGGCTCTATATTATTTGGATTATTCATACTACCGTCCTCGTCTTGATTGTTATTCTCGCAACGTTTCAGCTGATGTAACCTCCGACCTTCTTCGGGTGTATCTTTTTGTTGTTGAACTCGTAGATCTGCACAGAATTTTGAACGGAAACTTTTTAGTTAATCCACGGGGATAGTTTACTCTCATTCTGTCAGCCATGACCGGGTAGAAATCTTAAGTAATTCACAATTATATTCTTTGTATTGTTTAGTATACTGACGTAACGGACAAAGTACCAGAAAAATTGAGTTCTAAGTGACGCTTATCTGGAGGTTGAATGTTCAATCCTCAGTGTAAGAGATACTTAGTATTATAGCGATGAAAAGCTAAAGGGGAAACAAATCTAATAAAGTAAGAGTTATTGCCCTTATATAGATGAAAAGAGTTATTTCCCTTATATAGATGAAAAGAGTTATTGCCCTTATATAGATAAAAAGAGTTATTGCCCTTATATAGATAAAAAGAAAAAGACTAGAGAGTTCCGGGAGAATGAACAAGGTGGCGGCTGCGGGCTGCGCTTCCCCGTACATATCATGCTGTAAATATAATTTGTGTTTCGACTGTAATAAATAGTATTTAACCTAAAATGAGCTTGTTTACGTTTCATTCAAATATTCCATGATTCCGACAACCCATTTCAACAATAAGAATATAATTGCAAGTTACTTAAAGAAAGAGAGAGCCTGTTTCCTCCGTTTGCCTATAGGTGGCGTTAATGTCTGTCCACTCAGTTACGGAAGCACAAAATGTATATAATGGCACCGTTGAAATAAAAATAAATGTTTTTGTTATATTTTAATTTTAAACATGTTTTTTTTTTTTTTTTTTTTTTTCAAACATATTTAAGTTTTTTTTTTTTTTCAATCATATTTAGTTTTTTTTGTTGTTTTTTTCAAACATATTTACGTTTTTTTTGTTTTGTTTTTGCAAACATATTTAAATTTTATTTTTTCAAACATTTACGTTTTGTTGCTGGTTTATTTTCAACATTTACGTTTTTTTTTGTTTTAATTTTAATTTTTTTTTTTTTGCAAGCATAAATTAAATGTTTTTGCTATATTTTTCTTTTAAACATATTTATGGGTACAGCCGTTTTTCCGCGAGTATTTTTTACGTTCTTATAATAAAAGAAATCAACGTTTTTTCTTTTATCTTTTTTTTTTATGGACCCCCCTCTTTTTTCTTACTTTTTCTGGACTTATTTTACCCTTTCCGCGAGTATTTATATATATATTTGAAAAAGGATATTGTAAAACCTGAATCTTACTTGAAACTACTATCAAAAAATAGCGCGGTACAATAAGTGCATAAGCAAACTTTTCTAAAAGAAAAATATTTCAAAAATATTTAGTTCATGCCTGCAAAACAAAACAAAACAAAAACAAAACGTAAAAATAAAAAAACGTAAATGTTTGGAAAAATAACACTTAAATATGTTTGCAAAAACAAAACAAAACAAAAAAAAACGTAAATATGTTTGAAAAAAAACCCCAAAAACTTAAATATGTTTGCAAAAAAAAAAAAAAATGTTTAAAATTAAACATTTATTTTTATTACAACGGCGCCATTATATACATTTTGTGCTTCCGTAACTGGGTGGACAGGCATTAACGCCACCTATTGTCAAACGAAGGAAACAGGCTCTCTCTTTCTTCACGATTACCAGATTTCTACCCAGTCATAGCTGATGAAGCGAAAACATACTACTCTTCCACCTGGATTAAATAAAAGATTCCATTTGAAATAACATTCAGATTCGCGCATTTGACAGAAAGATTGCCGAGTTTGACATGATACACCTGTAGAAGGTTACATAGGCTGAAGCTTTGGGAGAATAACACTCAAGATGAGAACAGTAGTTCAAATAATACAAGTTATCAATATCCATCTAAAATATTCAGAAACCTGGGTCTACATACGCGCTTAACATCAATGAAATAGAATGTTTCTTTTTCTTTTTTTTTTAATTCATAATTTGAAAATGATAGAGATGTTAATAAGGGGTTCAAAGCATCGAACAAGTCTATACAGGGGATCTCATTGATTCACAAAAAGTGCTGATAAAAGGGGATAAAGACCACAGATTTATCGGAATTTATTAAAATTAATGTAACTTTACTTCTCACTCTTAGCCAGTATATGAGCCCCACCCCAAAAAATTAAAATTATAAAATTTAAAAAAAAATAAGATAAAAATATTTTTCTGGTGTTATGGGTTTGACACAAAAAGGACATGGGTTTTATAATTCAATCCCGGGCAACGCCTGAACTTCTTACCAACATGCATCTTTCCAACATGTATCTGGGTTCTGTTTTCATTCCCCAATACCCCATGCCTCTGGCCCTCGGCCTGGTCTCTGGACACACCCTGCCTTCCGCCTCTTCGCTTCCACCTCAGGGCCTTCCCCCCATTATCCATGCTTGCAACCAAGCATGGTTTTTTGCCACCCTGCGTGCCTCTTCTAGATTGTCCGGGCAACTCTTCAGCACCTCCATCCTGGCCGTCTCATCTTGCAATGCAGCTACTATCGCGTCGATTAACATTGCCTGCGTGGTGGCCATGTTCCGGTGCTCCGCAACCTGATATGTGAGGATTGCCAGTTCCTGCATGCGGTTGACCAGCCCATCTACATCCTCCTCGGTTGCCATCTTTATCCGGGATAGCTCTCTTACTGCTTGGACCATCGTCTTTTCGCTGGCAAACTTTCTTTTTAACCGTTCACGAAAATCAGCCCATGCTATGCCTGGATTATCTTCTATGCACCTGCATATAAACTTCGAGGCTACACCCGTCGCCCCATTGCAGGCCAACAAAACCATCTCCCTATCTGTCAGACCATATACTAGTCTCTTTTTCTCTACTGTCGCTATCCATTCCCCTACTCCCTTCACGTCTCCTCCATACGAGGGTATACTTATCCCCCACAGTGGTCGTTCCATCGTCATCTGTACCTCTACGGTCTCTACTCATCCCCCCCCACTGACTGGTTTGCTTCGCTTTCTCCTCTAGAACCCATCACCTTTCCCACTCACGCTCTTTCTACTACCCAGCAATAAAACTACTGTCAACTCCGTGCAAAGTTGAAATACAAAATTCTAAACACAGACCGAGCACCAAAACTGAGCAAAGAATGAAAAGGGGACCAAAAGGTGACTTACCCTGTCTCTTACTGTCTGCTCCTTCTGCTGTCTTCTGCCGCTAGGTAGCTGTTTATGTGAGCTGGCCCAGACCTTATAGTCGATTGACTACAGTCCGTGGTCTGGCTATGCTCTCAGAGTTTCTTTAAAAAATTAGGAACGGTGTACTTTTCTTCCGTTCGTTTTCTTTTTTTTTTCAATTTTTATTCCTTTCTCTCACAGGGAGATTTTGTGTTTTCGAGAGAGAAAAAAAATTTGTGTACCCATGGAAATTCGTTCGCACGTCTCTTAACGAAACGAGATCTCCTGGATCATCGGCACCAAATTGTAACCCCTACAGGCAGGCTCAGGTGCATACGCTTGTGGGTTGATATGCAGCCGTAGCCAATACCTGTGGCGTCACCCGTGTTTTCGTCTAGTGGTCGAATTCATCTTCGTTGTTGTCGTTGGTCGCTCTCTGGTTCCACTTTCAAATCAGCTTCCAAGCATCACCTGGGCTATCGGAGAAATATACTGCATTCACAATGGCGTTTCCAATTAAAGAAAAGAAAGTCAAAACTTAATTGGTTTTTCTTAACATAGAATTGATTATTGTCTTCGACTTTACAAATAATAGTTACACACTGACCTAGTCATGCAACTTAGGGGGCTGGCAGGTTTCTTTCCTTTACCAAGTTCTCTGTTCTTCATCTACCGTCAGTCCACGGGAAGGGATCAGCTGCCAGAGCGAAAAGGAGACCCCGATTAGCCAAGTGTCCCGTTTTTATCAAATCAGTAATTCCTCCCTCTGCCTTTTTGGAGTTATTCTTTCTTTTTCTTTTCCTCTCCCTCTCTTTTTTTTATCCTATAAATTTCTACTCCTCCTACCCAATTTTTAACCCCCATTTGCACTGAGGTGTTTCTACTTATTATCAAATTAGGGGAGATTAGTCACCCCGGTCGAACAACGCTCGGTGGTGACCCCCACTCCCGACCCCCACCCCAAGCTGTCAGCTAAGATATCTAGGTCTCTTCATATCGCTCAATAGATGTTTTAAAAACAACCTTTTCGTTGTTAACAGATACATAACGACAAAGAGATAAAACAATTATTTGTTTTTTTCTCTTTCTGACAAAATCCCATAGACATTTCTGTTTAAAACAACATCAAACCATCATTATCATCATTAGAATTAGCTGTGCGAATTCCTCTGAGTTTGTGTCGACTAGCAAGGTCACTCGGCATCGCTCGGCCCCCATCGGGTCACATGATGATCAACAACAATAACCATCAGCAGCAGTTTTACATCCGTTTGACATGCTGGCATGTGTTAGTTGGAGAAAATTATTACTATTATTTTAAATGATATCTTGCAGCATCTAGGGACCTCTGGAGTGTAGGGGTGGGATGTTGACAAATAGTTAAGTGGGCCAAGGGTATTTTTATTGATTGAGGAGGGAAAACTATAGATTTCCATTGCATCATATTCTGTAAAAGTACTTGTAAAACAAGCACAGGGATGCAAGTTTGGCACACATTTATTATTAATAGTATTAATTATTGTTGAAATTGTGTCCCTTTAATTATGTGAGGAGTTACCTCTCTTTGTTAAATGATGAAGTATGTTTTTAGAGTTGGGTAACTTGGAGTTATCTCCCCTTTGACTGTATTTATAAAAGCGCGTATGTGACGTGTAAAGAGGCTTAAAAAAAAATTAAGTTGTTAATTAATTAATATTTCCTTTTGTCATCTTCAGTATACAGTAGAACCCCAGGATACGTTGGCCTTAGGATACGTTTTTTTCAGGTTACGATGTGGAATACGATGGTTTTCTGGCCCCTGATTACGGTATTTGCCCCTTATGGTGTTATTTATAATGTTATTTGATAATGGATGGGATGCCCGCTCTCTGCAGAACATCAGTATTACTCACTCTGTCCTGCCATGTGATACCAAGTATCCTACGTATACACCTCATATGGAAGACCTGGAGTTTCCTCTCTTGTGTTGAGTATGTAGTCCTGGATTCACTCCCATACAGTAGAACACTGAGGATGCACACTCTGTAGACGGTCATCTTGGTGGAGGTGGTAAGGTGCCTGTTTTCCCAGACTCTTTCAGTTAGTTTAGAGAGGGTTGTAGATGCCTTTCCAATCCTTTTGTTTAGCTCTACGTCTGAAGTAGTGGAGCCTAGATATTGAAACTGGCGTACGACCTCTAGTGGTGTGCCTTGGATTGTGATGCTGGGTGGGGAGGCGGTTGCTTGTCCCATGACTTGAGTTTTCTTCTGGCTGATGGTGAGACCGAACAGGCTGCAAGCATTAGCAAACCTGTCCATCAGTCTTTGAAGACCATCTTCCTGATGCGATGCTATAGCTGCATCATCGGCAAACAGCATGTCTCTTATCCGAACTGTCCTGGTGTTTGTCCTGGAGCGGAGTCTGGCGATGTTGAAGAGACCACCATCTGACCTGGAGTGCAAGCAGATACCATCCGTTGTGTGTGTTCTTGAAAGCATGCTTCAGGAGTAGGGAGAAGAAGATGCCGAAGAGTGTTGGGGCCAACACACAACCCTGTGTGACACCACTCCTCACCCCGAACTCAGCAGACATGCCACCGTTAAATTGCACAGTGCTCCTCATGCCATCATGAAAGGATCTTATGATGCTGAGGAGTTTTGGTGGGCATCCGATCAGTGGGAGAATTTTGAATAGTCCATCTCTGCTCACGAGATCGAATGCCTTGGTCAGGTCTATGAAGGCAACATACAGAGGCTGGTTTTGCTCTCTGCACTTCTCTTGCAGTTGGCGTAGGGAGATCATATCGATTGTTGATCTCTCTGAACGAAAACCGCAGTGAGATTCTGGGTAGATTCGGTCGGCAAGAACGTTTAGTCGCAGTAATACTATACGTGCGAATAGCTTGCCAACGGAACTCAACAGTGAGATACCGCGGTAGTTGTTGCAGTCACCGCGGTCCCCTTTGTGTTTGTAGAGAGTGATGATATTTGCGTCTCTCATGCCCTGAGGCACTGAGGCTTCTCTCCAACACTGTATCAGAAGACTATGGAGGGGCTCAAGCAGGCTAGCCTTTCCACTTTTTAAAACCTCTGCTGGAATATAGTCCTTTCCTGAGGCTTTTCCTGATGGCAGTCTGTCTATTGCCCAGGATAGTTCTTCTATGGAAGGCTCCTCATCGAGCTCATGCATCAGCGGTAGACGATCAATGGCATCCAGGGCGGACTGGTGTACCATGTTGTCCCTGGAGTAAAGCTCGGAGTAGTGTTCAACCCATCTGTCTAGCTGTTTAACTTTGTCTAGTATGGGTTCACCCGATTTAGACTTCAGTGAAGCAGTTTTGTTAATTATGGGTCCTGTAGCTCTCCTGATCCCGTTATACATATTTTTTATATTTCCTGTATCAGCTGCATGCTGGATAGACTTGGAGAGCTCCATCCAGTAGTTGTTTGCAGCTTCTCTTACAGCCTTTTGAACTGCCATTTTGGAAAGCCTCAGTGCAGCCAGCAATGTAGGAGATAGGTTGGCCTTGTATGAGAGCAAGGACAAATGCTTTGCCTCAATCAGAGGGTTGAGGGTAGCAGAGTTGGCATCATACCAGTCATTGCGTTTGCTACCTGTCCTCCCAAAGACTTTGAGAGCTGTAGAGTGGATGGCATTTTTCAGTGTTTCCCACTGTTCAGATGCAGTCCGGGTGTTATCTCCTTTGAAGGTGGAGGTTAGCATCTCGTTGAATTTCGCATTGCGATCTGAGTATGTGGTCTTGCTAACATCAATATGGGCAACACCCTCCTGTTTAGTGTGGTAAAAATCTTTGGGTTGAAGTTTGACTCTACTTCATATTAGGGAATGATCTGTATCACAATCAGCACTATGGTAGGCTCTAGACATCAGAAAATGTTTGAGGTACCTTCGTCTAGTAATGATTAGATCAAGCTGGTGCCAACACCCTGATCTGGGATGTCTCCAGGACACTCTGTGATGCGGTCTGGCAGCAAAGAATGTGTTGGTAATGCAGAGGTCATGGTAGGCACAGAGTTCTAGAAGGCGCTGACCGTTACCATTGCATTTGCCCACTCCAAAGTTACCAAGGCAGCTCGGCCATGCATCGTTGTCGCCACCCACACGTGTATTAAAGTCCCCAAGTATAATCAGGTCTTCATTTTGTGGAAATGCCTTGATGGTGCTATCCAGCTGTGTGTAGAAGTGCTCCTTTATGTCGTCAGGCGCTGCGAGTGTTGGGGCGTACACACATAATAGATTAATTGTTCCATCTGTGGTGTTCAGTTGTAGTGAGATTAGGTGCTCAGTAGCTGAATCAGAGAGTTGTACGTTCTGAAGCAGTGAGTTTCTGACTGCGAAACCAACACCGTGTTCCCGGACCTCCTCTTCCTGTTTTCCTTGCCAGAAGAAGGTATAGTCCGATTCGACGTCCGATGTCTTCACTAGCTGGGCCATGTGCGCAGGAGGGATGATGGGCGCATCCCTAAAGACCTTCTCTATGGCGAGCTTGCCTCAGGCTCAAGAAAGAGGGGGCGACCCCATCTTCGCTACAGGGATGTCTGCAAGCGTGACATGAAGGCTCTCTCGGTGGACAGGAATACATGGGAAGCCTCTGCAGCTGACAGAACTGCCTGGAGGAAAATGATACGCCAGGGGATTATCATCAGCGAGAGGACCCTCCATGTTGAAAATGCTGCAAAGAGAGCTAGGAGAAGAGCGAGTGTACAGGCGGAACAACCGGACGAAGCGGCAAATTGCATAACAACCTTCGTATGTCAAGGCTGTGGCAGACTATGCAAATCAAAAATTGGTCTCTACAGTCACACAAAAGGATGCAAACAGGCAACATCTTAATACGGCACTGATCCATAGTCGTTTTACTGACGGATGCCACACACATTTGATAATATAATGTGTACTGTATTTTGTTACTAATTTTTAGTACCGTATCCCGGGGTTCTACTGTAACTTCCATGAAATCGTTTAAGAAAGAAAGGTACGTTTTCTTTATTTGCTTCATAATTAACTGAAAAGTTAAAATTGATGTTTTAAATCGACGAATACCGGTTTGTGCACACACACACACACACACACACACACACACACACACACACACACACACACACACACAAATAAATAAATACAAAGCCTGTCGTTCTTTTTCTTCCCACTTACACCTAAAAAATGACTCCGAGTGAGCAAAGTAATCTTCTTCCCTTCTCCTCTCTCCTTCTTCACAAAATCACAATTACATCCCGTTTGCTCTCGCAAAAAAATAAAAACAAAAACAAAAAAAACTGTCCTGATATGTGGCCTTTTAATCGCGACAGTAGCACAATTTACATATCTCTCTTTTCTTTGTCCTGGATGGATTCCGATTTTGAATGGCAGTGGTTCTTGTTTTTTTTTTTTTTTACATAGGCATCTCCACTTATCAAGGCCAAGAGGCCACTCGAGGACAACGGGGGTTAAAGAGTATACAGTAGAAATTGGACAATATAGTAATCGTTAGTAACGGAAATTCGGTAAAATTTGTTAATTTATATGGAACGGCTCATTTTGTGCACATCCTATTTTGTTGGTTGGTTGTTTTTGTTTTACGGCATATCAACCTTTTTCAGGTTATTTAATGCCGAATCTAGTTATTTTCGGGAACGATTTTTAATGGAGTATATATATTTTTTTAAGTCAGATTCTATTTAACCCATAGTTGGGACCCTAACAGGTACTACCACTCCGGGTCAGAGTGGACCTGGGAGCAATGGCGATTAAAGGGTGGCTCTACACTCCCCAAGGCCCGCAAGGTGGGGCTTCACCATCGGATATAGTTTTAGGTCATATCCAGGACCTCCTATTTTGTAACCTCAGTAGAACCAATGGAGTGTTGTTCAATTCCACTACATTAACTTAACAAAGGTTATTAATTAACCCAACATTTATTGGGTTAGAAACTCTTTTTTGCTTTCACTGTGGAGGTCTCTCGATGCTGGAGATCCTTCTTCTCTGAAATTTTCTTTTCTCAAACTGTTACACTTTGGAATTCACCCCTTGTATCCTGCATTCCCGATTGCACTAACATGGATAAGTTTAAGTGGAATATGAACAGACATCTCATTGCTCGCCTACTTAGTGTGTCCCTGTAGGCATGGTCCATAATTCATAGTAGCTCCATTATATGTCAATTGCAGTTTGCCTTGTTTGGGGTAAATATGATTTAAAAAATTTTTTTTTTTTTAAAAAGAAAGAAAACGTGAAGCTATTATTATCTCTTTCTCTTTTATTGAAATTATTATGGAACCGTTTGCTAGGTGCCTTATGATTGAATGGAAAACAACCAATCACAAGCTAGCTTTTAGAACCTCCACTGAACCTCACATGAGTGGTTATTTCAAAGTTCACTGGACAAAACAGGGGTGGTGGTGGTAGAGCGGTAGCTCTTGATACATCTAAGGCTTTTGACAGGGTATGGCGCGATGGTCTTCTAAGGAAAATTAGATCATATGGTATCACTGGAAGAATACATAATGTAATTAAATCCTTCTTAATGTTATAAAACAGAAATACAAATCTCAGGCGATTTACGCGCAATTCCGCAGGCATTGGCAAAATAACATTTATATTTTTCGGCCAATAACAATGCCTCCCGCCTAAATTAAACACAGGCTTTCTCGAGCCACTTTTTCATCGCGCCTCGATTTAAAAAAGGGGCAGCATGTTCAAATCGGCAGTTTAGACAGACCAACCAGTCAAACACATCACGCTTCGCGTTCGCTGCTTCCTCCGCCGTCTTCGATGCCGTCTTAATCGTCGTCTCCACCGTCGCCACGACTGCTATTTCACCGACGCACGAGTCAAACATTCAGCCACCTCTCTTCTCACCAACGACACCACAGCCGATACCTTATCGTCGTCCCAGTCAACTTCGAGTAAATACTAACGATCTTTTCTTTTTTTTTTTTTTCTTCTAACATCTCGTTTGTCGAGAATAAATATATGCATATATATGTATATACACAATCTCCGTGTTCACGTTTTTCTTGCTACCATACGCTTGTCTTAGTTATAATCTTTAAGTAAGAAAAAATTTGACGGTCGTACATCTAAACAAAATGATATAAATGCAGGAGTACCTCAAGGGTCTATCCTTGGACCTTTATTATTTCTGATATTCATAAATGACCTCCCTGATAAAATTGTTTCAGAGATTGGTATATTTGCTGATGACACCACTCTCTGTAACAGGCATGAGGGGGAAACAAATGAACACATATCTAAGGAAATGGCAGAAACACTAGAGGATGACCTCCAATCTGAAGTGGAATGGGGACAGAAATGAATGGTCACATTCAATGCTGCCAAGACTAAGCTTGTTTCCTTTAATAATTACAAGAAACCTTCTCTACCACTAATAACAATGGCCAAGAACACATTACCTGAAAGCACTTCCTTTAAACTCCTTGGCCTAACGTTTACAGGGAACATGAAGTGAAATAAATACGTTAAGAGCATTTCCAAGGCTGCTGCAAAGAAGGTGGGCTCTCTCTACCGTGCTAGAAAACTACTTACACCTCAAAGTATCCTGTTGTTATATTTGGACTGGTGCATCTGTTGCTTGTCTCTCACTCCTGGACAGGGTTCAAAAGAGCATCGCCAACCTGATAGGTCCTGAACTGTTAATCTAAGCTTCCGCCTCTGTCCCATCAATGACATGTTGCATCCCTCTGCCTGTTCGACAAGTACTTTAATGGTGAATGCTCTGACGAACTACAAGCATTTGTACCTCCTCGATGTGAATACCCCCAACAAACCCGACAAGCAACTAATCCCACCCCTTTACAGTAGAGATCCCTAAGTGTAAGAAAGCCTTCTACTCCAATAGTTTATTCCCCAGAACTGCAAGACTTTGGAACTCCCTTCCGGGATTCTGCTTTCCCAACTGTACTTATATGCAGAAGTTCAAGTGTAATGTGAATAAACATCTTTCTACTCATCTCCCTTCATAATGCCCCTGCAATTTATGTCCCCCGATAGTAGCCCCATACTTCAAAGTGGCACTGTGCCTTGTTTGGGGTGAAAATTGATTAAAAAAAAAAGAAAAGTTTCTTACTCTTTTAATCGTGATTCTCCTATAAACAAATATGCCTCCTGCTATGTCTGTCTTCAAGACAGCAGAACACATTCGATGATTCAAATAAGCAACTAGTGCAGAAGACAAGGCTTACTATTTTTACAAAGACAATGGATACCCTATGTAAGGGTGGTTGCACAATGTAATTGTGAGGCAAGGGTTGCACAATCTCCAGCCACACCTCTCCTGAATCGGCACTGCTTGAGTGCAGTGACAAGAGGAAGTGCTAAACGACTGGAAACAATGCCAAGATAAGCGTAGAGCACATACAGCACCTGGAATTCCCAAATGGTCACAACGAGGACCATCTGATCATCCTTGAGGGATGATGGATGATACATGCTAAATTGTGAAGCAAGTGTCGCACAATCACTAAGCACTTCTGAGTGAGCACTGTTTGATTCCAGTGGTAAGGAGAAGTTCAAGATGACAGGAAGCAATAAACAGTTGAACACATACAGCAGCTGGAATTCCCAAATGGTCACCCATTTTAGTACTGACCAGACTCAACGTTGCTTAACTTCAGCGATCTAACAGAAATAACACTCGAGAAATATAAGGACCATAAAACGGATGCATCTTCAGAGATAAGTTTGCTGCAGTCACAAATAAAATAAAAGATATATTTTCTTTTGTGAATCAATTACCCCTCTCCAACCTGCTTAGCGATTTAGCCACACACTGACCAATCAGTTAGTAGTGTGCATTGATTCCTTTTGTCTCCTAAGGAACCTTTTTATCCCCCTTGGGAATCTCGGTTAGCCACCAAAGCAGCTAAGACAGACTCCTCCTTCTCTCTCTCATCCCTGTCCACTGGACACTCCAGCATAGACGATCTTAACTGAAGATAACTGCTGCCGACTTGGGACTCCACAAAGGATTGCTGCCTGACTGACACATTCAAAGAACTTTCTACTCTTTCCGTTTTGCACTCAGATACAGTCCAACATTTTGACTTCCAAATAAACTTTTTGTTGTTTTGTTTTCAAAGAGGTTTGACTATCAATTACTTATTTTATGGAGGTGCAAACACGCATTTCCCTAAAAAGTTCCCACAAATACCAGTTATTTGCAAGACACTTTCCTCTTTTTCTTTCTTCAAAATACATGTTTTCTGTTTTTTTTTTAAAAGATTGTAGTGTGTTCTTTTTCCTATTTTTTGTTGGTGGCAAAATATCTTTGTAACCACATATAATTGGGAAAATTCTAATACTTTAACAACTGTTAGAACTTTTACCTCTTTCCATTATTTTATTCTTTAAAAGAAATTAAATTGGCCACACCACAAATAAAAATACTAAGAAACGAATAGAAATTTAAAAAAAAAAAAAAAATTCCAATTCACACAACTGAATGAAATCGGTCAATTATTCTGAACTTCTTCACACAATTAATTACAATATTTATTTTCGTTACAATAAATCTTCAAAATTACGTCAGTCTCTCTTTGTGTCGAGTTCTATAAAAGTAAATTTTGTTCTTCATGACAAAAAGGGCTATTTTGGAAGCAAGGGAGATAACTAATTTAAAAATAAATTCTGGCGGTTAATGAAAGTTTCTAGGAGAAGGGGATCAGAAAATTTGGGAATTACTGTTTTTGGAGGGTTATTTAGGGTTTTTGATTTGGATGAAGTATTTTGTGATGAGCCGATTTCAGAGAAATATTTTCAGTGAAAATAGTTTTATGTTTATAATGAAATGTGAGAAAATGAGACATGTTATATAATAAAGAAAAACAGAGACATACATTCACAAAAAAGATATTTTATATATATTTAAAATGGAAGTTTACACCAATAGGAAAAACAGAATGTGCATGAATATTTTAGAGTTCTGTTAAAAACAAGGGGGAATTCATTAGTTCAGATATCAAAGAAGTCAAAGTTGATAGTTTGAGTGTCATGTATTACACGGGCCAGAAAATCACAATCAAAACTTTTACACTCACTTATATAAATTATATTTCATTAAAAATTGTTATTAAGAGTCAATGTTCATTGCTTACATATTAGAAAGAAAGTTCAGTGCGTAAAGTTAGGAATATTTTTGTGATTAAGTAGTTTTAAATAAGCAGATAACAATGAAGGCATTTGAGCAGTTTTTTTTTTTTGTGTGTGTGTGTGTGTGTGTGTGTGTGTGTGCGCGCCACGTTTTGTAAGTATAAGTATGTGTCAGTTGACATGTCAGCAGACTCAAAGCCCAACAGAGGGGCGCTGAGGACACTGATCCATGGATTTCAGCTCAGCTGGTTTATTGAAGAAAAATCTGGCTTTTTAAAGAATCAATATGGCTTCCTAGAAATGCTATTTCAAATGAATTAAGAAAATCCCCTGATTAGTCCAAAATAGAATTATTTGTTTTTATTAATTTGGGCCTGCTTGAATTTGGTTGCGCAGAAACGAGTTTACGCATTTTAATTTTGGACGCTAAGGTGTAAACATCAATCGCTACATATTTGTGTATAATTGCATTGTTTACACAGATAATATATTGTAGGAGAGCAAGAGTCCAGGTCATTGTTGATCTGAGGTATTGCTTTGATTTTGGACTAATCAGGGGATTTTCTTAATTCCCCTAGTTCGATACAAAACACCTGACGAAGGCCGGAGGGCAAAACGGCCGAAACGTTGTGACAATAACAACCAAGATGAGGAAGTCAGTCCGACAATCTCAATCAATGAAAACACCTCATCTCAAAAAATACAGACAATTACTGCTTTGATTTTGTTCAGTTCTAAGTAGTCACCCTTCCTATATCTTGCCTTCTCACTTTAGGAAGGAGTTAGTTGATTGCTAATCGCCTGAGGCGCCCCATACGAGGAATACCGACGTGACTGCATAGGCATTTTTGCAGGTTAGAGTGCACTTCCTCTAGAGCGCTGGCGTTTTGACCTTACTTTTGACCTTTGTGTCACATCATCCTGCCGTGGGTGGTAGATAAATATATAAAGTTTATAAACGTAATCTTTAGCAGAGTTATTTCCCTTGCACAACTGTTGACTGATAGCTTTAAAGGCTTTTTATGCTCCTTTATATATTTATGGGGGAGTATTTTTTTTTTTAATGCTCATATTTTACTCAAGTCATTTCGCATCTAATCCATCATCGGATTTTGATATATTCCGTCAAAATTTTATTAAATAGTAATTTTATCTATTATTTATTTATCCAATAATAAAAGAAAAAGGAAAATGAAGAAAAAAAAAAAAAAAAGAGAAAAAATAGACATAAATGCACTTTAGGGAACCGGAAGTATTTCTTTTTTTTTTTTTTTCATTTCCGGAAGAGTTATACTATGGAAAAAGTAGACAATTCCAAATTTAATGATTTTTACATTTTTAAGATATTTTTTATTTTGATTAAAGAAATTTACCTTTTTTAAAAAAAAAAAAAAAAAAAAAAAAAAAATTCATAATTTAACTTTTTAGCTTTGATGATATACTGACGACAGATGATGGATGTGAACTCAGAAAAACGACAAGGGTGAAATACAGTGTGGATGAAATTTTGTGAGCTGCTGTCTCTGATTATATTATGATCTACCCCTCTATAGCTACTGAAATGGCATTTACTCAAGTCTGGTTGAACCCGCTTACCTCAAAGAAGGAAGTTATATGGGAATATCAAATTCACAAGCGATCTCCAATCACTGTATATCCCTGGCGAGGATGATGATAATGTTAGCCTTTTGCACTTGTTGCAGGGAGATGTTGACATCTTCCTGCATACAGCGCCTGGTGTTTGCAAATGGTAACCCATCTGGTACAGATCTGTCTCAATGTTGCTTAACTTTAGTGATCAATGAGCACCAGTGTGTCAACTTGATTATACCAATATATCCTGCATATATGGCATAATCAACTCTACATCTGTCTCAGAGTAAGTTGTACAGCAGCTGTATCAGGAGTGTCATGTTATCTAGAGGTGAATGCTGGCCCCTCACCCAATCCTCTCTTGCTCGACTGCAGTGCAATGACAAATCCATGATTAAATGAATCTGCAACGTGAAATCTGACCAAACCCAACATTTTTGGTGAGTATTTTATGAAAGCATTACATTTCTCCAACATAGAGGTTATCCTGAGGACGAATTGTTTATGCTGGTACAATCATAGAGTGTTCATCCTTCTAGATAAACTTGTAGAAGTATGGATGTCTTGAACCGCAAGAATATTGGCTGGCCAAGGAAAACTTGGAAGCAAGTAATTAGACAAGACTGGAGAATGAATTGATGAAATATTAAAAAAAATCTTCTGAACCTTTGACAAGGGAAAAGTAACTTTACACAGAGAGAGAGAGAGAGAGAGAGAGAGAGAGAGAGAGAGAGAGAGAGAGAGAGAGAGAGAGATTGTAACAGATTTACCACCTCATCAAATTTCTTGAACACAAGACAATGACTGACGTAGAGCATATGTGGCTGTGATTAAAAATTAGTACAAACCTGATTTTGTACAGCATGCAGTGTTCACATGAAGCAAGGAGAATTGAGAAAAAAAATGGCCACTGTGTATACTTATAAGCTGGTTATCTCATGCTGTAAGGAGACTTCAGGGCATCTAATATGCATATGAAAGGAAGACGATTTCAATAAAAAATGCTGTTGATCAGAAAAGCGCATTCTTTTTGGCAGAAGTAAGTTTTGTCAGATGTATATTGAATTTTGAAATCGGGAATTGTGAGAAGGAGAAGAATTAGGCATGTCTTGAAATTTCGATATCGAGAATTCTGAAGAAGGAGAAAAACAGTAAACTACAGAAGAAAAATGCACCTTTATCGTGACATAGCTCTCCAATGAATTTCTTCAATACAACACAGGTCAATATATCTTCTTTCAAGAAACTCAGCAATCTCCAAGACCATTTTTTACAAGCTTCCAATATTTAAACTGCACAACATGAAATGTGACCGATTTTCTTTCGAAGTCATTTGAAGCAAAATTTTTATAGACCAAATTCCTTTCCTCATGCCAGCCCAATGAGGTGATAGGGATCAGTGTTTTTATTGAGTCTACCAAGGCTAAAAAAATACCGTTTCACGTATCCTTTTGTATTTCGTAAGAATTTGTTTTGACATTAAAAAACATACAATTATAAACTTGTTCTAAGTTCCTTCAACCATTGGATAGTTTAATTTCTATTAGGAATATACCTGTTATAGTTTGCCATTACTGTTTGTTGCAAACCCTTCCAGCCGTTCACTCTCTCTGAAATCAAACCTTTGCTTGTATCATTCAGCTCTAATTCCTTAACCAAATATAAATGACCCTCAACTCATGGTGGCCGTAGCATTTCCTTTATTTATCACGCTACCAGGAAATAAAATTATACACGTGAACTGATTGAAAAATATGTATGGCATTACAAATATGATATAAATAACGTATCACTTGGGGGGAAAAATACACACGACGCCATTTTTTTTTCTACAGACTGTAAGTAACTTTTTATCGTATAATAGAAATGACCTGCAGAATCAACTCGGAATGCCAAAAAACAGCGAATTTATAATATTAACGGAGGCAGGAAATGTTGGAACTGCGATAAGAGCCACAAAAACTCGGCAGTGCCCAGCACACAGTGATGAGTACCATGCATGTGGACGCAAGCGACATTGAGTGAAATGCTGCAGAAAAACTAAATTAAAGGAACACAGAAAGAAAAACAGACATAGGTGTAAGCTCCACAACTAACACCAATCACCAGGTAGAACTTAACACAGAAGAAAGGTGGGAAATATCGACCACATCGATGCTAACAGTGACGATGACAAATACCTACATCATTTCAACTCTATCAGCGCTAAAAGCATAGAGAGTATAACTAAGGAGCCCAGGGACGAAGCCTACACGACCCTGAATATCAAATCACCTCAACCGAAATGGAGAACACACCACACTCTTCACATGGAAATCGATTCTGGTGCATCTAATAACACATTTTCACTGATAACCTTCCAGCGTATAAAACATCATGTAAGACCCTCTCCATTCTGCAACCCTGCCCACATGTGAAACTCACCTCATACAACAGAGGTGACCAAATTTGATACCTTGGAACCGTCACCTTTCCATGTCAGTATAGGGACTCAGAATGGACAATTACAACATTTTATGTTGTAGAAGTATCAGGACCTGCAGTCGTAGGGTTTCCAACGTGTGAAAAGCTGAAGCTAATAATAATACACGTGGACGCCAAAGTCTTCAAAAGTGTCTATTTTTTTCTATGTGTCAACTCATATCACAATACACCAAGCAGTTCGATTGCATTGGAAGTTTTAGTTGAACTCTTACTAAAGGAACATGCAGAACCTTTTATCAACCCTCCATGCAAATGCAGTATCGACTTAAAAGATAGATTGAAGGAGGAAATTAACAGGCTCATTGAGGAAGATGTGTTTCAGAAAGTTGAGGAACATACAGACAGGTGCTCTAGTTTCGCATGCAGTACAAAGAAAGACGGGCTCCTCTGAATATGCGTGGACCCACAGAAACTCAACGCCAGCTTCAAAAGTTGCCCACACAAAATACTGACAGTGGAAAAAGGCAATGTGTTCAGTAAACTTGAAGCTAAAGTGGGATATTATTCGATGCACGTGGATGGAGAATTACAGCTGTTGACATCCTGTAGGACTCCGTTTGGACGAGTGTGCTAGAAGTGTCTACCATTTGGTCTCAATGTCTCCCAAGATATCTTCCAAGCAACATGGACCAAATCCTAGAAGGCCTGGATGGCGTAGCCAGCATTGCTGATGATGTAGCTATATTTGGCCATAGCAATGAGGAACACGACAAAAATTTGCACAATCTGATAGCTTGAGCAGCCGTAACTGGACAACAGCAAAAAGTGTTTTATAAAGAAGCCCAATATATCTTTTTGGGGGAACATATACACCTCTACTGGAATTAAACTAGATCCAAACAAAGTGCGTGACATCAAGCAAATACCAAATCCACAAAACAAAGGGGAACTCCAATGTTTTCTAGGCATGCTAAATTACCTTTCCCCATATATTCTTAGCTTTACTGAAAAGGCTCACCCATTACATAGTCTTCTTAAATAACAATCCGCATTTTACCATGGGACCATGACCATCAAAAGTGCTATGATCAGCTCAAGGAAATAATCACTGATGATGCATGCCTTTCGTAATATGATCAAACTAAACCCACATCACTGGAGATGGATGCCTCACAGAAGGACCTGGAGGTAGCACTGATACAAGATGGCTAACCAGTGGTATTTGGATCAAGACATTAAATCATACACAAGCTAGATAAAGCAACATTGAATGAGAAATGTTAGTAATTGTGTATGATGTTCAACGGTACCACACCTTTCTCGATGGAAATGCTTTATCTATTATCACTTATTAGTTACAATATGCGCTAAACCACTGCATGCAGCACCATACTGGCTACAGCAAGTGCTACTGAAGATTCAAAGCTATTTATACTGGGTAATATACTGACCAGGTAATCCTTGCCGACACCCTAAGCCGATTGCCCAAACAACAAATCAGTTGAGTTAGATGAGAGCGTGGATATGATAAATACTGGAGTTGATGAGAAACAGGCCATCTCAACCATCAAATTCTCATTCAGAAAAGCAGAAAATGCTCTGAAATGAAACGCCGAAGGATCCAACATAGTATCTCATTAAGGAGATCATATCAGTATGCATACTGGAAGGATGTGCAAGTCGTGCACACTTTGCGAGGAACACCAAGGTGTGCACAGGCACGAACCGCTGCATCCACATGATATTCCATCTCATCCTTGGAAGTTCATCGCATCAGACATACTCAGAATTGATGGGCAGCAATTTCTGCTCACCGTTGACAGGTACTCAAAACATCCAATCGTTAATGAGTTATCGTCACCAGTAACCAGCAAAGCAGTGGCAGATAAGATGAAATACTACACCCCCTTTTTGGTGACCCAGATGAAATCATGACAGACAATGGTCTGTATCGAATTCAACTTCAATCGTCACCAACACTCGCAATAGTAACACAATAACCTTGTGACTGTAAACGACACTGTCACTTCATCTCACTCAAGCTTGCTTTTTATGCAGTTTTTCACTCTGCCTCATTTGCATATGTGCCCTCTGTTTTCTCGTAATCTCACAATCTCGTGAGACCACAGTTTATAAAACACCAGGCGCAATCTTTTTTCTCTTTTCCCACCCAACACTTCCCTGTGGCAAGTTCACCCCTCCTCCGTCACACCACCGCTTGCATGCACATTCACACAATGCACAAATATGCGGACGCTTGCTACTCTGGTGAGTATTACATGGTCCACAGTACTTTGGATAGACTTTCCAAAACTTCATAAATTCCTGTGCATCAGGCACGTCACCTCACTCACTATGCCAGAAACAATGGCTTCATAGCATAGCATGTGAGGCATATCAAATCAACAATAAAAAACCTGCAAAAAAGAAAGAACTGACACCCAACTTGTTCTCCTACAGATAAGGGCAACACCAATAGACAACAAACTACCATCACCAACTGAAATACTTTTCGGAAGACCTATACCAATTATTTTACCCAGCTGATCTGAATCAGGAAAGGAAAAACATCCTAAACCTGACACCACATCGGACGGGACAAGACCAAGGAAGATTGATGCCAGAGAAGAAACCGTTATAGAGATGAGACAACGAATTGGAGTTCATTCTATATTAATAAACAAACTTTATTTGTCATTTTCGTTAGTAGCATTAGTAGAAAAGAGAGAGAGAGAGAGAGAGAGAGGGTTAGTAGGTTGAAGTGTTCTTGTGTAAAGATAGAATTAATATATTGCCGGTTTGTTGAGGAGAGAACAGCTCAGTCCACACATGTTTATAGCTAGTAGTCGCTGGTACGAAGGAAGCCGATTAAATGAGAAAGAAAGAGCAAAGTCTTCAGTGTGTTTCTGTGTTGTCGTGGGTGAGTGTGAGTTATATCGACGAGAGCAGTTCTTTAGCACATGAACCGCACGTGAAAACAAATGGGACTTTAAAAAAGCCATTGTTAGCTTGTAGTACTCACGTTTTGTCTGAGGCCGAAACCCAGGCGAAGTCTGCTCTCATGCAGGGTCAGGATCAAAATTACAAAGGTGAAATCACAATGATTTCACCTTTTATGTACTCTTTCACGTGATAGAGAGCTTGCTTGTGATTGGACAAGCCAGGGAAAAAATGGATTTCAAATCTCGAAGTAGTGAGAAGTATCTCCTGCCTGTGTTGTAGCGAGTGTCGGCGGCTACACCATCAAACTCAACATCACCAGGACTCTATTAGACAATAATAAATATGGCTTACTTCGAACTAAGTTGGGCAGAATTATAAGAACATCCTTGCGATACAAAAACCTTTAAAATAGCATTCAACTAAAGAGGGAGGATGTTATAGTATCGCAGCTACAGTTTGCTGCAAATCGCCCGAAACTGGATGTAACACTAACCCGGCTGTTGACTCTCTGAAATAAAACTGCTTAAACCTTCACTCGTATCATTCAGCTCTAATTCCTTAACCAAATACAAACAACCCTCACAGGGGGAAGAATTTCAATCACTTTAGTTGAGATGGGGATAAACAGCAAGTATATTTGCATCAGTCCCTTATCTTGTCCTTTAGTCCTCACATTCCATCAGTGATGTTTCTGACAAAGAGGGAAGAATTGCTGTTTTCTAGGTTAGAATCTATTCCATCTAACATTTATCATTGGCAAGCTTTTGACCTTGAAGTAGTATTTTTTTTTAGTTCGTTACATTAATTGGCTTCATGTCTTGTCTGGAGCGATTTCTATTAAAATAAATACAGTTTTGAGTCACTTTCATTTTCAGATTTAGTACCGAGAAATTAATATTTGATGCCATGGAATTGTAATTACCTTTTGATAACTTGGCATGAATGACCTTCAACCATCAACTTCTAGCAGCTAAAAATTACAGAGGGGATGAATTACTGATTGGAGAAAGATCAGATTTAATTGTACACTCGAGATTAGCTTATTTTTGCCAGGACATGAACAGCAGATTAGTCGGATTGGACCTCTCTGAACTCCCATTAACCCAAATACAGAGTTATTTCCCCAAAACTAATATTTACTAACATGAAGCATTGAATAAGCCTTTTGTTTTCTTGGTATGATTGACCCCTTTTAGCTTTTAAAAATTACGGAGGGATTGGTGTATTCATTCTTTTTACGGACTGTTATCCTCATTTTTATAGTTGTTGTTTCACCATGTTTCGGCCAACTCATCCTCTGGCCTTTTTCAGGTGATTAATTGCGATGGGATAGGAATACTGAGTCTCTTAACTGCATCCTTAGTAATTACTGCTTTTCATAGTTGTTGCTGTCTCGTTTGGGTAGGATTGAAACCGCTATCTTAAGACAATTATCACCTAGAACCATAGAAACTCAATGCCTCTATCCACTGTGCCATGGGGGATTGGAGTCTGATTGAATTCATTTTTTTTTGTCAAAGCATAAAGCCACTTGATGTAAAGAATTAAGAATATTCTGACCCAGAAAACAGCAATTCTTTCCCATTTGTCAGAAACATCACTCATGGAATGTGAGGACTAAAAGACAAAAATAAAGGAAGCGAGAGTCACACGACTGATGAAAGTAAACCCGAGATCCACTTACAACTCTCCTTGATTTTGTTTTGAATCCAATTAGAAGATTTTAAAGTAATTGAAACTAATTTATGCAAATATTTATTTAGTTTTTATTACTTTTCTTGCTTTCTTCTTTGAGTGGCCATTGTTAGTAGTGAAGGGGTTGTTGATGGGTGTTGGGTTTGTTTATGTTGGAAGCAAAAGGATAATTCGGTCGTGTTCTTTTTCTTTTATTATTTTTTTTAACCAACTCAAGACTTGCATTAGGTGCACAAGTGTAAACTGCAGACAGTTGCGAAATGGAAGAATGTGTGGCATTTAAGGTCAGGATAGAAATGGATGAACCCATTTAGCCAACCATCGTCGTCCCTTTTTTTTCTCATGTTGTCTGTCGCCCCAGGGGTAAACAAGTGGCAGAGGAAACTTCTTTGCTTACGTCAGTGACAAAAGCAGAGAGACAGACAGACTGAGACAGAGACACAAATATATAAATGTATGGACTGTTCAAGAAAAATATCCCGAGGTGGAGGTAACGTTTGACTGATTTTTTTGTCTGCATATTTTTTTGCACTGTGATGGCTCCTACTAAAATAAAAAAAAAAATAAATAAATAAATAAAAAAATAAAAACACATACAACGTATAAACATCCATAAGGTCCGAAACAATTGTTTGCTTAAATAAACAAACATTTTTTTTGATGAGTGTCGATTCTCAGCGAATAATAATGCGGTAAAATATTACAAGTACGAGGGCTGAAATGCTAGTATATATATATATATATATATATATATATATATATATATATATATATATATATATATATATATATATATACTAGCATTTCAGCCCGGCGTTGCCTGGGTGTTTGGTGTGTGTTGAGTAAAAAAAAAAAGAAAAAAAAAAAAAGTGGTAGTAAGAAGGCAGGCTCGAACCTGTGCCATGAAGGAGGAAAAGAACGGGAAAAACATGACGTCTTTGCTGTTACGAGCACCGCCAAAACCGGAAGTGACGTAGGTTTAAATTAAGGCTAGACAATCGAAAAGAGGGGATGACCTTCGAAAATATCGGCGAAAAAAGCGACCCCTCCCTGTTGAAAAGTGCTCAGTTCAGGGTGAGGAAATTCATGTTTTTAGCCAATTTTTAGGTATTTGTCGTGTGAAGGGTCGAGCTTCAAAACGATACTGATCTTGTGAAAATCCACCGCCTCTGTCGAAAGTTTTAGGCAGCCATGCAAACATACATACATACATTTATATATTGGTAGCTAAAATTTTCGACCCAAACCGATTAAAAAGCTTGCCCTATCTCTGAATACCCTTTATGTAAAATTTCAAATGTTTAGACCAGAAATTGCCTGAGTAATTTGGTAGAGACCGCAGAGGTGAAAATGTTTTTAACTTTGACCCCATTATAACAACTTAGCATTTATTGCTTTAGGTTGAAATCAAGTTATTAAGTTAGATCCATGCCAAAAGAACCTATATCTAAAATTTCAATTGTTTATATGCAAAATTGTCGGAGGAGTTTGGTAGAGTTCTCAAAGATCAAATCGTTGAACTTTGATCCTTTAGCAGCCAAATTTCCGGCCGAAGACGTATTACAAAGATTTTCCCGAATCTCACTACCTTGTATATCAAATTTCGAGTCTGTAGAATGAAAATTGATAGAGTTATTATGTAGGGAAGTGTACAAAGACAGACACACAGGCAGACACTTTCACTTATATATATATATATATATATATATATATATATATATATATATATAGATAGATAGATAGATAGGTAGATATAGATAGATTGGACGCAATATGTAGTAACGATTGAAAAAGTTAAAAAAAAGAAGACTCATGCGCCACCACCGAGAATCGAAACCAAAACGTCCGGCTCACGATTTATTTTTACCTCTGTCGTCAATGACTGGGCTATGAGGATATTTATAATGCAAGGCTAAAAATTAAAACATGAACCAATAGCTACTACATTATACATTTGTAATGCCGGCGTTCGACCTTCATCTGGCAAATTTCATTTTTTTTAAATTTTCACACTTTTACACCGATTTTTCCCGGGTAAAACCCAAATATAAAGTTTCGCATGGATTCAAATACCTTATATATGATGTTTCCTGTCTGTAGACCAAAAACTCTAGGAGGAGTTTGGTAGGCAAAATTTGTTAAATAAAAATATATACGTATACATAAATATATATGGAAACAGTTTTTTGTTTACTATAAACTTTTTATGCAAATATTATGCAAGTATAAATCATGTAGAATGTCTGCATGAATATAATCACATGTAATAGTTAACTAAAGATGATCATCTCATAAGAAAACCGATAAACTAATAGGGAATGTATTAAAATGAATGTTTAAAAGAATATGCAAATTAACTTGATCTTTTGTTAGTGAATGCAATTTCACAAACCATATATAAGAAAATTGTATTTTCTTTTTAAATAGATAGAAAAGAGGTTTCCTTTTTTCTGTTGTTCTTGGCCTTCGGGCTGAGATCAAAGTGTAGTATCTTTCTGCAGATGCTGCACTTAAGGTAATGTGTCCAAATCAATGGAGGGGAACCCCTCTATACTGGGACAATTACTATTTTTGGACTCAACCAGAGTCCCCCTGCTTCCCTTTTTTTCGGGGAGCTGGTATAACCCCACATAAAAACGACCTCGTGTCACATTTTGCTTTGGCGGGAAAGCAAATAAATACTAATAGAAAAGAGAGTTTTTAATATGAATATCAATACACACACAAAAAACGAATTATATATATATATATATATATATATATATATATATATATATATATATATATATATATATATATATATATATTAGTGCTGTGACGATTCCAATATTTTTCCAGATTTTTATACAATTACCTATTCTTTACTAAATTCCCAATTCCGATACATGTACAGATTCTAATTCCGATTCTTTATAAATCTCTAAATATTTAACTATAGATTTTCTACTTTTCCTCGATTACTTTAAAAACACATGTTAAATGTGCAGATATTTTCTCAAGCATTAAAATTGTGTGAGATGACCTATAAATATTTCTTATTCTATCATTACTTCAAGCAGTGAAAAATTTTGTTTCAAACAAAATCAAATAAAAAAGACAATTACAAGAATTGCTTTTAGCATCGGAAAATAGGCACAAGTTTTTCCGATTCCATTACCGATTTACCCAAAAAGTTTGAATTTTTCCGATTCCTGATTTTGAATCAGATTAATAGTCCCAACATATATATATATATATATATATATATATATATATATATATATATATATATATATATGATCCCTTGAAAAATAAATTATTGGTATTATAGTAAATTCGAGAGCGAGTTGATGCAGTGATTGCAGGTGATTAAATGACTTACTGACTAGATGGTTTTCTAACGAATGATAACAAATATTTTTTTGTATAGTTTTAAAGGTTAAAAACTTCCAAGACTATATATATATATATATATATATATATATATATATATATATATATATATGATTGCCACCTCTTGACAGAAGCTTGCCATCTCCTTAGGTTGATGTCGGGCGTCCATGTGCATGTAGATGGCTCGTCAGCCCAGCTTCACTCTTGCATAATCGTTCACAGGCAGGAGAACAGTATTTGCTGGTGCTTTCAGATGGACTTTATTATGCTCCTTGTAATGTTGTGTCAAACCGCTTGCAGATTTACAGACCAATCCACAAATATTACAACAACACTTGGGTGGTCTGGATGGCAACACATGCTCATAAAATTGTTGGTCTTGTCTAATTTTTTTTTTGTTTTATTTTACTTCAGTCCAAGTTCTCAGAAATCAAGAGGCCCACAACCTGGGGCTAACACTTGAACTCTATATGAGATACATAGATATTCGAATATTCCATTAAAGTTCTTTATCTCTCAAACACTGAGTTAGTAAAGAAATTGAGAACATAATTTTCCTCTCCCCAAGTAACCATTTTTATACGTTGTAGTATATCTTTCATGTTGGTTTCATGGTCTTACTGGATTCCAGAACAAGAATTTATCTAGTCTGGTGGAGTATCCAGCTTCGTTCTATTACTTGAGGTAATATCACTTGGAGAAGGTGCACCATTCCTCGGAAAACCTGTGGGGTAACCGTGGTGAGGAGATGTTATGTGGGCTGTGAATACTATGTGATTTTGAATATTTGGTCAGGGTTTACTTCTATGGAAAAAGTATCCTTATGCCAGATTGTTCTGACAAACCCCTGTACAGGGAGACCTTAGACACTCGAGGACAGTGTCTAGTAGGCATTCGGTCTTGTCTAACCTTGTGTAACCTCATGTGGTTGACCAAGCCAGTTTTCGACGGAAAAAATTTGCCACATTTCAGTTCTTGTTGAAAGCTGGAAGGGAGTGTAGATTCACCCTGCTATACACATACTAAAATAGATAAATGAAGTCACACACATATGTTTGTACAGAGTCACACATAGGTATACACATATTCATACTCATACACAGGTATGTCTATACAGTCACGCGTGTGCACATACACATACACACAAATATATATTGTTAAAATATAATTATCCACTGATACGTGTTTCGTCATCTACGACTCATCAGAGGGGCTGAATATATATATATATATATATATATATATATATATATATATATATTTATTTATTTATTCATATGTTATAGAAAATCAGAAAAAAACATTGGTATGGTTGGTTTCAAATTCAAAACAAAGGAACCTATAGCTGGTTCTATTTATGTCTTATGAATATGAACGGATTTGATGGATTTGAAACCGACAGTACCGATGTTGTTCTGATTTTCTGTAACACATATATAAATAAATATTATGCTCTTATTTTTAAATTTTTCTTAATAATCAAGCAGCCTGCCGAGATTCTCTCAAACTAACCTTACACACACACACGCGCATATACACACACACGTGCACACACACACACACACACACACACATATATATATATATACATACTCCTATAATTTTTTTTTTTTTTTGTGTATTGATATTCATATTAAAACCCGTTTTTTCTATTTATTAAAAACAAAACAAACATTGTTATATATGCGTTGTGGAATTGCATTCATCTGCAAAAGATCTAACTAATTTGCATATTCTTTTAAGCATTCATTTTAATTATTTTTTTCGGTTTTCTTATGGGATGATCATCTTTAGTTAATTATTACGTGTAATTATATTCATGTAGATATTCTACATGATTTATATTCGTATAATATTTGCATAAAAAAGGTTATAGTAAACACAAACCTCTTTATATTTATGTATGCGTATATATTTTTGTTTAAATATTTTTATTACCAAAATACCCTGTCATTTTTTCGTTTTCAGAAATGAAACTTCATATATAGGATATTCGAACCCATACGGAACTTGGGTTTTTTGCCAGGAAAAATCGACGCAAAAGTATGAAAATTAAAAAAATGAAATTTACCAAGTGTAGGTCGAACAACGGCATTATGAGTATGCATGCGTGACGTAATAACTACTGGTTCATGTTTTAATTTTTAGCCTTGCAACAAACATGTCTTCATAGCTCAGGCATTAACGTCAAAGGAAAAAGTAAATCGTAAGCCTAACGTTTTCGTTTCAATTCTCATTGGTGATGCACGGATCATTTTTTTAAAAAACTTTTTTAATCATTACTATATATTGGATCCAATATAATACAATAATAAATACGAAATTTGCATTAATGAAAACATCATACGGGCAATATCGGGCGGTTTTCTAGTATAAATATATAAAAACCACAAACCCAACTTTGAAAATAACCCTACAATCTCTCCTTGTATTTCAGACATAAGTAACATTAATTGAGATTGTCGGACTGACTTCCTCATCTTGGTTGTTATTGTCAGAACGTTTCGGCCGTTTTGCCTTCCGGCCTTCGTCAGGTGTTTTGTATCGAACTGGGGAACCGTTTGTTAGGAGTCTCGAACCCAACCCTTTATTATTATTACGGGGGTACCGTGTTCGGACTCCAGCTAAGCTTTGGGACATAGTTGCTGATTCTCTGTTTTGAATGTTACTTTTTCACTGCCTTCGTTCAGGATTGAACTCAGCACCTTTGGGTAACTGTAAACTTTGATACAACGTCTAGGACCACTCGGCCATATGTCACTGGGACAAAATACAGACACTCGGCCATATGTCACTGGGGCAAAATACAGACAATTACTATAGGTAACATTAGTAAAAAGATTTTAGATAGCATATTGTTAATAATAAAATCCAAAGTAACTTCTAATCTATGGTCTTTAGCGAGGGAAGTTCTAAGTTGGTTGTATACATTACACAAATGTAAGAATAGTAAGTTCATAATGTTCGACATAGATTCATATTATCCATCAATTTCTCTGAAATTTTTAGATAAGCATTAGAACTTACGAAAGCTGAAACTAATTTTACAAAATTAGAAATTAACATAAAAATTAGCCAGAAAAACCTTAATTAAATATGATAATAAATACTGTACTAGAAAAAATAGAGAACTAAAGTTTGATATAACGATGGGAACCCTGAACTCTGCACAGGTTACTAATTTAGTAAATGTTTATATTCTTAATGAGTAAGTCAAAAAGGAACCAAGTATAAGGGTGTCTATATATATAGATGACGCACTATTCTTTATCAACTCTGGTAATAGAAACTAAGAAAAAATTATTCAAATGCTATACAATTTCTTTAAATATATTGACTTAAAAATAACCATGGATAAAAATCATAAATTATTAATTTTTTTAGATGTCACCCTTAACTTAATTACCAATACATATCAACTATACAATAAACCTTCTCAAACACTATATTATATTGACTATAAATCAAACGATCCAATCTCAATGAAGACATCAATTATACCTAGCATATCAAAAAGAATACTCGGTTTATCTCATAATGAGCATATATTTAATAGCAAGAAAGAATATTATAATGAAGCATTAGCTAGATCAGGATATAGAAGTGAAATAAAGTATGTTAAAAATGAAAATAATAAATTAATTGAAGGGAAGTGAACAAAACCGAAACCATCACGCTATTTCATACAATGGCAATGGGCAAATATAATTGTAAAAATAATTTTAAAAAAACTTGTAAAAATAATTTTGAAGAAAACAATATAAAATCTTTCAAAAAATAACGAAAATAAAAATAAAAATAGACGTAGAAATTGCATTTGATTTAATTTGCCTTATAGCGCACATGTAAAAAATAATTTGCTGAAGGAACTTTTTCAAATTATTGACAAAAATTTTCTAAATCTAGGAAAAATCATGAACCAAAATAATGTTAATTTATCCTTTTCTACAACCACTTACTTAGTGAAAACTGTAATAAGTTCCAACAGTGCACAAATATACAAAGATATTAATGAAGGAGGTTTCTTAACTGATCAAAACATTGAAAGGAATTAACTTTGCAACTGTAGAAATATTGACGAATGTCCGTTAGAAAGTAAATGTCTCATTTCTAATATAGAATGTAAATGTGAAGTAATAGATAATAATAGAACCCGAACATATATTGGGACCACAATATGTTGTTTTAATGATAGATTTAACAACCATATAACATCTTTTAAAATGCTAGCAGTTAATAATAATAAGAAAACAACATTAGCAAATTCGATAAGGGAATTAAGAAAGAATAAAATTGAATACACATTGAAATAGTCTATACTAGGAAGTGCTAGTAAATACTCTCCAAATGCATTTGCTTGTCAACTCAAGCTGATCAGCATCTGCAACGGACGGCTGTTCGCTCATGCAGGAACAAAATTATGAGAAAAAAATGAAACAAAAGTTATGCTAAAATGCGTTACAAATGAAACATCGCCTGTTCGAATGTCAGAACTCTATTAAATGTTGACAAGTCAAGGCGTCCAAAACGAAGAACATCTTGAGTGACTAATCAGACAGACTCGTTCCCTATGTAGTTCTTAGTAAAATGGAGCTTTTTCAAGAATACTCTGACTTTAATTTACTCATTACACCATGATATATTACGCTGATCTTATCTATCCGTGAAAATAAAATTATAGAAAAGATTTTGTTACGTTATTTTTTATACTGACGTTCTCTGTTACATTATATAAGATGTCAGATTTTTTTTTTGAATAAGTTCATTATATCCTCTCTTAATGGATTGTAAACAGTTATTTTTTTTACTGTTATTTTACCATAAACAAAGCACAGTACTTCTTTGACGTAAGGGACTACTATTTGGGATCAAATCTACAGGGGTACTATGTAGGGAGTTATGCAGCACAATGTTTGTTCACATTACACTTTAACTTCTGCATGTCAGTACAGTCAAGGAAGCAGGGACCTGGAAGGGGGACAAGTGCTTTGAGTTCGTCAGAGTACTGTAACACTGGCTGGCACTGTCTTCATTAGTTGTTGTTGTTTGAATAATAAAAGTAATACAAATGTTAACCTTTAAAAGGAAAGAACTTTATTTGCTTTTTTCATCTTGTTAATAATGTTCACTGGCAACATACGTCTCGTTGGTTTCGGGGCTAAGAGTTGTTATGATGTTATGATTTAGATCTCGTTTTGACTTGGGGACGCCGTCATACTGTCTGCCACGTGTCACCGTGACGACCACCACTCAAGTTTCATGATTCCTGACCGCTTTGGGGAGAAACTGACTACGTAGGGATTCACGCTACGATCGCTACCATGGCACCAAAGTCGAGGCACATGATCATGGTTACCTCCACAAAATTACGGGCAAAACGCTTAGATGCCTTACACACCGTAGCGAAAACAACAACCCAAAAGAAACACAGTTTTCTCGACATGGAGGCAATTTCTTCATCACTAACCGTTTGTCTACAACTACGTCCGCGTGCTTGCTATATTTAGTGAAGCCAAGGAAAAGACAGCAGAAGGACCACCAGCCTCGCCATCACCACAACGCTACGGCTGTCGCGACCAATGCTACTACTACTACAACGAAGGCTTCGGCGCGCCTTCTAACAACAACAACTATCGCTATTGACACACGATTATAACCAGCACTGCTGCTACTACCATTACCAACGAAGGCTTCGTCGCGCCTTCTAACAACAACAACTATCGCTATTGACACACGATTATAACCAGCACTGCTGCTACTACCATTACCAACGAAGGCTTCGTCGCGCCTTCTATCAACAACAACTATCGCTATTGACACACGATTATAACCAGCACTGCTGCTACTACCATTACCAACGAAGGCTTCGTCGCGCCTTCTAACAACAACAACTATCGCTATTGACACACGATTATAACCAGCACTGCTGCTACTACCATTACCAACGAAGGCTACGTCGCGCCTTCTATCAACAACAACTATCGCTATTGACACACGATTATAACCAGCACTGCTGCTACTACCATTATCAACGAAGGCTTCGTCGCGCCTTCTAACAACAACAACTATCGCTATTGACACACGATTATAACCAGACCAGCACTGCTGCTACTACTATTACAAACGAAGGTTTCGTCGTGCCTTATAACCACAATAACAACAACTAACAACAATCTGCCATCTTCACCCCAAGGACAGCTCGTTATTATTCTGTGTTATTTATTAGAAAATAAATTGTTGAGTTCGTTCAAATCTTAATCCTGTGTTGTCTATTCTTTTTGCTTGTCACCATACGCTTCGTAACATAACAACTGGTGTCAGAAGCGTGCGACAGGTAGAATGGACTACTCAGGGTGCACCCGTAACGAACTTCTCAGTTTTATCAGAGACCAGAAATCGGCACTCCTCCAGCTAAAATCGAGTACATCACGACCAGACGAGGCCCTTATCCTCGAAATAAAAGCGGACCTAGAGATTATGCTCTCCACCCTCAAACCTTAAACGACACGCCCAAAGCCGATAATAACGACTACAATCTGATGATCAGATTACAGGCCATACACGATTCGGTAAAGGACATAAAAAAGTTCAACCCCGGGAACGATGTTAACCGCTTCATCACGGATGTAAACAAAACATACATGATACATGTCAAGCCGGAAATCAGTACACACCCTAGTATCGAAAAAGAGTTTGTCAGAATCTGCAAACAGCTTCTGAACGAAGGGATATTCCAGCAAATGACGGACTCCCAACACGACACATCTACCTTCGAGCAACTCAAAGCATACCTCATAACGACCCACGGCAGCCAAATGACAAACTTCCAGCACCTCAGCCGGGCTTGGGATTTGCAGCGTCGAGATGGGGAGAGATTGACAGATTTCGCCGGCCGACTGGAAAACACGATTAGAGAGGCTGCAGTACACATAAAGGCAAAATTTAAGTCGGACCACTCACGGGAAATACCTGCAGATACTGTCTTCTCTCTCATGGGTGCAATGCTAATGAGTGAGAAGGTGAAAGCCTGGACACCGAGCTTATACCCACACATCGTCAAAACAATGGATAAGCATTATACGGCGGGTGGGATAGCTAGTGATGTACAGCGGTACATCGACTGTGGTGTCAAAACGGACGATGAAATCAATGATAGTCCCATCGCGTACTACGCAAACAGGCCACAACGATCTGATCAAAGGACCAGGCGAACTGAACACAATGTGAACAGGCAAACTCTCCGCCCACAGGCAAGGAAAGATACCACAACACTGCGCAACACCAAACCCACTGGCACTCGCGGCCATTTTCAGATGCGCAGGGATGATGAACACAATCAGGATGCTGAGATCTGCCAAAACTACATGAAAGGCTATGCATGCTTCCATGGACGCAACTGTCGGTACCGGCACCCACCTCGTGCCCAGGCATATATCGCAACAGACGACAAGGATATGCCACCGGAAGATACTCTCCCCACTACCATGGCCGAGGATTTTCAATACGGACCAGGCGAGATGTGATGGCTCACCCCGTGGTCCAACAGACTCATCATCACATATTTAACTTTCATCAACACTCGGCGCAGAAGTCACCTTTCGTCAACACACATTTCATGATCGAGGGAGCTACGTTCTCGGACATATCTATGTTGGACTCAGGCTGCTCCACTTGCATTATGCCAGTGTCTCGAATACCTGAAGAGGTCAGACGTCGAATAACGCCATCCAACGTGCATGTGAGAGGCATAAACGGCAGCATCCATATCCTTGGCGAACTTAATTGTGGCATCGCCATCGGCAACCACGATTCACCCAGGTTCGACGGGATCAACATGCTGATAACATCCGCTATATCTCCAATCCTGATCGGCCAAAGCATCCTTGGTCACAGCACACTAGACTCCTACACAATCGACCACCAAAAATCAACGATCGAATTCAGACGCACGCTCGCGTCCACTCCGATAACTCACACGGCAGCAATACTACCAGCTCTTACACAGAAGATACCAGCTGATGATACCACATTTGGAGCCCACACCATCGATCATTCCACTAGACTCACACAGCCCAGCCCCAAGACACTAAATGAAAAACTACACTGGCTACAGAGTAATGTGGGTGTGGCATTGCCCAACCATCCAAACCGCGACGAACTGGAGGCCACAGCAGACTTAATCATCCGCTTCGCCGACATCATGGGTACCGAAAAGGGAGAAAAGGGTACCTTCATCAGACCAGTTCGAATACCAACCAATGGCCAATCCCGCTGTCAGAAGCAACACCCAATCGCCCAGGCTCTCGAGGCTGACGTCGATGCTGAAATCATGCACATGGCCGCCAGAGAGATCATTGAACCATGCAAGGACCCCAAGGGTTTTAATAGCCCTGTATTTGCCGTTCGCAAGAAGAACGGGGCAATCCGGGTAGTTGCCAACTTCAAAGCAACACTCAACAAGGTCCTAGTCGATCTCGACCCCTACCCCATACCTACGATTGACCACCTGTTCCACAGAATCGGCGAAGGAAATAAATATTTTGCATCCCTTGATCTTCGCAGTGGCTATTGGCAGATCGCTATCGACGAGCGTGATCGACACAAAACTGCATTCACATGGAAGGGCAAATGCTACCAATACACACGACTCGCCTTTGGTCTCACATCTGCCGGACAAATCTTCTCCCGCTGCATAGCTGAAGCCTTGGCCACTGTTACATCTCGCACCAACATATCCTCGTACATTGACGACAACCTAGTCCACGCCAAAACATTTGAAGGATACATACTGGCACTGGAGCAACTATTCACCGCCCTACGTAAATTTGGACTAAAATTGAATCCGGATAAATGTACCTTCCTCGCGAACGAAGCAAAATTCCTCGGTCGCATCGTAAATAGCAAGGGTTTCAAGGCCGACCCCGAATACGTCCGCGCCATCATGGAAATGAAGCCTCCAACAACAAAAAAGGAACTGCAAGGCCTCATAGGTCGTTTAGTGTGGATACGGCAATTCCTGGAGACACGGGTACAGGAACAAATCAGGTCGGACACATTTTCCAGCATCATGACCCCCATCCATGAACTGAATAGGGCTGGCAAACCATTTGCATGGACTGAGCAGGCGGACAAGGCCTTTAATAAGATAAAGAAACGACTGTCCTCGCCTCCTGTCATTTCATTCTCTGATTTTGATCAACTCTTCACGCTCACCACTGATGCGAGTGACACCGCATGTGGGGCCATCCTAATGCAAGAAGATGACAGGGGAAAGAAGAAGATCATAGCAGTCGCTTCACACATATTTAACACCACGGAACAAAACTGGTCCACAACTGAACGCGAGGCATACGCAATAAAGTGGGCCATAGCAAAATTCGACTACTTCCTACACAGCCGCCCCTTCGTCATCTTCACCGACCACAGATCACTAACCTATCTGGATCAGCGGGTATTCAACAATGCCAAAATCCGCAGATGGCAGGAAGAGATCGCATGCTATAAATTCGTCCTGGAATTTGTGGAGGGCGAATCCAATGTCTGGGCCGACATGCTCAGCAGAAGTCATGGCCAAAGAAAAAATAACACACCAGCTGACGCCAACCCTGCAGGCAAAACATTCAGAATCCAGGGTTCGGACCTACGTATTTACATCCCATCCTGGTGTATGGACGAAATTGATGGATCAATGCTCATCCCCGAAGCACACACACCTCAGAACACCCGCCACCACAAGAATATTGTGGATGCGTTCTTTGCCTATCACTCTTCATCGACCATCCCCACAAAATACAATTGTGACCATATCAATATCGCTGCTGAGCAATGCACAGACAACACACTGTCGAGAATCATCAAAACCCTCCAGACGAATAACTCCAGCAAAAACTGTAACATCGACCCCGATGACCATCGGGCCCCCATACTCAACAAATACATCCACCAGTTCTACCTGGAGCCCGGCACATCTGTCTTGATGATTAGGGACAACAATCATTCCCCAAAACTGGTCGTACCATACAAACTCCGTCCCAAGTACCTGCATCAGGCCCATGACTGCATCAATCATTCAGGTATCGCCCGCATGCGCGACCATCTATCCGGCTACTGGTGGGAATGCAAGGACCATGACATCAGGACGTATGTCAACTCCTGCGAAACATGTGCCAAGCGGAAGGGTAACTATGGCAAACGTAAGGTCTGGCCCACCGGGCACTGCAAACGTGGAGAAAGACCGTTCGAAATCATCTACATTGATTTCGTCACGATGCCAATTTCAAAGGGGAAACGCTACATCCTAACCATGCTGGACAGTTTCAGTAGACACCTTACGGCTGTGCCGTGTTCCAGAGATCGTGCGATCGATGCTGCCCGTGGAATTTACAGTTTCTTCCTTCGACACCGGGAAATACCACGCATTGTTTCATCCGATCGCGGAACCCACTTCACGGGGGAGGTATACAGGATCTTTTGCCAACTCACATCAATCACGCAGGAATTACATTGTGCCTGGCGACCACAAAGCTCAGGTAACATTGAACGACAGCATCGCACGATGAAAAACGCCATATACATGCTGTGCGAAGATAGAGACTGTGAGTGGACCGACGTCCTCGAATCCGTCATCTCATCAATGAATGCTACCATCAACAGTGCCACTGGAGCGTCACCACACTATATAATCACTGGTCGGCAGCCCAACATTGGTTTGCCAAGATTACCCGACAACAGTATCACAAACCCCAGCCCCACGGCTTACGGCATGCAGGTCAATGCCCTGTTAAGACAAGTTCATCGACACGTCGCGCTGGCCAACAATGAAGCTGACCATGCCCAAGACCCAAATTTAGACAAGGACATGAATAAGGAACCAATACAAGTCGGTGACAAGGTACTAATCCACCGGCCTCAATCAGCTATTGCTCACGCATCTCACCTACCCTGGATCGGTGCCTTCGAAGTGGCCAAGACCAACAGCATGGTGATCCAGATAAAAAATGATGATGGCCAGAGTGAATGGGTTCACCGGGCACATGTCCGCCGATTAATACCACGTCCAAAACATTTGTCCCCCAATCTACCTCCTCTACCCTACCCAACTCGTCAATCTACCGAAGAGACAACGCTTCCACCCAAGGCAGGGGCACACAGAGCGTTGCAGGACCCCATTACGTAGAAACCCCTCGACTACCGTCCGGATACAGATCGGACCTGATTCGGAATCGGTCAACACGAGGCCAGCTTCCTAAACGGTTTAAGGATTTCATCATGGGTTGATTCCATTCACACATGCAACTATGACCGCACTGGACAATTCAAGCCAAAATGAGATCTGGGGGAGCTGTTATGATGTTATGATTTAGATCTCGTTTTGACTTGGGGACGCCGTCATACTGTCTGCCACGTGTCACCGTGACGACCACCACTCAAGTTTCATGATTCCTGACCGCTTTGGGGAGAAACTGACTACGTAGGGATTCACGCTACGATCGCTACCATGGCACCAAAGTCGAGGCACATGATCATGGTTACCTCCACAAAATTACGGGCAAAACGCTTAGATGCCTTACACACCGTAGCGAAAACAACAACCCAAAAGAAACACAGTTTTCTCGACATGGAGGCAATTTCTTCATCACTAACCGTTTGTCTACAACTACGTCCGCGTGCTTGCTATATTTAGCGAAGCCAAGGAAAAGACAGCAGAAGGACCACCAGCCTCGCCATCACCACAACGCTACGGCTGTCGCGACCAATGCTACTACTACTACAACGAAGGCTTCGGCGCGCCTTCTAACAACAACAACTATCGCTATTGACACACGATTATAACCAGCACTGCTGCTACTACCATTACCAACGAAGGCTTCGTCGCGCCTTCTAACAACAACAACTATCGCTATTGACACACGATTATAACCAGCACTGCTGCTACTACCATTACCAACGAAGGCTTCGTCGCGCCTTCTATCAACAACAACTATCGCTATTGACACACGATTATAACCAGCACTGCTGCTACTACCATTACCAACGAAGGCTACGTCGCGCCTTCTATCAACAACAACTATCGCTATTGACACACGATTATAACCAGCACTGCTGCTACTACCATTACTAACGAAGGCTTCGTCGCGCCTTCTAACAACAACAACTATCGCTATTGACACACGATTATAACCAGACCAGCACTGCTGCTACTACTATTACAAACGAAGGTTTCGTCGTGCCTTATAACCACAATAACAACAACTAACAACAATCTGCCATCTTCACCCCAAGGACAGCTCGTTATTATTCTGTGTTATTTATTAGAAAATAAATTGTTGAGTTCGTTCAAATCTTAATCCTGTGTTGTCTATTCTTTTTGCTTGTCACCATACGCTTCGTAACATAACAGAGTGTACTGCCTACTCGCCTGTCATGCTGGCTAGGGATTGGTTAAGGAGAGAAAGAAAGAGAGAGAGAGAGGGTGAGGGAGAGGGAGAGAGATGATGAGGGACTCTGGATAGCAATTCCTGGTTTATGTCCGATTCATGAGAAAGAAAGAGAAGGGATAAGAAACTATTTCTTGGGGGCTGGTCTTATTTTCATCCTATTCTTGGCTTTTAAGGTGACTCAGATCGGCCCTACAATACATTTCATTAATTTAATTAAAATGCTTGTAAAACAGACACAGAGATGCAGCATTTCGGCGATGGGACAGAGATTGAAGTTTGGTTGCTAGTGCAGAACCTATTAGGTTGACGACTCTTTTTTTTTTAAACCCCGTCTAAGAGCGAGACACTAGTGGCAGATGCATCAGCCCAGATGTGGCAACAATACTCCATGCGTGTGTGAATGGTAGCTTTTGGTGCTAATGTAGTATTGCACTTATGAAAAATTTAAGTAAAAAGAAAAAATACAGAAAAGTCTTTATGATGTACGTATCCGTCACAGAATGAAGACGGCATATTAAACCCCGCCCCCAGGTAATTTGATCAAATAGTTTTTTCTTTGTAAAAGAAAATCAAATGTTATGACTTGCTCGACGCGACGGAAACCAGTCGTCATATTTGATTAAATTCAAAATTCATCCCTCGTTACTTCCTCCTTAGCGACCTCTCCAGAATGAAAGGCTCATCAACACCTGCTAAAAATACTTCAGCATTAAAAATCGTAAAATTTGATTTTCTTAAATAAAAAAAACAAACTACTTGATCAAATTACTTGATTTTTGGAACATAACATTTTCATGTCGTGACAAGAAGGTTCACCGTAACTGTTTTTTTGTTTTTTTTTAAATTTTGTTTTGTTAAATAAGCGCAAATCAAAATAAACACTTAATTTTTTTATCTTCAAACTAAAATATTTCATAGTCTATTCAAATATGCCATTTGTCTAGCTGGACACACAGAGACTAACGTTGGCATTTAGTGTTAAGATCAACTTTTTATATTATTCATAACAATGAAAACATCACATTAAAAGGAAAACGAAACAGTTTAAAACAAACATTGAACAGGTATTTATTCATGTAACCTACACCGTTCAGTGTAGGTTAACAAAGTTAGATAGTATCAAAGTGAAGAAATGAACTAAGAAAGTTAGGAACTTCTTCGGCTGCCGAAAGTCTGCAAGCAGTTTATTTTCGAGTGAAAAGAACCGGTGCTTGGGAATCCAGTAAATAAAGGAAGTAGAGAGTAAAGGGGAGTCTTTCTTGGTTGCATTTAGGGAAATCTCTGCTAATCGTTCACGATTCCCTAAGGAGTTACAAGAGACGGTTTAAATTGAGATGGGTTTTGGTTGCATCCCAAGAGAGAAGTTTTGGGGGTTGGAAGAAATGCCGTACAATGAGGGTTTCCTGGATAGGAAAATAGAAAGAGCCTAGTTAACACTACATTTTATTAACTGCAGTATCTTACTCAGCTTGCCTGAAAGATGGTCCCTGATTGGGCAATACAGAATGGAAGTTAAATGCTTGCACCAATCAATGCCGAGCTTAGGAAATAGGCATAGATTTAAAATCATAACGATAGCTGTGGCTGCTGCTCCTTGTATCCCGGCTGATACAAAATCATCAAATTAAATACCTGAATAGCAGGTTGACAATATTTTTTGATCATCTATCTCATTTTTTTAACATAGGATTCACCACTTATCAATGCCCGGAGGCCACTCGAGGATAAGGGTTATTGAGTGTACAGTAGTCAATGGGATAATATCGTTCTAATTGTTAGTAGTGGAAATTTGGTAAATTGGATTACTTAAGGGGATGTTTCATCAATAATTTGTTTATGTCGGACTTGAAGACTACCAAATTGTAAAACAGGCAAACGGAAGAGAGTTCTACAGGTGGGAAACTCTAAGAAAGAAGCTTTGTTCATAGAATCTACGTTTTGGTTTAGGCACAGATAAAGAGTGAGGAAAATTATGGACAGAGGTTTCCGGTAGACGAGTGTTTTTCGTGAAAGATTTGCGACGGTGGACCATAGATTGGAGCTCAGACGAGCACTTGCCATAAAAATAACATCTCTTCTGTGAGAAAGAGGTTTCAGGGAAGAGAAAATGGCATTCCCCACTAAGCTATGAAGTCTATTTTGAACTCTGTCAAGTCACGATAAAGTCGTTCTAGCAGCTCCTGCCTAGATGTGGCAACAGTACTTCATCCTTGAACGTATCTGGCTTTTATATAGATAGAGAATTGCATCAGCAGTGAGATATCAACTGGAGCTGTAGAAAGATCCCACCAATTTTCCAGCGGCATTGGCAACAGATTTGATGTATGTGTTCCATTTCAGATCAGAAATAAAGCTCAGACCCAGAAGATTGTCAAAACATGGAGCCTCCTCAAGACGAGAGCCATTCATTTCAATTGATGCCAGATGAGGATCAGAGCGTTGATGATGTACAGATAAAACCTTGGTTTTAGATGCATTAAAAGTAACCAGTCGCCTCTTTCTCCATTGTACCACGTGCTCAAGATCAGAGGAGAGAGAATCAGAGGGAATTTGGTCATTTACGGTCTTTGATATGTTGCCATAGATAGTAGTGTCATCAGCATAAATGTCTACGAATGATCTTAGGATGTGATTTGGGAGATTATTGATATAGATCAGGAAGAGAGTATGGCCCAGGATGGAACCTTGAGAGATCCGAGCATTAATACTGTAAGCTTCTGATTTCTGCCCATTAACTACTACTTTTATTAGCCTATCAGAGAGAAATGATTTGATAATCGAGAAGACATTTCCAGCTATACCGTAGCTGGAGATCTTGTGAAGTAGGTCTTTATGCCATACCCTATCAAAGACCTTTGATATGTCAAGAGCAATTGCCCTAGAAAGGAAGTCTTTGTCGAGAGATTCACTAATCCTATGAGATATAACAGTTAGCACATCTGCTGTAGATCTAGCAGAACGGAAACCATATTGCATGCCCCTAAAAAGGTTATTTTGCTGAGGTGTTTGACTACTTCTCTATTTAACACAGATTCCAGCAACTTACTCATGACACACAGGAGACTTATTAGTCTGTACTGAGAGGAAGATGACCGATCACCTGAATTCGTAAATACAGAACATACTGATGAGATTTCCAGAGTGTTGGGAAGCAATTCTCCTTAAGACGCCGCTTAAACAGCTTTGTAAGTATGGGAGCTAGTTCTGGTTGAAATTATATTTGAAAAATATAAAAAAAGAATTTTTAAATTTCAATATATAAACATGAATTTATGTAAATATATAAATATAAACGCCATTAACGTTTTACTACAAACAAACAAAAAAGATATAAAGATATTTACTGTGTTATTAAGTTAATTTTAAAAATTCGGGAAGAATCTAAGCAATCAATTGGATAAAAACATTATTGTATAGATAAACAAATAATATCTCTTATATACTAGCAGGCTGTTTCTAAATTATTCTGTCTTTCGCTTGTTTTGTTTTTCACATTTTTGTTTCAAAATTATTCTCTGTCTTTGGAGGCCCCCCCCCATTTTTGTTTCAAAATTATTCTCCGTCATTTTTTTTTCACATTTTTGTTTCAAAATTATTCTCCGTCATTTTTTTTTCACATTTTTGTTTCAAAATTATTCTCCGTCTTTCGTTTTTTTTTTTCACATTTTTGTTTCAAAATTATTCTCCGTCTTTCGTTTTTTTTCTCACTAAACATTTTCAAATGCATTAACCTGATTTATTGGAATTTTATTTTCATTTTATTTTTATTATTATTATTACTATTATTTTTACTTTTTAATTAAAAAAGTAACATTTCTCAAGGTCAAAGACGGACGTGTGAATTGACCCCCCGAAGGAAGAGGGCGGACCCTCAAATGCAATCGCGGTTAATCTGTTTCAGAAAGACGAAGAACATTGACGTCATCTTAATCTTGAAAGACGATTTAAGAACTGGTTTCACTCGCTATCATTAATTAATATTACTTTCGCACTTACGTATCAACTATTTCTATCTACGCCACGCGGTTACGAACATTAACAGATGCTAATAAATAAAATTTTGATGTAATAAACTCCGTAACCTCCGGGTTTGTAACTTAGGTCACCATGACACTGGAAGCGGAAACTAAGAACGCATCGCACCTTTAAGCAAATTGTCCGATTACCGATTAATCGGCTGTTGATAATTGGCCGATTAACAGGTTTTCTAATGCCGATTTGTCAGCAAATTTTGTTGTCAGCAATGACATTAATTAAACGAAGATAAGTTAACACCTTTTTTTTTTTTTTTTTTGCTTTTCGGTGAAAATTCGCCAAAGAGACATGCACCGTCTACACGGTATTTTTAAATGTTAGGTATGACACGCTGCTACTATGTAGCCTTTGGTGATTGGGTTGAATTTGAGATAAATGGCAACAAGCATATAGAAAATTTATCTCCTTTCGCTTCCTATCGAATTAACATTATTATTTTATATTTTAAATCACTGCCAAAGAAAATTATTATTCCAACTTTCTGTTTTCATGTTGAGGAATTGTACAGTAAATTGCGACCACGTGCGAACCGAAAATAAAGCATTCTTCACCAGTCATACTCTTGTTCCTCATTTTTAGGCCTGTGCTACAACATATGCATTTTTATTTTCTGGTTTAGATACTGCATATTTTATTGAGATAAATTACTAATTAAATATCAGACATGAGTAATTTAAGTACGTAAAACATTAATTAAATATTGACAATAACTATCAACCATTATGACAACCAGTTTCTGCTGGAGATATTCTGATTTCAATTTCAAAAATAAGAATACATCTGTCTGTAACTTATGTCAAGCCATCATAACAAGAGATGACAAAAAACTTTTACAATGACTAATATATTAAACCATCTTAGAAAAGTTGCAGATAAGAAAAGGAAACAATGAATATTCAGGAACAGACATTCCAGGAATAAGTGACAGCAACTAAGAACCTTCAGCGAAACACCAAATTAATATAGAATCAATATTGGCCAAGAATAAAATTTGGGATATTAATGACCAAAGATCACAAGAGATCCATTGTCTGGTAGGAGAAATGAGTTGTGTAGATAGTCAACCATATTATAAAAGATATGACATTGAATTTAATAGGCGTATTGCAAAATTTGTCCAAATTACAGCATCCCATCAAAAATGTATTTCACTGAAAAAATACTTCCAGATATATTTACAAAAGTAAAAATAAAAATTCCATCGTCTCTTGATGAAATTAGCAGCATTTCTTTGACTACAAACACTTGAACAGCCATATATATAATAACTTCTTTTTGAGTTTGACAGATCACTGACTTTCAAATGACTTTGAACAGTGGAGAACTGTGCTTAGAGTTGTTCCATTCCCTAGTACACAAAAAAGTGCAAGAATTAGTGAAGGATTGCACAATGTTTTGGATGGGTATCAAGTCTTCAATAAAGGGTTCTTAGTCCTGCGAGATTCAGCGGCAAATATGGCTGCTGGTGTCAAAGAATATGGTTTAGAATCACTATCATGCTTCATACATACATAGCGACCCACAATAATTTTTTCTCAACAAACTGTAAAGACAATCATAACAACTAACAGAAATATAGTCTCTAACTTTAATTGCTTTCCATTAGACAATTAACTGAAATACAGGATCAGCTTAATTTGGAAAAACATAAACTCTTTCAAGATGTGAGCACACGGTGGGATTAAACATATTATATACTGAAAAGGAATTTAGAACAACGAAAACTTTTTGTAATGTTGATAATAAGATTTCCACTTTAACAACTTACCAAATGGGGACTTGTTCAAATAATTGTCCAGTTATTTAGTTTATTTGAAGAAATCCCGAAAGAATTAAGCCACAGAACTTCAACCATATCCATGATATTATAGTACTGCAAAAGCTATTCACCTCGGATTGTCTAAGGCTGGATGTAAACCTTATCGACCTAGCATGCTCTCCTGAATAAAGCTGCTATCACGCTCGCTCTATCGTTCGGCTCTGGTTTCTTAACTAAATGCCAACCACCATCACAGTTTCTACCACACCATAAACTAAAACTAAACAGGTGGGAATTGCTAAATATATACAGACGGCATTACGAAACATTAAATAAAAGAGCATGCGCCATGCCGCATGGTGAAACAATACACGCAACGCCATATTGCAAACTGTGCGTAAACAGTTTGCGTCATAGATATTCTTCAAATGTAAAATTCAAATCTAAAAAGTCAGAAGATAAGAAATAACTGACACCGTGGATGATGATGATGATGATGATGATGATGATGATATAAAAAATAAATAAAAAAGAAAGAAAAATTAAGAAAAAAGAAAACGTTATGGCCCATGTCCTACCAACGACGAACTAGTTTGACCCAGATCTGAGTGAAGCCATGGCGCTTTTTAAACAAAAAATAAAAAAATACATAGAAGATGAAAAAATAACTGCTAAAATAAAACAAAATATGTTGTGGTATAGGGGACCAACGCCTACGATACCTAAATGCTAGTATGCTAGTACCCTCACGGATCAATAAAAGAAGTCACCTGAGCACCTATGGAACTTCATTGAAAGCTAGCTTAGATTGAATGTCAATTTTAGAATCTACAGACTTATGCAATACCGTCAGAAGTCAAATTAATCATTAGACGACTTCATTACATGAGCCAGAACAAGAACGTGACTCAACAGGTGAGGAGCTGAGTGAGAGACATATAGAGCTCATTATAATTTCAACACAATATGACACTTTCCAGAACGGGCTCTATGGCTCCATAGTAAACCAAAAGGCTACAGTATAACCAATGTATTGACCGAAGGCTGGAAATAACTAGTTGAACCAACTCGAAATGCTGAAAGCATAAAGAATATATAACATTTACTAAAGCAGGAGGTGTGAGAACTGTGGTACAAGACTTGACAGTACTCAGCATACAGTGATGAAGGCTCTGCATGTGGAAGCAAGAGCATTAGGTGAGGTGCTGTGGAAAGACTAAATCAAGGGAACACAGGAATAAAAGCAGACACAAGAACAAGTCTCACAATCACCAGTACAAATCCCCAAGAAGAATTGAATGCAGGAGACAAAAGGAAAACATCAACCATATCGATACTGAAAGTGACAATTATCTACAGCAGTTTCTCTCTCTGACTATCAATGCTAAATGCATGGATATAATAACCAGGGAACCCAGGAACGAATATTACTTGACTCTGAATATCAAACCATCCCACCCAAAATGCAAAACACATCACACGCTCCACATGAAAATCGACTTTGGAGTATCTGGCAACCCACTCCCACTGAAAAATTCCCGACAGATCTATGAAACATCATTCTCCATTCTGCTAGCCAGCTCACGTGTGAAACTCACTGTATACGGAGGTGACCGGGTTCCATGTCTTGGGATCATTAGCTTTCCATATTGGTATAGGGACTGAAAATGATCAAATACATTTTATGTTGTAGAAATACCAGAACCTGCAATTGTAGGGCTTTTGACTTACGAAAAGCTGAAGTTAAAAACCATACATGTGGACACTTTTAAAAAGTATTTAGATATGCCTATCTCTTCTATCAACCAACTTATGTAACAATATCCCAAGCAGTTTTATAGGATTGGAAATTTTAGTTGGACCATCAAACTCCTATTAAAGAAAGATGCAGAACCTTTCATCGAGTATCCATATGAAGGCAGTATCCACTTAAAAGACAAATTGAAGAGGAAATCAACAGGCAAGATGTGCTCCAGAAAGTTGAGAATCACACAGTTTGGTGCTCTAGTTTGACATACAACACGAAGATGGATTCCTAAGAATATCCGTGGATGCACAGAAACTTAATGCCAGCTTCAAAAAATGTCTGCACAAATTATTGACAGTGGAAGAACAAAAAACAAACTTTGTAAAAGCCAATATGTTCAGTAAACTTGATACCAAGGTGAGATACTAGTCGATCCACCCGGATGAAGAATTACGGCTGTTGACAACCTGTGGAACACCATTTGGATGAGGATTCTGGAAGTGTCTACTGTGTGGTCTCAATGTCTCTCAAGCAACTTCTAAGGAAAAAATCGACCAAATCCTAGAAGGCTTAGATGTCATGGCCAGCATAGCCAATGATGTAGCCGTATTTAGCCAAAACAATGAAAACAATGACAAACAACTGTACAACCTCATCGCTCGAGCAGCTGAAACTGGACTTGTATTGCACAGCATGAAGTGTTTTATAAAGCAACCCAGTATATCTTTTTTGGAGACATATGCACCTCTCTCAGAATTAAACCAGATCCAACAAGGTGCACAACATCAAGTAAAAAATGCCAAATTCATAAAACAAAAGGAACTACAACGTTTTCACTAAATTATCTTTCCCCATGGATTCCAAACTTATGTGATTTTCTTAAATCCCAATCACTATAGATTCGGGACCCTGACCATCAAAAGCGTAACGACCAGCTCAAAGAAATTATTATCAATGACATGCTTTTCATACTACGATCAGACCAAACCCACATCACAGGAGATGGATGTCTGCAGAAGGGCTTGGGAGTGGCACTGATCCAAGATGGCAAACCAGTTGCAACAAAACATTAACTGACACACAAACCAAATATAGCAACATTGAACGAGAGATATCAGCAATTGTGTCTGGTATTAAACGATACCACATCTACCTCTGCAGGAAAGCCTTTCCCATCACTACAGATCATAAACCACTGGTTACAATATGTGCCAAACCATTGCATTCATCACCAGACCAGCAGTAACAGTGAATGCTATTAAAGATCCCGGGCTACCTATACTGAGTAATATGAATACCAGGAAGTGAAATGACCCCTGCCGACACCCTAAGTTGATAGCCTTACCCCGAAAGCAACAAACCAATTGAGCTAGATGACAGGATGAGTAGCATAAACACTGAAGTTGAGGATCAGACCATCTCAACCATCAGCTTCTCATTCCAAAAGCAGAAAATGCTCCAAACCTAAACAGCGAAGGATCCAACCAGTAGTCTCATTAAATGGGATGGCCAGTGAATTATCTGTGAATTATCCGTCGAAATCTGATCATATTGGCCTTTTCTTGATGAACTTGCTGTCGAATCTGGAATCCTGTTCAAGGTCAAACAAGTACTCATTCCGAAATTCATGAGGGAAGAAAGACATGCCAGCTCCACCATGCCATCAAGGCATAAAAAGAACATGTCGAGTTGCAAGAGAAAACATATACTTGGTAAATATCAAGAAAAATATTTAAAGGATGTGCAAGTCATACACATTTTGCTGAGAAAACCAACATGCACACAGACACGGAGAAAACTTGAATGCCTATGGAGAGAACTTGAATGCCTACTAGACACTATCCTCGAGTGTCTAAGGTCTCTCTGTACAGAGGTTTGTCAGAACAATCTGACATGAGGATACTTCACCCTAGAAGTAATCCCTGACCAATTATTCCAAATCACATAGTATTCGCAGCCCAAATAAGATCTTTCTATGGCTAACCCACATTAGCTTTTACAAGTGATGTAACCTCAAGTAATAACACGAAGCTGGATACTCCACCAGACTAGATAAATTTTTGTCCTGGAATCCAGTAAGACCAAGAGACCAAAATGAAAGATATACTACAATGTATGTAAATGGTTAATTAGGGAGACGATTACTATGTTCTCAATTTCTTTACTAACTTAGTGTTTGAGAGATAAAGAAGTTTAATGGAACATTCGAATATCTATGTATCTCATATAGAGTTCAAGTGTTGGACATAGGTAGTGAGCCTCTTGATTTCTGAGAACTTTAACTGAAGTAAAAAATAAAACATAAGCATGAACCACGACTTGCAAGAGATAGCGTGTATCCTGGGAAATTATCGACAAAGATATTTAAAAGATGTGCGAGTCGTGCACATTTTGCTGAGAACACTAACATGTGCACAGGTATGAACCACTGCACCCACATGACATCCCATCTCAGCCTTGAAAGTTCATCGCATCAGGCCTAATCGATACTGATGGACAGAAATTCCTGTTCACTGTCGACAGGTAGTCAAAATACCCAATCGTCGATGAAATGCCGATACCAGTAATCAACAAAGTAGTGGAAGATAACATGAAATATTCCTTAAATCAATAATAAAAAAAATGCAAAAAAGAAAAAAGAAAAAGAACTGGCATCCAGTTTGTTCTGCTACAGATTAGGGCAACACCAATAGACAGCAAACTGTCATCACTAGCTGAAATAATTTTTTGGAAGACTTATGCCAACCACCTTACCCAACTGATCAGAACCAGGAAAGAAAGAAATCGTGAACATTTATGTGAGAAGAGTTCAGCAAACTCGAAAACTCATCTTGACGATTATAGCGGAACCAGAAAATTACCGCCATTATTCCCAGGTCAGTGTGTATGGTTACTAAATAAACCCGACAACACATGACATCCTGGAACCATCGTCAAGAATGATGAAGGACCTAGAAGCTACATAGTAGAGTTGCCCAATGGAACTAGACTCGCAACCGCAACTATTTGCATGCCATACCAATTCCAATGACAAAAAAGGTTCACTTTGATATTCCTGAACCTGACACCATGCAAGACACGATAAAACCAAGGGAGATTACTGTTGGAGACGAAATCATTAAATCCAACATCGCTAGAATTACACTAAATAAAAACAAATACGGCCCACTTCAAACTAAATCGAGCAGAACTACGAGAACACTCTCACAGTACAAAGACTGACCTCATCTCCCAGATCATACCAGCATCACATGCTATAAATCAAAGACAAAGCAGACAACAAATATACACATACAATTAAACAGGGGGGGATGTTATAATACCGCAGATACTATTCACCGCGGATTTCCTGGAACTGGACGTAAATTGTACTGGTCTAGTACACTCTCCTGAATAAATTTGTTAGTAAGCTCGCGCTATCGTTTAGCCCTGATTTTTAACTAAATACTAACAACCATCACTTCAGAAAATGCCTATAGTTTTAGCTCTGAGGTTATTTCTGTCAAAAGCTGTCCAATCTGATTCTGATTTTGGTGGAATACTTCTTATCACTGTTGGATAATTCAATGAATCAATGGAAACAAGATTTGCATCCAATCTAAATGATAAAACTTGTGTGTATCTCCTTTCCTAGATTCAAGACTCAAATTTAAATTTCGAAAGGATGATATGGAAAACACAATTAAGAATTGGATTCTACATATACTTTCTACTGATGATAACGAAACAGAATCAGGATACGCGCCTTCAAGCTCTGCTGAGGATCAAAAAGATCAATGTGAAAGTAAAACTCTTGATTTTATACGTCGAGCCTTTCTGCTTGTGTTGTAATAAAATTTCTCAAATGCATTAAATGTGTTAAATCGCCTGTTCCTGCTTACATCGAATTATATCGATTATCGATTATTGATACTTATTGGAGACATTCCAATACAATACCTATCTATGAACACTGCCAGGCACATAAAGTACCTTTGTGTGAAATTTCATAAAAATCGGCGCAGCCGTTTTCGATCCCATAGGGAACGAACTCACACACGCACACATATATATTATTATATAAAAGAAACTTTGTTTGTGTGTCTGTGTGTTCGATCCCTATGGACTCGAATACTTGACTTTTACATTTTAAACTTTAATGAAAGCCATTACATATAAAATAATTTTATAAAACCAACAGTAAATTCTCTACAGTGCAATGTAAACTACAATATATTGTGAACATAGTTACTGTGAGTGGCACGATAAGCATCCTCCATGTGCACCATGATGGGTCCCCAATTAGAGCAAGCAATCAATTTGATTGAAAAATGGGCTATTTCATCGATTTCGATGACAATAAAAATATGAAAGTGTGAGACATTCATTGATTACCGTTCAATCCCGTGTAACATCGGGTCACGTATATTTGGTAAAAATGGTAATTAGTAAAACCTGAAGAGAGTGCTCAATACTATTGCAGAGCCCAATATGCGTTTTATATTTTTATTACCGTTTTATCTGTTCAGTTACATATGTTTCGGTTGCCGGACCATATTCACGATCCAGCAGCCTCTTCAGACCTTACAGAAATGGCTATTATTATTTGGAAGCATGATTTTAAAAGATATACGAGAAAAAATAAAAAGAAAGAGGGGAAGAAAGAATAATGTGCATACATATATGGGTAGGTGCATATATATATATATATATATATATATATATATATATATATATATGTATGTATGTGTGTATACTTATATATGGGTGTGTGCATTTATTGGCATGTATGTTTCCGCATACTTTCTGTATATATTTGTGTGTATGTGCTTGTGTGTATATATGTTGATATACTTTTATATATGCATGTGTATTTGTGTGTATATATGTATGTCAGGTATATATGTCAGGTCATGTCATATGCTACTGGTACCATGTAACCCAGTACTACCTGCCTCATGGTCGGGTCGCCGGCGACTAAACTGGTTCCCCCACCAGACTTGTTTGGTGACGAGGGCGGCTAGTCTTCCTGAAGGATTAAAAACAAGACCTTCCAAAGGGCGAATGAACTCTTTTTCTGGGTCAACGGCCAACTAGCACCATGTATATTTGTGTGTGTGTATATGTGTGTTGGAGTGGAGAGGGCTCCCGTAAGCCGTGGTGAAGGCAACCTTTCTAGGAGAAGCAAATCTCTGATTTAAAAAACATAAAGCGGAAGACCAGTACCCGCATTAAGCTGGTCTGCAGTTTAACTTGTTGCTGGCTATCTTGCTCTTGCTTGTTGCTGGATCTCAACATTTTGAACCGAGAGAGAGACTTAACTGTCGTACAAAGCTAAGACTCTGTAACATCATATTTGTATAGATACTCCCTCAGGCATTTTGGCTCATAGATTTTAAATGTCTGAGGGAGTGGCACTCGTCTGACAAGACGTTGCAATCACCACCACCACCATATATATATATGCATGTAAAACGTCAGGAACGAAATAAGGGAGTTAAATCGCAATTCAAAGATTCTGCAATCTGCCATGAATAATGCTTTGGAAAGCTGAAAATGGGCAACATTTAAAAGGCATCATTCTTTATGAATAAAAATTGTTTGAATTTTGCACTTTTTAAAACAAATTTCCCAAGGTTTTAGTCAGATTGTTTTACAACAAGATATCATCAAAAATAAATAATCAAAAAGATATCATCAAAAATAAATAATCAAAAAGATATCATCAAAAATAAATAATCAAAAAGATATCATCAAAAATATATAATCAAAAAGATATCATCAAAAATAAATAATCAAAAAGATATCATCAAAAATAAATAATCAAAAGGATATCATCAAAAATAAATAATCAAAAAGATATCATCAAAAATAAATAATCAAAAAGATATCATCAAAAATAAATAATCAAAAAGATATCATCAAAAATAAATAATCAAAAAGATATCATCAAAAATAAATAATCAAAAAGATATCATCAAAAATAAATAATCAAAAAGATATCATCAAAAATAAATAATCAAAAAGATATCATCAAAAATAAATAATCAAAAAGATATCATCAAAAATAAATAATCAAAAAGATATCATCTAAAATAAATAATCAAAAAGATATCATCAAAAATAAATAATCAAAAAGATATCATCAAAAATAAATAATCAAAAAGATATCATCAAAAATAAATAATCAAAAAGATATCATCAAAAATAAATAATCAAAAAGATATCATCTAAAATAAATAATCAAAAAGATATCATCAAAAATATATAATCTATTTTTCAAAACCCTTCAGTTACTTTTTGGACACCCTGTATATATATATATATATATATATATATATATATATATATATATATATATATATATATATATATATATATTTTATTACATTTTCACTCCAAACAAGGCACATTGCCACTTTGATGTAGGGGGCTACTATCAGGGACATAAGCTACAGGGGCACTATGTAGGGAGCTGGGCAGCAAGACGTCGACTCAGGTTACACATGAACTTCTGCATGTCAGTACAGTTGGGAATGCAGAAACCCAGAAGGGAATTCCAAAGTCTAGGGTTCTGGGGAAGAAACTACTGGAGTAGAAGGCTCTCTTACATCTAGAGATCTCTACTGTGAAGATGGGATTCAGCTGCTTGTCGGGTTTGGCGGGGGTATTTACGTTGAGGAGGTACAAGTATTTGCAGTTCGTCAGAGCATTCTCCGTTAAAGTACTTGTAAAACAGGTAGAGAGATGCAACATTTCGTCATTGGGACAGAGACTGAAGCTTAGATGACATTTCAGGACCTATGAGGTTGGCGACTCTCCTTTGAACCTTGTCCAGGAGCGAGAGACTAGTAGCAGATGCACCAGCCCAAATATGATAACAATACTCCATACATGGGCGAATGGTGGTCTTATAGAAGTACATGATACTTTCGGGCGTTAGTAGCTTTCTAGCACGGTAGAGAGAACCTACCTATATATATATATATATATATATATATATATATACGAGCAAACAGTTAATAAAACATGTTAAAAAACACTTTTAAATGAGTTAAAAACATATTTAATCTGAAAAGGAAACACTAGATAAATGGATAGTCCTTAATCCGCGGAGTTTCGAAGAAATACTTTCCTTCTCATCAGAGGGTAGGAATTAGCAAAATGCGGGATCGGATTTTTCATGCAAAAGTATTTGATGAAACAAAAGTCAAAGATCTTACTTGATAACAAAAAAGTGAAGCAGAGGGAATATGGCGAAGAAAAAGGTGATTACACGGGAATGGATAGTCTGGTGGAAGATAAATAATCCAGTGACGGTAAAATCCAAATATATAACTTCAAGAAAGTTAATTGAATTTCCATTTGCATTTATTTTTTTTTATTTTTTTTATTCAATTTTCACCCCAAACAAGGCACAGTGCCACTTTGAAGCAGGGGGCTACTATTAGGGAATTAATTAGCGGGGTCATTATGAAGGGAGAAGAGTAGAAAGATGTTTGTTAACATTACACTTGAACTTCTGCATATCATTGCAGTTGGGAAAGCAGAATCCCGGAAGGGTGTTCCAAAGACCCGCAGTTCTGGGGAAGAAACTATTGGAGTAAAAGGCTTTCTTGCACCTAGGGATCTCCACTGTAAAGGGATGAGACTTAGTAGCTTGTCGGGTTTGTCGGGGGTAGTTACGTCGGGGAGGTACAAGTGTTTGCAGTTCGTCAGAGCATTCACCATTAAAGTATTTGTAGAACAGGCAGAGGGATGCAACATCTCGTCGATGGGACAGAGGTTGAAGCCCAGATGACAGTTCAGGACCTATCAGGTTTGCGACTCTTTTTTGAACCCTGTCCAGGAGCGAGAGACAAGCAGCAGATGCACCAGACCAGATGTGACAACAGTACTCCATACATGGGCGAATGGTTGCCTTATAGAGGTATAGGATACTGGCAGGCGTAAGTAGTTTTCTAGCACGGTAGAGGGAGCCAACCTTCCTTGCAGCAGCCTTGGCAATGCTCTCAATGTATCTATTCCAGTTCATATTCCCTGTAAACGTTAGGCCGAGGAGTTTAAAAGAAGTACTTTCAGGCAATGTGTTCTTGGCCATTGCTATTGGTGGTAGAGAAGGTTTCTTGTAGTTATTGAAGGAAACAAGCTTAGTCTTAGCAGCATTGAATGAAACCAACCATTTTTGTCCCCATTCCACTACGGATTGGAGGTCATCCTCTAGTGTTTCTGCCATTTTCTTGGATATGTGTTCATTTGTTTTCCCCTCATATCTGTTATAGAGAGTGGTGTCATCGGCAAATATACCCATCTCCGAAACAATATTATCAGGGAGGTCGTTTATGAATATCAGGAACAATAGAGGTCCAAGGATAGACCCCTGAGGCACTCCCGCATTTATGTCATATTGTTTGGATGTACGTCCGTCGAGGACAACTTTGATTTTTCTATTACTTAAGAAGGATTTAATTACGTTATGAATTCTTCCAGTGATTCCATATGATCTAATTTTCCTTAGAAGACCATCGTGCCATACCCTGTCAAAAGCCTTAGATATATCAAGGGCCACCGCTCTACCCTCCCCTGTTTTATCCAATGAACGGTATATACGTTCAGAAACTACAGTTAAGATATCTGCTGTTGAACGGGCTTGCCTGAATCCATATTGTTTGTCAGTCAAGAGTTTAGCAGCTGTTAGGTGCTGGACTAGGGCTTTATTAACTAAGGACTCAAATATTTTGGCGAAAAGCGGGAGGAGGCTAATGGGGCGATAATTTAGTGGGTCAGTTCTTTCACCAGAATTCTTGAAGACTGGTACCACAGAGGCGGTTTTCCAGCAGTCGGGAAAACAAGATTCGTTAAGGCATTTATTGTAAAGTTTGGACAGAACTGGAGCAACCTCGGCAGAGCATTTTTTTAATAGCACAGCCGGGATGAGATCTGGTCCACATGCTTTAGAGGTGTCTAGGTTTTTTATAATAGCATGTACCTGAGAAGGGGTGATTTTCAAGTCGTCAAGTGTGGCGTCTGTTCGCAGAGGAAAATCAGGGAGTGAGTGGTGTACCGAGTTCAGTGTGGAGTTTGAGGCAAACCGACTGGCAAGCAGATTAGCCTTGTCAGTTGCCGTGCAAGCAACCTCATGATTGTTTGTTAGTGGGGGAATAATTGACTGTCCATTATTAACTACGCTGTTGTAGATTTTCCAAAAATCCCGGGTTCCTAATTTCTGTGCTTCGATGCGCTTTCTGGTGGTTTCAGAGTAATCTGACTTAGCTGTGTCTATCACTCTCTTACAATTATTTCTAGCTTCTATAAACTTCTGTTTATTTGAGCTGGACTTATGTCGGTTGAATCTGCGGAACGCATGCTGCCTTTGACAAATGGCAGCTGCACAAGCAGAAGTAAACCATTGGGGGGAGTGGGGCTTGCTATAGTATTTCCGTGCGGGAACATGTGCTTCAATAGCAGTTTTGAACCATTCAGTTGTCTCATTTGCACACTGTTCCGCTGGAAGAGTAAAGATATTTTGCCATGGGGCATCTCTGATGAGCTCCCTGATGGCTTCCCAATCAGCCTTTTTGTAATACCTCGTTGTTTTGAGTAGTGGGTCTTCAGTTTTAGGGCGAGAATTTAGGCTGATTTCTACCATTATCACAGCGTGATCAGCATTCCCGAGTGGGCTATGGGCATTTGTTGTACAGTCATTGGGAACTGTTGTCAGAAAGAGATCTAGAAGTGAGGCATGTTGATCGTGCTGGTCTGGGAAACGTGTCGGAAATGTAACCATCTGAGATAGGGAATGAGATATAGAGAAGCTATATGTGGCGCTACCAGCTACGTCTGTGTGATTTGAGAATCCTAGCCAGTTACTGTGGTGGACATTGAAGTCACCAAATACATGTATTTGTGCGCTAGTATCGAGGGAGAGTGCTATATCTATGCTGTCTGAGACTTTGTTTATTAGGGTACAGTCTTGGTTTGAGGGAGAGCGGTAGAGAAAATATAAGTAGCTAATATTGTGTTGCATATTTAGTCTGAAGCACATAAAGGCCTGGCCCTCTGATTCTAGTTTTATTTCTCTAGTTAGGGGGAGGGTGTTTCGAATATAGACTCCAAGTCCATGCATATGTCTGTCCGAGTCCTTACGGTAGAGTGGGAGATAACCAGGCATGTTAAAGTGGTTAGAGGGTATGGAGGAGTGAAGGTTAGTTTCACTTAATGCTAAGATATCCGGGGTGTTTACAAGGAGAAATGACTCAACATCATCTAAGTTAGTTCTAAGCCCGCGGATATTAGTAAATGCAAGCCTCAAGGGAGGAGGCAGGTTGGTTTTCTTTGAGTTTGGTCCTGGTTTAAACGTAACTTTTGCTTGAGCTGTCATTTCATTTTATTTTATTTAAAAGTTTCAGTTAGGGTGGATGAGTGAGGGGGTGCTGGACAAGTAGTTGTGCAGAATACCAGACATGCAATACAAGTAGACCATCAGCTGTCCTCACCCACAGGATTGTGGCCTCTATATATATATATATATAAGACTGTTGAATTTTTATTTATTTTGTATTAGTGATTAATTTCTTTCTTTTTTTCCGCTCCCTGAGCATTTTTTATTATAAGAAATGAGTTATTTTTTTCCATTGTTTACATTTTTCTTCGGCTACATTTTAGGACGTATTTACATTTAAAAATTTTTTATTCAAATATTATTTATTATTAATTAATAATTATTACGTGCATAAAAGTAAGTCATCTATTTACATGCATGTTACTCCTCATTGTTATAAGTTCGATCCTAGTCAATAAAGTCTAGCTATACTGATGAGGAATAAACTCTGAACATGCATGTATATAGATGACTTTTATGCACGTAGTAATCAGTAATTAATATATATATATATATATATATATATATATATAAATAAATATATATATACATACATATATATATATATATATATATATATATATATATATATATATATATATATATATATATATATATATATCATCCATTCTCTCTGTTTCTTTAATTCTCGTATGCATAAAAATGCAATTATAATTTCCTGAACACGAAGTCAAATTTAGCACCATCACGCCCCCCCCTCTCGCTTAACAACCATCACGTGTGAACATAACATCCCTTACCCCCGTCGGAATAATTGTGTAATAGCGTGGGGGTAGATCTGTTTAAGCAAAGGTTAAACAAATCTCATGCTCCGAACGGTCGGTTTTATTAAAAAAAAATAAAATAAATAATAAATAAATAAATAAATAAATAAATAAAAAGAAAGAAAAATGTTCCCTTTAATTTAAGAGATAAATTGCTGAGATTTCCCAACTCAACCCAAGGAATATACGGATATACGCAGCTTTGGAATCCAAAACAAAATAACCCCGAATAGATTACAAGATAACATAAAATAGGGTATACTGTCCTCAATGAAAGCGAGAAAACGCTTAGACACGAGTTGCTCTCAGCGATCTGTACTGCTGAAACGAGGCAGATTTATCCGGGCTTTCGAATCCCCAATGTCAAGATATAGCGACACGGATGAATGAATATTGGTTGATGTTTCCACATAAAATCGGTTAATATTTTATATATACAGATTTCGTCCTCTTTTCATAAACATTTTTTGCAGGCTTCGTATTTACTCGGGAATATGATGGTAGAAAAAATATCTACAGAGTGGAAAGATAAAAATGCTGACCTAAAGAAAAGAACACTACAGTTTTATTTTAAAGCTTTTATTGAAAAAAAAATCAATTCAGCTGACATCTATTCAATGTAGCCGCCTTAAGCCTCAATCATCAATATGGGACCGGAACTGGGACCATGCCTTCTCCACAAGCACCGGTGGGAGTTTGGCGAATACTTGGCGAATGGCGGCGATCAGGCTGTTATACCTGTTGTGGGAAATCATGTTGGCAATGTTCTCAATATATGACCAAATGGAGTAGTATAGCGGGGTTATGTCGAGGGAGGAGGGGCGACCAGTGGGAGAAAGGTACAAAGTCGTAGCACTTTTTCTGAAGCCAAGCCTGAGTCTCTTTGGATTTGTGGGCCGTCACCGAGTCCTGTTGCCACACCCAGGATCTACTAGCAGTCACCTGATTGCACCAAGGGACCACCACGCTCATCAGGACATCGAAATACACTTTGGTGTTGACTTTCAAGCCGACTTGAAGTGAGGTGGTATGGTGTGACCCTCAATTGAAACCACATCAAAGACCATAATCATAGCCGGAAACTTTGTTGAGCTGTGCTCTCATGCATTGAACAGTCCGAATTTGCATTTTGAGGGTGCTGGCAATGGTCTTGTCATAACTTGATCGGTAGAGTGCAAGAATTGTACAGTGGTGCATCTCCGATCTCGTTTGAGGAACATTGTGTCACTTTCAGGCATAATAATCGAATTTCTACACAACTGGCCAACTAGAAGATGGGCTACAACAAAAGAAAGAAAACCGGTTTTCATCAAACGGAAATGGAATCATGTCGTCTTTTCTAGGGCGACAATTTTATCATCTTACCCTATACCGTCAATCAATATGATAAAGAGGAATATTTGGAAGTGGAACCCCCCCCTTTTTTTACAAGGTAGCCATCGTTTATCAAGGCCCGAAGATAAGAATAAAGGTTAATGAATGTCAGGAGGTCGTTGAGACAACACCACGATGATCGGTTGTCGTGGAAACTAGATAGAATTTGATTATTTATGAGAGCGGCTTAACAAGACCTTGTTTAAATTAAACTTTAAAACAACGATGCTGTAGTCAGCTGGAAAGCAACTCTGCGATATTGAGTCCCACAGACGAATAGTTCTAGGAAAGAAACTTTGTTCGTACAATTTTGCGTTTAGATTTATGCACAGATAGAGAGTAGGGGAAATGGTTGACAATAGTAGTTGCAGTTAGATGAGTGTTTGTTGTGAACGTTTTGCAATAGGGAACCATGGATTGAAGCTCAGTCGAGCACTTGCCGTGAAAATAACGATAAACCAGAAATAGATTCACAACGTCTCGTCTATGAAAAAGTGTTTGAATGAGAAAAGGACACCACCTACTAGATTTCGAAGCTGCTCTTGAACCCTGTCAAAGCATGAAAGAGTGATCTGAGCATCTCCTCCCCAGATGTGGCAACAATATTCCATCATTGGACTGTTTGGCTTTTTTTTTTACATGGAGGGCACCACTTATCAAGGCCCGGAGGCCACTCAGGGATAAGGGTTATTGCGTGTACAGTAATCAATGAGATAGTATTGTAGATATTAGAGATTTGATAGAGTGTCTTACTTAAGAGAGCGGTTTGTCAGAAATGTGTTTATGTTGGACTTGAAGACATCGAAGTTGTAGTCAGGTGGGAAACAGGCAAACGGAAGAGAGTTCTACAGTCGTGCACTTCTGAGAAAGAAGCTCTGCTCATGGAATCTACGTTTGGATTTAGGCACAGATAAAGAGTGGGGAAAATTATTGACAGTAGTTTTAGCCAGACGGGCGTTTCTCGTGAAAGATTGGCGAGGGGGGGGGGCTTTAATACAGATAAAAGATACGAGAATGAGATTACTTCTGGAGCGGTAGAATGATCCAACCATTTTCCCACCGATCTTGGCAACATATTTTATGTAAGTCTTCAATTTCAGGTCAGGATTGAAGGTCAGTTATAGAAGCTTGTCAAAGTAAACTACTCGTATTTCAAGCGCTCTCTCTACTAACTTTTAGCTGACGTTGCTCTTTACATTTATATAATTATTGTGTAATAATTACATCGCTTGTATCTTTTCATAGAACTGTCGTGCCAATCCTCGCAAAATCGGATGTTAGATTCCTTGTCGTGTTGACCATGTTTATGACTCGATACATTAACAAAACCGGATGCTTGATCCTTGAAAACTTTAACTCGTGTGGCAGAAACCAACAGTTTGATTCTTTTTGCGCATATCGTCACCGAAGTTGACCAATCAGATCTCAAGATGCCGTATCGGCATCAACCCGAAAGACCATATAAAAGAGGTGCGTTGCATCCTGAACGAAGCTCGACTAATTATTGGCTCACATGGAGCTTTCACACAGGTCAACAAACGATCTGATTGGAAACCTGTGGTGTTCTCTGGAGGCTGAGTGACAACAAGTCTCCCCAGACGTCCAGTTCTCTCCACCTGTTCGATAGCATTTGCAAATGAATTTGCATCATCGCAACAGCCTCTTACCATTGATTTCTCGCGGCCATTGGTTTATACTGGAATTTGAGTGGCACTAAGCCTCCCCAAAGTCCCAGTTCTCTTTGTGCTTGTCCAACCGATAATAATAATAATAATAATAATAATAATAATAATAATAATAATAATAATAATAATAATAAAACAATTTCATAAATAAGCGGACAATAAAACAAAAAGCTAGGAGGCCTCCAGAGTGCTACTGAAAGCACTAAATGAAATTAAGGAGGCCTTCAGAGCACTACTAAAGCCAAGTTTCTGCCACCCTCCAGAAGAGAAATTACATTTATGCAGACGACAATCTATGACGATACTTCAAAGACCAGCAATGACCAAGGTCTTTCTGATTCTCTCTCTTCTGGTCTTGAGAACGAGGTGCAATGCGGAAAAGGTGGTTGGTTAATTTTAATGCATCAAAAACCAAGCTTCTCCCCTTTCAGCATAATCGCCCTGATCCCCACCACGCCCCAATTGAAATGAATGGTTCTAATCTTGGGGAAGTCCCATGTCTTGACAAACTTCTGGGACTGATCTTCACTCTAAATCTGAAATGGAACAGATACATCAAATCTGTTGCCAAGATACCTGGAAAGATGGTTGGATCACTCTACCGCTGCCACTGCGATTCTCTATCTATATAAGAGCCAAGTTCACCCTAAAATGGAGTATTGTTGCCACATCCGGGAAGAAGCTGCTCAGTGCACACTATCCTATTTGACAGAGTTCAAAACCGGCTTTGAAATCTAGTAAGTGATGCACTTTTTGCTTCCCTGCAATCTCTTTCCCACAGAAGAGACGTCGCGAGCCTGTCTCTGTTCTATCGCTATTTTCATGGTACGTGCTCATCTGAACTCTAATCTCTGCCGCCCCCCCCCTGCCAAACTTTCACAAAAAACACTCGACTAGTTTAAATCACTATATACGATTTCCCCCATCTGTGCCAAAATGTAAACGCAGATTCTCTGAACAAAGCTTATTTCTCCAAACTCTCCGCCTTTGGAATACTGCTCCGCTGGTATGCTTTCCAACTGAATACAACATGGTAGCCCTCAAATCTAATGTAAACAAGTTCCTGTTAAGTCGTCCGCATAAATAATCAAATTTTACCCAGTTCACATCGTTAACGATTACTTCACTACCACCTTACATTCATTAACCCTTATTCTCGAGTGACTTTCGGGCCTTGATAAGTGCTGATCTCAAGTAAAAAAAAGTACCTGTAAAAAAGAATTAACACCCAGAAAACAACTTGAGCGCTACTGAAAGCACTAAATAAAAGTAAGAAGGCTCCCCCCAGAACGCTACTAAAACAAAGTTTTTACGCCATTTCTTAGAACAAAATTTTTTTTAAAGTATCCAGTGGAAAAAAAACTCAGGAGGCTTCCGGAACGCTACTGAAAGCACTAATTAAAAATTAAGGAGGCATCCAGTGGACTACTAAAATTATTTTTTAAGTATGTAAAAATAAAACTACTCGATAATTTTATATATGAGTTGTACAGAAACTTTTAAATACCTCTCTTTGAAATTTTTAAATCCTCTTAAAAGAAGTGTATAAAATAAAATAAGGAACATATTTAATATAGGTTTCATTAGCAAATATTCAGTTCACAGCGAGAAAAATAAAATTGAAAACATCCACGAACAAGAGAAATTTAAGAGACAGCCAATTATGTCCTCGCAAAGCGAAAGTGCTTATTAGATTAGATAAAAGTTGGAGAAAACGTTGTGTCCTGCTGCTTTCGTGCGAGGACAATATACATTACACACATGTATATATACATATATACATAAATACATGTATACATACATGTATACGTACATACACGCATGCCTACATACATGATGATATGATGATTGCAACGTCTTGTCAGACGAGTGCCACTCCCTCAAACATTCAAAATCCATGAGCCCAAATGCCTGAGGGAGTATCTATACAAATATGATGTTACAGAGTCTTAGCTTTGTACGACAGCTAAGTCTCTCTCTCGGTTCAAAATGTTCAGATCCAGCAACAAGCAAGAGACAGATAGCCAGCAACAAATTAAACTGCAGACCAGCTTAATGCGGGTACTGGTCTTCCGCTTTATGGTTTTTTAAATCAGAGATTTGCTTCTCCTAGAAAGGTTGCCTTCACCACGGCTTACGGGAGCCCTCTCCACCCCAAAATACATATATACATAAATACATACATATATATATACATAAATATATGCATACATACATGTACACGTACATACATGCATGCATACATACATGCATAAATGCATGCGCACATGCACATATACATGGAAGCTCCCCTCAGTCTTGACAAACTATGGATACCCACTGTAAGGGTGCCTGCGCGTGGAATTTTTGTGGCAAGAGTTGCGCAATCTCCAACCACGCCTTTTCTGAGTCGACATTGTTGAATACCAGAAGCAAGTGGATGTTCAGGATGACTGAAAACACTGCAGATGTAAGCGGAGAGCACATACAGCGCCTAGAATTTCCAAATCGTCACCCATCTGGTACTAGCCAGACTCAACGTTACTTAACTTCGGTGATCTGATGAGTCAACGTGGTTATATCGATACATACATACATACATACATACATACATACATACATACGCAGTGTTTGCGATGTATTGATATGGCCTGAGTTATTTCATCACAAGAATAACAAAAAATCGACCCTCTTCTCACTAAAAAATCCACCGAGAATATTTCCGGTCAGTCAATTATTGATCCAGCCTTTCGGATAAAATATCAGCTGATCTAAAAATACGTTTGACATTCTATGATGGCGAAGAAAGGTCAAACTACTAATAAAAGACAGAAAAAAAAAATAAAATAAAGGCACAATAAAAGACCAAATTAATTGAATGAACGTCCATCATTCCTCTTGGAATTTCATGCAATTATTGCCATTGTCGATTTATCAAGATTAACAAAACTTTCCGCTTTGTTTGAGCGACAATTACCATCGAATCAATTGGTTGTATATAGCTCTCCTAATATAGTACGAGAAGTGCTTATCAAGGAATTTTTTCTACTTTTCCCTAGCATCAGGCGGAATTTCCACGTACAGATTTTCTCTGCAAGGGAATCCTGTCCGTAGATCCAACACATCGCAATGTTGCATCTATGTGCTTGTTTTGCAGATTATCATTGAGTGTCTCTTGGCTTTTACAAACGGTGATCCTTCAGTAAAAAAAAAGAGGTTATCTTTTATTATGGAGAGTTTGGCTTTAGAGAATAATTTTTCACTCAAACATCCTACTTCTATTGTTATGGGTGACTCGGATATCTTATCCCTAGTACCAGATGGGTGACCATTTGGGAATTCTAGGAGCTGTATCTGTTCTCCACTTATCTCGGCATTGTTTCCAGTCGTCCTGAAACTCCACTTACCACTGATACAGTGTGGAACAATAAATTTATTGCTCTAAATAAAACAACACTACAGCTATATTTTATAATTTTTATTGCAAAAATCAATTCAGGTAACTTGATTATGTATAGAGCTGACATCTATTTAATTTAACCGCCTTCAGCCTCAATCATCGCCTCGATAGAGTCCGGAATTGGGAGCATGCCTTTTCCACAAGCGTCGGTGGGAGCTCGGCGAACACTCAAAGGATGGTGGCGATCAGGCTGGATCTGGTGTTGTGGCAGGTCATGTTGGTGATGTTTTTTTTTTACACAGTGATCACCATTTATCAAGGCCCGGAAGCCACTCAGGGATAAGGATTATTGCAAGTACATTACGTTAGGGTGGAGATTTGATGAAGTGTTTACTTAAGAGGGCGGTTCATTAGGAATTTGTCAACGCTGGGCTTGAAGACATCCAAGTTGTAGTCAGGTGGGAAGCAGGCAGACGGAACAGAGTTCCACAGGCGTGCAGTTCTAAGAAAGAAGCTTTGTTCATGGAATCCACGTTTTGATTTAGGCACAGATAATGTGATGTTCTCGACGTATGACTAAACAAAGTAGTCCAGCGGGCTCAGGTCGAGGAGGAGGTGGCCACTGAGAGAAGGGTACAAAGTCGTAGAACTCCTGAAGTCAAGAATTACTTTCCCTGCTTTTTATTCCTCTACAAGTTAGCAGTAGCAGCGGTCGGCCATCTTCCTTTTCCTTCGTATTTCTGTCGGCGCTCTTCTTTTTTTTTTTTTTTACACGGTGGTCACCACTTATCAAGGCCCGGAAGCCACTCAGGGATAAGGGTTATTGCATGTACATTAAGTTAGTGTGGAGATTTGATGAAGTGTTCACCCAAGGGGGCGCTTCATTAGGAACCTGTTAACGTTGGACTTGAACACATCCAAGTTGTAGTCAGGTGGGAAGTAGGCAGACGGAACAGAGTTCCACAGGCGTGCAGTTCCAAGAAAGAAGCTTTGTTCATGGAATCCACGCTTCTTAGTTGAATAAAGCTTGATACAAGCCATATATAAACTCGGTCTTCAGTCTTATTCCGTTCTAAGCTTTCACAACAATTTATTCAACTAAGAAGTAAAAGATGGAAAATACATTAAATCGGATCAACTGGATTTGGATGCAAATAAACCTGACGCCGCAGACACATGACGTCACTGGAAAAACAATCTTTCCACATCTTTCTTGAGGCGGACGGTGAAACGCAGCAGACTCTTCTGACAGACAGGCAAAAATACATTTGCTTATCAGTCTTGTCTCTCCAACTATATTTAAATACATATCAGGCATGGGAGACTATTACACTGCTATGGATACTCTTGAAGCCGTTTTCGTGCAGTCTAGAAATACTATCTTCTGCAGACATTTACTGGCTACTCGTTATCAACAAACTGATGAAAGTGTAGACCAGTACTTGCAGGATATAAATAAACTCGCCAATGACAGCGAATTCCAAGCTGTTACAGCTACTCAGGCAAGGGATAAATACGCCAGAGATGCGTTCATTAATGGAATTTTGTCCAGCTACATCCGACAAAGTCTCCTGGAGAACTAAAGGCTGGATTTAAGCACGGCGTATGACCAGGATTTAACTCTCGAAATGGAGCAGAAGCAATTAGCCTCCTACTTCCTACAGAACTCTTTGAATGCGTCTGCCTCCGTTGTCCAGACCGATGTTACTGAGGATGACGACCGATCTGTGTGTGATGAGGGACACACTATAGCTGCAGTCTCGAGACAAAAACGCTTCTTCTGCGGAAACACGTGAAACGATAGATTTAAGTGCCCCGCCCGAAGCTTCGTTTGCAAGAATTGCAAAAAGAAAGGACATTTTGCTCGTGTCTGGAGCTGCTATCAACCACGGTGAATCAATTCGTGCTTCTTCTATTCCATTTTACAATTACACAGAGAGTCTATCTCGCTCATTATTGTGTGGAAAAATCAAAGGCAGTTCTGTTGATATAGTCGTTGACACAGGAAGCTTGGAAAACTTCATACATCCTGGCAAGGTTAAAAACCTGGGACTATCTTGCCAAGTTCGGAAAAAATTTCCAAGGTTAGCAGTTTTAATTTATCCTCTACTCTTGGGCATTGCGTAATATCTCTTAATCTGAATGGAAGAAAGTGCGATAATGTCACACCAGCTGTTATGGCTGATTTATGCTGAGTAATCCTACGCTAACACTCTTCTGTGAATCAGATCAGAAGAAAAAATATGCTGCTTTCGAAGCTGCTGGGTGCCTCTACCAATTTTGTCGGATCCTTTTCAGGAGGGTTCATTGAAATTGAATGGGGGCATCCAAGCATATACAATCTATCTCTGTATACAATAATATAATCTCAATTTTTGACCATAATATCAAGTTAGCACGAAGAATTTTCAGAGAATCACCAACACGCCATTGATCTAGCTTCCAGCGAGTTATGGATGACATAATCAAGCGTGAAGACGTCAAAGGAACCTATGCCTACATTGACAACGTCATTATCTGTGGCCATAACCAGGCAGAACATTATAAATGGAGCAGTTTATGAATAACGTGGATAAATACGGTTTGGCACTGAATAAAACAAATGACATTATTCGCTTATATCTGTGTTCGGATATACGATAAGCAGCGGCTCAGTAAGATCAGACTCAAGAGATTGTTGGACCTACCTCTACCTCTAGACCATACTTCTCTTCGACGAGCTATGGGGATATTTTCTCACTATTCTAGGTGGATTTCAAATCTTTCTGAAAAACTACATCCTTTAAATAGGGCCACCCGCTTTGCTCTCAACGAGGAACAAACGGATGCCTTCAAATATCTGAAGAAGGCAACTGCAAAAGTGTCCATGGTAGCTATAGACTCAACTCAACTTTTGAGGTTAAAACTGATGCTTCGGAACATGCTATCGCCGCCTCACTCATCCAAAACGGTCGTCTTGTGGCTTTCTGTTCAAGGGGTTTAACATCTGCTGAACAGAAACACTTTTCAGTTGAAAAAGAGGCCTACGCTATCATCGAATCCATTCGAAAATGAGGCCACCTACTACTCAGAAAGCATTTAAAACTTGTCACCGAACAAAAATCTGTTTCATTTATGTTCAACTCTAAAAGCAAAAGCAAGATAAAAAAAAAATGAGAAGATCCAAAGATGGAAACTAAAACTCGTCTGCTTCAGCTACAACATAACTTACCGTCCAGGAAAACAAGATGCAGTTGCGGACAATTTATCCTGAATTTTCTCATCTACCATCTCTATTGATAAACTACATACAGTGCTCAGGAATTTGTGTCATCCGAGAGTAACCCGAATAGTGCATTTTGTTAGAAGCAAGTATATGCCGTACTCCGTAGATGATGTAAGAGCAGTAACCAGACTATGCCAAATCTGTTCTGAGATAAAACCTACCAAGTCTAGCCATATCATTCTTCTCGGCCGGGCATTACCAAGACTCTGCTATTGACAATCTAGCGGACATCGAACACTATGCCCCAGAAACTGGCATTCCTACATCTCTTCATCCCTCACATTTGTATGATTCACAAAGAACTTCCTTTGAAGATGCTGATGTATTAAATCTCAAACGCTCTTCTCGAATTCGTCGTAAATCTCCGTATTTAGCTGAAAATTATCAGCTTTGAATTTCTCTCACTCTTTCTCTATTTTCAGTTTGAGCAGAGGCTGACAAGAAAACACGTTCCTGGAAGAAACGTGATACTGAACTTTCCTTGATGGCAGAGAATGGAATGACCTGAAAATAAAAGAGTTCTTTTCTGTCCCGAATTACCTCCCCTGCTTTCTATTCCTTAGCAAGATAGAAGTAGTAGCGGTCGGCCATCTTCCTTTCCCTTCGTATTTCTGTCGGCGCTCTTCTTAGTTGAATAAAGCTTAATACAATCCATATATAAACTCAGTCTTCAGTCTAATTTCGTTCTAAGTTTTCATAACAGCAAGCACTTAGAACTATTTGTTTTTTGGCGTTCGTAGGAATCACTTTGCGATTTCATCGCCATAATACCTATCAGCCGTTCTTACTGCGGGTTTTATATTAGTAGATTCGGCTAATCTCCAGAAGAGTTGAAAAAAAAAAAAAAAAAAAGAACGTACGCGACTATAGTTTATCATAGTCTTCTGTAACTAAAAGATGTCTTTCCTGTCTGTGAGTCTTCATGCAATAACAATCTTATCAACTTCTAATCAACTGATTATAAATTGCTGTTCCAATAAACATGGGCGAGGGCGCGCCTATCAAGATCTTGCGAGTTTGGCTTAGAAGCGAATGTTTTTTTTTCTATCCGTTTTTAAAAAACTCTTGCTATTATTATCAGAAAAAAAAGTCTGATAGTCGCACCTTCGTTCGGTGTAAAAGTTTTCGGCATCTTACCCCCCCCCCCTCAAAAAAAAAAAATGAAAGAAAAAAAATGCAGATTCTGTTTTCAATTAGAAATAAAATCAAAGTTACCACAATTATCTTGTAAAATTTCTAAACTGTTTGTCTGTGGAAAGGGAAGGGTGGAGACAGAAGGATGGCCCAGCGAGCGCATTCGAATTAAAAGCATCTAAATATATTCAAACTATCTTTCTTTCCCATAATGCATCTCAGTTTTTGGCTCTGCAATCATGGAGTTGGTCTCGTGCAACAGCAGAGGATCAGCAGACATCCACACGTCATTGATGCTGATCAGCATCAATGACGTGTGGATGTCTGCTGTATATATATATATATATATATATATATATATATATATATATATATATATATATATATATATGGAAGAGAGATAAATACTGGCTTTGTCATTCTTTATATATATATATATATTTCCGGGTTTGTATTACGGTACACATAGATTCGAAAAAGTTGTCAAAAAACAAATATATAACAAATAAATGTTATCAAAGGCAAGACAAGTTACTTTTCTACCAAACTGGATATATTTTTCGTGTTTTTATTCAATGTAACATGTTTATTCAGCTCGAAAACCACACAGTGTTTACCGATGTATTGGAACATTCAAGATGGCGTCTTATTTTCTCTTTAACGCGGTAAGTGTGGGAAAAGATGTTATAAATAAAAAACCGGATAAAATACTGTTAAAAACTTGCTCAGTATATGTTACCGTGGCATAGGTTGGCATATATTCGGCGGGTTTTTGATAGGATTTTGTATAGTTTTTTTTTTTATTTATAGCACCTTTTTCCATACTTACGGTGTTAAAGAGGGTGTGAGACGCCATCTTGAATTTTCGAATACATCGGTAAACACTGTATGTTTTTCGAGCTGAATAAATATGTTACATTGAATAAAAACACGAAATTTATATCCAGTTTGGTAGAAAAGTAACTTATCTTGCCTTTGATAACATTTATTTGTTATATATTTGTTTTTTGACAACTTTTTCGAATCTATGTGTACAGTAATACAAACCCTTTTTTCCTTTCCCCTTTTCCCCGTGTATGCTCATTCCACTTATTACACCGATGAAGACCGAAGGATCGGTCGAAATGTGTGTGTGTGTGTGTGTGTGTGTGATTCATTGGGAGTAGAGAATTTAAATATTGCAATCATGAAGTAAAAGACTTTATTATTTCCACATATGTATATTATTAAAATAAAGCTACGTTGCATTTTTCCCCCATGAACAGAACGCAACGTAACTTTATTTTAATAATGTACATATTTTTGGATTTTTCTTTTTTAAACCCCATCGATACAGCTTTGAGAAAGCGAAGGCGAAACCGGTCAGCTGACATCCCACTTTACTTTTCTCTCTCTTCTTCGCCCCTTTATATATATATATATATATATATATATATATATATATATATATATATATATATATATATATATATATATATTAAAACGTGTTTCACGTATTTTACTTTTAATCATGAATAATAAGCCTCTCCTTCGTGAATGCAATATTTAAATTCAGTATCGCCCCCAAAGAATCATATATATATATATATATATATATATATGTATGTATGTATGTATGTATGTATATATATATATATATATATATATATATATATATATATATATATATATATATATATATATATAAAGAATAACAAAGCCTATATTTATCTCTCCCACAGAGAGAAAGTGTGACACAAGTGTTGGAATGTAGAATGAAGAGCCAGTCCGAGAGGGAGCATTCTGGCCTTCAAGAAAATGACTGGGCAGCCCCGTCGGCATTCCCGTAGGCAGGGGCGCCCCCGTCGGCATTCCCATAGGTAGAGGCACCTCATGCGATAAGTAATAACCTTACCTCTTCGCAAAGCCTGGGAGGGTGGAACTCTCAGAACTGCACAGAAAACAAATTAACAACTTGTTAAGATGGTCAAAATAAAGATTTATTTTTGAATAAGAATTTGGCGTTTTTTTTTTTTTTTTTTTTTTTTTTAGAAGTTTTCAAATAAACGGGCTAATAAATTAGTTTGGATTTTTTTTTTCTGTTGTCGTTGTGTTCTGTGTATTCACAAGTTATGATGATTCCTTGTTGGGTAGTCTTGCAGTTAAAACCGGCTAAGTTTTACAACTCTAGAAGGGTAACATCAGTATTTCCACCGTAAAATCACGATATTACGAATTATTAAAGTTTTAAAAAATAGAATAAAAAAAATTTAATTAATATTTAATAAAAAATATTTTTAAAAATTATTTAAATATTTTAATTTTTATTTTGTTTTATTACGCACAGCAAAGTTTCACGGGTTATAAAAATATTTTAATATTTAAAAAAATTTAATTTGAGGGTAGGACCGTCAAATCCCGATATTACGAATTATTAAAGTTTCATCACGATTTTACGAATTATTAAATTTCATCACGATATTACGAATTATTAATGTTTTCAAATATTTTATTTCAAGTTTTACGTTTTGTTGTGTATTACATTAGCGAGTGTATATAATACGGAGACTCAGAATAGATGACGATGATGAGGGAGATATTTATACATATTACGTCACGACGACGATTGTGACAATTCTTGGAGACTTCATATTATTAATACTGACTGCATGATATATATGAAGCAACAACAGTTCTTATACACATATAGAGAGGAGGAGGAGGAGGAGGAGGAGGAGGAGACACTTCACTTATGATGATGGCGGGGATACATAATACTTGGAAGGGTTTACACAAGAGTTACAAGATGATAAAACACAATTAGCTTTCGTTCGTGATGAAGGATGACACAAGACAACAGTTACAACATAATGATGACTTCTTTATTCATCTGATCGGCCGGTCGATGACGTCAGGAATTCCAACTTAGATCTACATGGTTAATCTTCTACCCTTCGCCTCTAAGGGACTCTCCTCTCCAACTGACTGTCAACTCTTGGCTGATCAACTGACTCTTACTGACTGACTCTCGAACCCATAGCACCCTATATTGAGAAATGTCCTTTGTTTATGACGTCAGAAGTGTGGTTTTCAAACGTGACTAATTTTCACGTGGCTTTACATATGTTTGTCTAAACACACTTTTGGCAAACAAAAGAATCCTCAATTCTAATCTAACCTATTTTTAAACAATATCTTTTAAATTTGCATTGTCCATTTTTTTAACTGGAATTATTTAATATCTATATTTCTAAAGAATGGACATTTGATTCTTTTTTTAGATATAAACAATATTTAACTATTTCTAATAGAATTTACAATAGACTTAATTTTTAACATTCCATTCCCGTAGGCAGGGGCGCCCCCGTAGGCATTCCCGTAGGTAGAGGCACCTCATGCCTGCAGGGTTCGATTCTAGGCTATTCCTAATCTCATTTTCACTTATCTATTTTATTTACATGGAAAGGAGACAGTCCTTTTTATGTAACAGCTTTACACACGACAATGTTTCAGTTTTCTTATATTATATTTTGTTCTGTTAAGAGAATAATACACTTTATAATAATTTATATATTTTTCGTTTACTTTATTTAATCAAGTGGTTACTTCCAATTTGTTCGATTTAATTTTCTTAACAAAATAACACATGATTTGACGGTGTAAATACTGATATGACCCTTCTGGAGTTGTCGAACTTACTTTCGACCTTGCCGGGCTTAACTGCAAGACTGGCCCTTGTTGAGTGCATCATCGGCAATGAATCGAGGCTGAGTTAATGACGTGCTTCCGTGCGTCAGCTTTAGAAGAATCTGGAAAAGTGAGTTAAAGTTAGTGTATTTTCTCTTTATATTACGTAAGTATAAGTACTGTAATGCGGAGGTGTATATTTTCTTTGCTGCTGAGTGAGATTTTATCCAATCGAAAGTCGATATTTTTCTACAAAAAATTTGCTAGTTGCTGCTGCTTCTCATCGTAGTTTATGTTTTGCCGGCCATTTTTTCATTTGGGAACAATCTTATATATACACCGCTTGGCGGCATATAACCGTTTTGTGAAGTCGAACTGAGGTGAAGTAAATCTAATTTCAACCTTTTCTCCATGAAAATATATAGCAGGGACTTTGATTCCGAGCTGATTCGAACATAAACACAATCAATTTACACGTGGAATTCTTTTGGTTGTATTGGATTCAGCGATTTCCAACCTTTCGGGAGCTGGTTCTCCTCCCCCCTTTCCACATTAAAAATCGGCCTCATGCCTAATTTGCTCTCGTGGGGAAGCAAATAAATACAGCCATCGCTGTAAGGAGACTCCCAAGATGGCGAAGACTGACGCTACCAGTCACGTCGACCGAATCCAGCAGCCGACGGATCCCCAGTAGCAGCCGTCTCAGCAGCAGTTCAAAGAGCCCTTATCAGGGCTAATAAGTTTTTCTTTCTACTAATCCGATTCACTACTGCTTGCTTCTTGAGACCTACCAGCAGCGAACTTTATTTCCAGTCTCCAGCGACTCCCTGTTCACTCCTGCAGCCTTCCAGCTCACTCCTGCAGCTTTCCATCAACCTCGCTTGCACTTCGCTCCTCCGGCCTACAACCTCGTCGCACCTCACACTTCTCCGACCTCGCATGCATCTTGCTCCCTTAGTATACAACCTCGCCGCACCTGGCTCCCTACCGACCGACCGTCTGTTCCTTAACACTGACCACACGTTCTCAGTGTCGTCCGTTCCTTAACACTGATCCTACGTTTTCAGTGTTCACCGACTGTTTCAGATCGCCCTAACGTCCAGCCGATTGTTCCAGACACAGCGATCAACCCTAAACCACGCTACGTCTAGAGTACCTGTTCCAGACCTCCAGACCTTAGCTTCCGGTGACGTGCGACCTTTTGGACAACCAGCATCCAGATCATACGATTTTTTTGCTTCCTTTGCAAATAAAAAGCGAACCTTTTAACCCAAACAACCTGTGTCTGTCATTCTTCTGTGCCTTTTTTCTGTTTACTTTTTGCCCGTGTCTACCTTGTTAGTTGTTGGGTCGATTGTCCCCGGACGACCGGCCCTGCAACACTTCTATAAAGTTAACTCTCTCTGGTTTAAGGTCTAAATCATAGCTGTAACGTATAACCATGTATAAACGACTAACAATTTCTTTAATAACATACACAGAACGACAGATACATTCTGAAACAAGGTATGAAAGAAGAACAATTGACCTATTCCCGTCTCTTTATAACAGACCCCCCCTCTTCTCAGATTAAAAACTACTTCTTTTATTTCGTCGCATAACTTCCATTTACGCTATTTTTTCTCAGCTCGTAATAGTTAGAAATATCTCTGTATTTTGAATGCTTCATTTTCTTTGAATTTTTTTCTTTCCTCACCTGTTAATAAATTTATTTTAAATTGTTTGAATTGTGTTGACTTCGTTATTTCTCGCATTCGTTGGGTTCGACCATTTTTATTCCGTATTCCTGTTTGCTTCATAAGAATTAATCCTCGTTCCTTGTTTCGACCTTTTTGTAAAGAAAGGAAATATGTACCCCGATGGGACCTTGTACGAGTTATACTTCTACGCAGAAAACTCGTCTGCATAAAAGAATTTTTTTTAAGAAAAAGCCCTTTTAAAAGAACCCTCCCTACATTTTTTTAAATTTTGTTTTCATATCCCCTTTCCATTTTTTTTACCCTTTTCACGCGTGCGTCCTCTGTATCCCCAAACGAGGGAGGCACACATGACAATATATATATATATATATATATATATATATATATATATATATATATATATATATATATATATATGTGTGTATATATGTATACATACATACATACATACATACATACACACACACACACACACACACACACACATATATATATATATATATATATATATATATATGTGTGTGTGTGTGTGTGTGTGTGTGTGTGTGTGTGTGTGTGTGTGTGTGTGCGACACGCGCTATGCCAGTTCTCATAATGAAACCAAAAAAACATTCTTCTTACCTTTTCACGCCACTTTTCACTCGAACGGCTATCCCAAAGAAAAATATTTAATTTATCTTTTCTTCCCGACTTTACGCCAAAAAAGAGAATATTTACCCAGTCAGTCAAGATTTCTTTCTTTTCTACAGCCACAAAAGAAACCACATGAGTGTGATACACAAAAGGGTAAATAAAATTACACTTCTTTTAACAAGCCAAGTCTGACTATTTATTTTCATTAATTTTTCTGAATATTTGTTTTTTATTAATGTTTATGAAAAATTATTTTTTAGGAGCTGTTCATCGTTTTGCCTGGCGAGCAGCTCACTTCACTGGTGACCCCTTTTCGTCAGACTTTGGTAGAACACGCGAGGAGCTGGACATTCCCAATTCGGCAGTTTAAAGACTTTCAAACTAAGTTTTTCTCAACCCAGGCCAGGGCGGCAAACCAACCATGGATAGTGATACTATATCGGCGACAACGGCAATACAGGCCGTTCTTAAAATTCCGCCTTTCTGGACACACGACCCGACGTTGTTGTTCGCCCACGTGGAAGCTCAGTTTTTCACTCAGCGAATTCACAGCGAATTCACTAAGCTGAACCACGTGGTGGCCGCACTCACGCACGAAGTGATGGCTGAAGTCCGCGACTTGATAATGGCACCCCCAGGATCTATTTCTTATGACACTTTTAAGTCGGAGTTAATCAGAAGAACAACCGACTCCCAACAAAAGCGTCTCCGGCAACTGCTGATTGAGGAGGAATTCGGCGACCGAAAACCATCCCAATTACTGAGACGGATGAAACAATTAATGGGCGAAAGCGTTCTACAGCCGGACATCCTCAAACAATTATTCGTTAGTAGGCTGCCGTCCAGTATTCAGATGACACTAGCGTCTTCCAAAGACACCACCTTGGTCGAGGAAATGGCGGAGTTGGCAGACAAAATCATGGAAGTAACGGTTTCAGTAGCCCCGGTGCACGCACAGGCACCAGAGGATTCCTTTCCCGAAACCTCAGGCACCTCCACATATATCCGCGAAAAACTGGAGAGACAAGCCCAACTAGTCCAAAACCTGAGTGACCAGATTCGTGATATGGAGCTCAGACCAAGCAGATACCCGCGTCCGAGCGGACAGGACCGTTCTCGACCACGAAGTAACAGTCGAAATGGTGACAGGCTGTGTCGATTCCATGCGCGTTACGGCAGAAAAGGCTTTCCGATGCCGCAGGCCTTGCTCTTTCATGAAGAACGATAAGCAAGCGGGAAACGGCCAGGCCAGGTGGTAGGGGCGACCCATACCTCTGGCAGAAACCACATTTGTTGCACCCTTTACGTCACAGACAAGAACACTGGTACACGACTCCTCGTTGATACCAGCGCAGAAGTCAGCATAATCCCCAAGGAACTGTTGAAAGAGAAACGTACCCCGTCGACTTTTTGTCTACAAGCCGTGAATCACTCATCTATTCCGACTTTCGGAGAAAAGTCGTTAACATTAGACCTGGGATTCCGACGCACCTTCCAATGGATTTTTACTATCGCGAAGCTGCCCATTCCAATTTTAGGAGCGAATTTCTTGCATCATTTTGGCATACTTGTGGACGTCAAACGCGGCAAATTAATCGACAATAGCACTGGACTTACCATGCAAGGGAAGATTAATAGAAATATGACGATAAGCCCGGTCATATTGAAGGATGCTACGGACCCATACACAGACCTCTTAAAAGGTTTCCCTAATATAACTCGTCCTGTTTTTAGCAACGACAGGGTTACACACGATGTTACCCACCACATCCAGACCAGAGGACCTCCTGTGAGTGCGCGCCCACGCAGACTCAAACCTGACCGCCTGAAAGTCACCAAGCAAGAATTTCAGCATATGTTGAATTTGCGTATTATTCGACCCTCCGACAGTAATTGGTCATCGCCACTCCACATGGTGCCCAAAAAGTCAGCAGGCGACTGGCGCCCTTGCGGGAATTATCGAGCACTGAACAGTCGCACGACTCCAGATAATTACCCCATTCCTCACCTCCAGGATTTTTCAAACTCTCTCCATGGTAAATCGATATTCTCCAAAATCGATCTCGTCCGTGCGTACAATCAGATTCCTGTGGACCCTGAAGATATCCCCAAAACTGCTATAACTACCCCATTCGGACTCTTCGAATTTCTACGAATGCCCTTTGGACTGAGAAATGCTGGCCAGTCCTTCCAGTGATTTATAGACGCAGTCTTACGTGGGTTACCATTCGTTTACGCATACATTGATGATCTACTCGCAGCGAGTTCATCCGAAAGCGAACACGTGCAGTATCTACAGCAACTGTTCCACAGATTGTCGGAATACGGTGTTATCATCAACCCCAGCAAGTGTGAGTTTGGAGTCTCTTCGCTTTCCTTCCTGGGACATTTAATTGATTCGGAGGGTATCCGCCCTCTCCCGGAAAAAGTCCAATCCATTGTTGATTACCTGCCTCCCACTTCCCTTCGTAAACTTCGGGAATTCCTCGGGTTGATAAATTTTTACAGGTGTTTCGTTCCTCACTGTGCCGAAATCGCACAGCCCTTAACGGATGTACTCAGGAACAAAAAGAAAAAAAATGAGACAATCACTTTGAACAGAACGGAATTACACTCCTTCAACAAAGTAAAAGAAGCGTTAATGACTGCCACTATGTTGGTTTTTCCTCACCCACACGCTCCCCTATCCCTGTCAGTAGACGCATCTGATGTGGGCATTGGAGGGGTATTACAGCAGTTTGTAGACAACACGTGGCAACCACTATCTTTTTTCTTCAGGCGACTTCAGAATGCTGAGACCAAATATAGTACCTTTGGCAGAGAACTTTTAGCTGCTTATTATGTGGTCAAGCATTTTCGCTACATGCTAGAGGGATCCGACTTCACTCTCTTTACGGACCATAAACCGCTATCGCACGCCTTGCTCGCCAAACCCAGCAAGCATTCACCCAGAGAAGCTCGTCATTTAGACTACATTTCTCAGTTCACTTCAGACATCAAATACATCAAAGGCACTGAGAACGTTGTCGCCGACACATTATCGCGCATGCACATTGATGCCATTCAGCCTACTGATGGTATCGATCTTAAACAGATCGCCGTCGACCAAAGAAATGATGAGGAGTTGAATAACTTGCTACATTCTGAAAGCCTATCGTTCAAACAGGTTCCCATACCCTTTTCTAGCGAAATGATTTAGTGTGATATCTCCACCGGACATGAGCGCCCTTATGTTCCTCCCAAACATAGGCGAGCTGTTTTCTCTCAGCTGCACAGCCTATCGCATCCTGGCATCTGCTCTACACAGAAGTTGGTGACGTCTCGTTTTATATGGACAGCCATCAACCGAGATATACGCGAATGGACCAGGAGTTGCATACTTTGCTAAAAGTCTAAAATTCATAAGTACATTAAAAGCCCACTTTCGACATTCTCAACCCCTGAAACTTGCTTTCAGCACGTCCATATAGACTTAGTGGACCCACTCCCACCCTCCAGAGACTGTACACATCTGCTGACTTGCATTGACAGGTTTTCGAGATGGCCTGAAGCCATACCCATTAAAGATACTTCTGCCGAAACTGCGGCCAAAGCCCTTATCACACACTGGATAGCTCGTTACGGGGTGCCTAACACCATTACAACCGACAGAGGTAGACAATTCGACTCTTACCTCTTTTCGGAACTGTCTCACCTACTCGGATGTAAACACATACGCACTACTTCATACCATCCGGCAGCAAACGGCATGATTGAGCGCTTTCACAGGCAATTGAAAGCGTCCTTGAAAGCATACTCTGACCCTAACAGATGGATGGAATACCTTCCCTTCGTTTTCCTAGGTATTAGGTCCACCATCAAAACGGACATTGGTCTAACCCCAGCTGAAATGGTCTACGGAGCCTCACTGACCTTGCTTGGGCAGATGGTCACACCTACCACCCCCGAACGCATGCCAGACCCGGCGAAGGATTATATGGCAATACCTTTCAACATCGCGCCAAGAGCACAAGATGTACACACGCATGTTGCGAAGGACATGAACTCATGGACCCACGTGTTCGTCCGAAATAGTGGCGTGACTATCTGCCTTCAGTCGCCGTATTCCGGCCCTTACAAAGTACTCAAGAGATACCCGAAATTCTTCATAATCGAGATTAACGGCAAACGTGACTCGGTCAGTGTCGATCGCTTAAAGAAAGCGATTTTTGACGATGATGTCACACACATGCAGAAACCAAAGACTACGGTCCGTTTCGACGACCCCAACTCATCGAGCACGACCATTTCTACCAGGTCGGGTAGACGCATTCAGCGCCCACACCAATTTGCTGTTTACACTCAGTGACATTCTGTTCTCCTTATCGACATACTGTCTAGTAGGGGGGGGGGTAATGTAGCGTCTACCCCGGAACTAAAATTTGACAGAGACTTTTGAATTGTCACCGTTTTCGGAGAGCTCTAAAAAAGAGGACAAAAAAAAAACGTGGCGCCAAATTCGAGTGCCCTCTCTTCCTCTTTCGCTCGCTGACCCTTGAGGAGTTAACACGCGCTACTGCTGTGTCTGTCACATGTGCGCGACACGCGCTATGCCAGTTCTCATAATGAAACCAAAAAAAGCATTCTTCTTACCTTTCCACGCCACTTTTCACTCGAACGGATATCCCAAAGAAAAATATTTAATTTATCTTTTCTTTTCGACTTTACGCCAAAAAAGAGAACATTTACCCAGTCAGTCAAGATTTCTTTCTTTTCTACGGACACAAAAGAAACCACATGAGTGTGATACACAAGAGGGTAAATAAAATTACACTTCTTTTAACAAGCCAAGTTTGACTATTCATTTTCATTAATTTTTCTGAATATTTGTTTTTTATTAATGTTTATGAAAAATTATTTTAAAGGAGCTGTTCGTCGTTTTGCCCGGCGAGCAGCTCACTATATATATATATATATATATATATATATATATATATATATATATATATATATATATATATATATATATATATATAGGGTTCCAATAAAATGTATACACTCTTTAAATTATCTTAACTTACTACATGAATACGCTATACCACGTTCCCAAGAAATGTTTAGGAATAAAAAAAATGGCACTTCCAGCAGGATGGAGCACTTCCCCACTATCATCATGACATAAGAGCATATCTTGATAGTCACCTGCGAAACGAATAGTTAGGACGAAGAGGAAGTATTTAGTACTGTCCACGCTCACCGGATTTGACCCCCCCCCCGAGGAATTTTTCCCTTTTTTGGGAGTGGGGGGGCATGTTAAATACAGGGTTCACACCACAAAACTAGCTACAATGAATGAGTTGAAAGCAACCATTGAAATAAGATGTGTCAACATATCAATTGTACTGATTAGGAACGTTTTCTATTCAATCAGTGAAAGTTGTCAGCGGTTCATGAACCACAATGGCCAATAATTTGGAAACTTTCGATAATTAACTGGTTTCTATATTTGTTCACAGTATTTTGATGTATGAAACCTTTTCTTCCTTATAATAAATGTTGGTTTTATGGCCATTTAAAGAGCGTATACCTTTCATTTGGACAGCCTGTACACACACACACACACACACACACACACACACACACACACACACACACACACACACACACACACACACACACACACACACACATATATATATATATATATGCATAGATTATCCTATAACGATTAGATCACTGTCTGACGGACGTAAATGAATATCTAGAATTAAAATGTTTAAATTCAAGGTTATTTCACGCGGTTAATGGTAGCTGAATTGATACGGCCTTCGCTAACCGAGCCAGAGATGTCTCGTGTTTCGGGGTTCGAATCGTTCGACTGATGTTAATCGTGACACCCTGCACTGAAGATTCCCGAAAGGATGAAACACTAGTGTCTGTAGGTATTTAATTATTATAGTAAAAAAATAATTATATATATATATATATATATATATATATATATATATATATATATATATATATATATATATATATATATAAAGAAAATATTACAAAAATGAATAGATAAAGATAAGCCGGTAGAGTTACAGCCTGAGGTACGATACTTTTGGGTGGTCGATTTTAGTATTGGCAGGATGCAGTAGGGTGATATGCCCGTCTTTGGACAGATGGTAGAGATTAACACTCTTTTTCGCCTTCTATACAGACTGCATTAGAAATAGCTATTTTGAACTGAGGTGCCAATCTTCTGCAGGCCAAGAATTGTTAAGGCGCGCTTGAACAAACTATTGCTTAAAATATGATGACGATTCTTAAAATAACACACACACACACACACACACACACACACACACACACACACACACACACATTCTAAAGAAGTTTTAAAGGTTTTCTTAAAAAAAATACTAAAATAAAATTAAAACTGCAGTTTAAGTCACTAACAATACTAACTAAATTCGACATATGAGCCGGTTTTCTGCTAGCAAATCTATGATTATAAAAGGGAGATTCAACTATATAACTATGTAAAACAGGTAATCTTAAATTGATGTTTAGTTTAGCTAACTAACCAATCAAATTCATTGTTATTTCCGCCTGCGCTCATGTTTCCATTAGCCAATGTTAAAGCTTTTATCAGACAAAGGTTTGGTTGACTTTCACTTTCTACTCTTAATGGCAGGAATAACAAAATATCTGATAGCCAACTTAGCTTTACGTGTATATATATATATATATATATATATATATATATATATATATATATATATATATATATATATAATGAGTCATTTATTTAATAAGGATATACATACGTGTATATGTGTGCATGTATATCCTTATGAAATAAATGACTCATTCTATATTTTCCAGTGTATAGTATTTGTGAATTTATGTTGTACTCCTATTGTATCCTATATAAGCTTCATTGAAATTTGTTGAGCTTTATATTATCCCGATAAGTGTCCTCTTATAGAATTGAATTTACCCTTTTCTTTTATCTACCCTCGTCATATATATATATATATATATATATATATATATATATATATATATATATATATATATATATATATATATATATATATATACATATATATATATATATATATATACATATATATATACATACATATATATATATATATATACATACATACATATATATATGTATATATATGTATATATATATATATATACATACATATATATATATACATACATACATATATATATGTATATATATGTATATATATATATATATATATATATATATATATATATATAAAAACGCTAACATGAATTCCATGCATTTTAGTTTGACGAGTTCTTACGGTAACGAAACACGTAAAATTCTGTGTAGCTTAATTGCTATATATATTTTCACAACTCGCTATCTTACTCGCGCATTGAGCACTATTAAAGTAAATACTAAAGATAGATGCATAAAATTACGCACAAGGTGCGTTCAATAAGTTTCCAGATTTTTTTTCGTATGGACACTTTTATTTATAGTATACACATGGGACTCTAGTCCCCTTTCGAATTAATCTCATCCAACTGCAATAAATTTGTTGTATTGTTCCAACAACTTCTGGAAGGCCACATGGAAGTCCTTTTGAGTGAGTGTGTCAATGACTCTCGTCACAATCTCTTTCATCTGTTCAATTGTTTCATGACAGCCCGTAAGGTTTTCCGTGAGCTTATGTAATAACCAAAAATCAGAGGGAGCAACGTCTGGACTATAGGAAGGGTGAGGAACTGTCTTGATGCCCATTTTGACACGGATTAAACAACCTTGGGAAAAACTTTGCGCAAATCTTACGTATCTTCAGTTCCCCGTGTGGTTCAGTTCCCACACTGACATCAAACTGTGCACTTATTGTTTCTATAGACGCATGACGGTCCTTATCCATGAAATTATTTATTTGGCCAATCAGTACTGGCGTTCTGACTTCCTTTCTCCTTCCTCACCTCTCATCATCCCTCATAGACCCCTGCCTTCCTTGAATCTCGTATGCCACTAAAAAACTGATGCTCGAATCATGCAAGATGGTCCAAAAGCAGTCTGAAGCATTCCATACGTTTCTGTGGTATTTATTCCAAGTTCAAGGCAGAATTTTATTGAATATTGTTCTGCTAGAGTGGTGTCACGTCCAGATTGCATTTAGGAAATTCACAAGCAATGACCATCAAGCTTTAGTAGAGTGTATTCCAATTCCTGCTGTAGCTGTTAATTTGACTATCATAATATGTATAGAAATATCATACTGAATTTACAGCCACTTACCATTGATTTCTGGTTGGCAGCGACCTGGAATTTTGGTGGCAATAAAAGCCTCCCGAAAGTGCCAGTCTTCTTTGCATTCATTAAGCGGAGGTCAGTTAGTGCTTTCTCTTCTCGTCCTTTACATCCTCCTTGACCCTCCTCATTTATTTGGTGTGGTGCTAGTTTATGGTAACATATACATATGAAAAAAAGGGGTTGCCGAAACACATGTTTCAGTTTTCATGATTTCATGTGATGTTTCTTTGTGTTTGACAGCTGTAGCCGTTTCTGTGTCCAGTTTGTGCCTGTAGTTGATGTATAGTATTAGTCTCCGCACTCAAGGGGTTTTCTTAATATTTCTGCAATTTTCATTATTATTATTATTATTATTATTATTATTATTATTATTATTATTATTATTATTATCTTGAAAGACATAATGACTTGGGGCCCGCACAACGAGTGACATTATCTGTCTGTTCCAATTCTTGGCAATGATTTTTCTCCTGACCCAGACATAGACGGATGTTAAAATTCCTTTCATGAAATTCTTAATTGCATGCGAAGAAAAAAAAAATAAATTGGAAAGATTTAAAAGAAATCTTTTGGCATTTGTTAAGAAAAATTCTTGTCTTTGACTTGATCTTGATTTCCACTTCAACCCCATTCCCACCGGATAGGGGTTGGGACGAGACAGATTCCAACAATCTTCGCCTCAAGCTAACATGTCTGTGATTCTGTTATTTCTGAGGTCCGACCTTGCATCCCTAAGCGAGGTTTTGTCGATCGATTGAGCTGCAGGACTGTCACCTTTTAGTTCTAAATATAATTTTCATCACTGATCGCGTAGATTGAATGAACGTGTCTTAGCTTAAACTAACGGGGTGGGGTGGATGTTACGCCTCAATTTGCCCGAGCGTAAAATACGCTTAAATCTGACTGTTTAATTTGTCCAGATTTCGTATATATTATTATAGAGTCGTGATTTCAAAAGAAAAAAAAAGTATTTGGGTGCTATCAGCTCAAATCGAAACCGAAAGCAAAGCTGTAGCATTCAAAGCTGGTGACGTTACCACCGTACCAATGTGACACGCACGTAAACTGATAAAAAGTATATTAAGATAAATGTACAAAATATATAACGATCTTTTGCAATTTTAATCTCTTTTTGACTCCTTAAAAACTATTTTAACCGGCGAAAGATCCATAAAAATACGGTCCATAAAAATCCAATCATTTGAGGCTCCTAGCGTCGCTTTGCGACTTTCAATTTCGGGAGATATAGAGTTTGAAAATATGGGGAGAGATAGGCATAGTGAGTTTTATGAATTAGATTTGTACCAGCATCTGACAAAGGGGAAAGTATTGCTGTTTTCTAGGTAGGAATTTATCCTTATAACATTATAGGAAAGTAGAAAATGGACATTGGATTTACTTTCGCGAGCCTTTTCACTCTGATTTCTGTTATTTTGTTGTTTAATCCTCGCGTTTCATGAGCGATGTTTCTGAAAAAGGAGAAAGAACTGCTGTTTTTTTTGGCTCGGAATCTAACTATATATATATATATATCGCACTTTTGGCCGTTTTTTTATATATATTTATATATTTTTTAGCTTAATTATGTTTGTTGTTCCTTTGTTATTTATTTTTTCTAAAATCCGATTGCTGCATCGGAAAGGCCAGTTAAAAATACATAATATACTTTGTTATTTTCTTTAATTTAATCCCTTTTTTAGAATTTATTAGACAAAATTTAACTTTTATTTTACCGTGCCAATAAATATGATCATCACTGTATATATATATATATATATATATATATATATATATATATATATATATATATATATATATATATATATATTAAATAAAATGGAGGTGAAAGGACCTGAATACTCAACGTTTCGCCAGATTTATGCGGGCCTTTTCAAGAGGGATAGTCATTGACGAGAGAGTCGGAAGATTTGGGGCTACATATAATGATGGGGGAGAGCAGTGTGTTTTCCTTGTGTAAATTAGATGTCTATATACATATCTACATTTTTTGATTAGAGAAAATAAATTAGAGTAAACTAGCGTAGTGTATTACGTCTAAAAGTTAAAATATCGTAGAGATTTAAAAGATTGCGTTTGAAAATATAACCGTGGTAGATTAAGTAAATAAATGAAACGAGATTACGAAGGGAGTTTTTAAAAATTAGAAATATTGAATTGGGATAAAATAGCGTAGTAACTGTAGATGGCGTCTAAAAATAAGAATAGGTGATAAAATGGGGTCTAAAAATAGACACTGATAAAATAAAATACAGTAAATAAGTAAAATAAAAATAATAAAAAGAAGTGAAATTACGAATGCATTTTTTTTAAATATATATATATATATATAAATATATATTGTTCTCTTTAATAATCATTTTCGGCAGATAGGGAGCAATGTGGAAAAAAACTTTTCTTTGTTTAATTATATTGCTGGAATGGGAGATTATAGCTGACTCAATAAAACGTCGTGTGGATCTGTTATGTATGTGCTTAAGGAAAGTTGCTTTGTTAAAATTAAAATGGTGGTCGTTCTCCATTATGTGACAAAATATGGCGTTGAGTGTATTGTTGTTTTTTACATTTCTTTTGTGTTCATATATTCTTTTATTTAAATTACGTTGAGTTTCTACTACGTATATTCTTCCACAATCAAGACAGAGTAAATAAGAAAGGCATTCAAATAATAAAACTAAACTCTTTAACAATTAGGGATCTAAAACGTAAAATTATGACTAATACCAACACTAACACCAAAGCCGGAATATATTATATACCCTGCCAGTACTAACATAAATAAATAACCCGGAATATATATATTTTTTTAAATTTGCGTTACAAATAAATAATCAACGCGACAATAAAACGTATTGTTTTACTGTGAGCGTTTTCAGCGTCCTAATTGTTTTTTTCGCCTTTAAATTAAAAGATATAAATTTGAATTTAACTTTAAGTATTATGGTATCTGTTCAGTGCACATTTACCTAAAAAGTATGGCAAACCATTTAGAATTCAATAGCTGTAAGTTTTTTTTTTAAATAAAAAATTATAAACAGAATGACTCATAGAAATTTATCTATATTCTTTTTTTCATTTTAATATACTTTCATAGAAATTTTTCTGTTATGTCAGAAAAAACTATTTCTTTACCTTACAAGTGTCGCGCTCATATATTAATTCCATAGCTAATATAACATACTGACCCAACGGGTCATGGGTAGTCTAGTCTAGTATATATATATATATATATATATATATATATATATATATATATATATATATATATATATATATATATATATATTTGTCTGTTTTCCTTTTCCATTTTTTCTCGGAAATTACTGGGCCGATTTAACTGAAATTTTGTATGCATCCAGGTTATAATAAGGTGTAGTAATATATATATATATATATATATATATATATATATATATATATATATATATATATATATGTGTGTGTGTATTTTAAAATTTAAAAAAAAATAATTATTTTTTATTACATCCTGATGATCTATGTGTCTATCTATCTATCTATCTATCTATCTATCTATCTATCTATCTATCTATCCCAATATCTTCCCCCTTCTTTCTCTCTCTCTCTTTCTCTCTCTCTCTCTCTCTCTCTCTCTCTCTCTCTATATATATATATATATATATATATATATATATATACAACTACTTCATTTATTCACATAAATTTGATATACGAAAGTATAGATTTATGCGTAAACTTTAAGTATTTACTTCAAAAGTGCTCAATACGTAGGTAGAGCTAGTTAGTAATTTATAAAATATATATGGCGATTAAGCTACACTGAATATTCTGCGTTTCATCCAACTATAGGATTCGTCAGGCATATGCCTGACGAATCCTATAGTTGGATGAAACGCAGAATATTCAGTGTAGCTTAATCGCCATATATATTTTATAAATTACTATATATATATATATATATATATATATATATATATATATATATATATATATATATATATATATATATAGATGTGTGTGTCTATGTTTATTCGTACTAATGTAAATGCGTTTCACTCTCTACATATGCATATATGTGCATATGTGTGTTTTGTTTATTTAGAAACTTCCGACCTGACTAATCCGTCGGTTCGGCAAGATATCTCTATCGGAGCAAGAAAACATTATCATCTGAAATGTTTTAAGCTGATATGAAAATAAATATTTTCATATACAAAAATTTGCCCGTCTTCATATAAGGAGAGACTGAAAAAATAAAAGTAATAAAAACACCAAACCAAAATAATAATAAATAGCAAAGTTAGCAAATTTTCGTCTGCCCTTCCTTTTCCCTTTCTTCTTCCAATGGCCTTTCATTCCTTTTTAATCCATGTACATTTCTTTTCTTTTTATATATATAAAAAAAAGTTGCCTCCGGAAGGTTGCCCTTAGTTTAGATATATCCACCCATACGTTATCTCCTGCTCCCATCTTTCTTGTGCAGCCGACTGTTATTGGTCGCTCGAATTAGGAACCGGAAGTATTAAGGCCTTCACGAAGTTTAGTGCATTCTAGATTTAAAAAAAAAGGCCAGTCTAGACAAAGCATGGAGCCATTTAATGTAAGGAATAATAATAGAAAAATACTATTCAAGGTTAAAAATTAGCCAACGATAAATGTTATATGAGTAGACTCCAACTTCAAAACAGTCATTCTTCCGGCCCCTCTAAACATCATCATCAGAAGCAGAAAGGACAGATATTTTTTAGTTCAAGCGATTCAGTTTCTGTTGTTTTTGGTTAACATTAAAAACGATGAAATTAACTGTGACAAACAGGTTTACTGAGGCGAAAGAGGTCGGAGGTTTTCGAAGAAGACGGAATCGAGGTATGACTCTTAAAAATGTTAGGAATTGGAGCAGGTTTTTTTTTTTTTTAAATTCCCAAAGAATCAACATACGATTGAATTAGTTTGAAATTATTTTGGAGATGAATAAATTGTAACATTTTTATTTATTTATTGCGGACTATTATCCACATCTTTTAGTTGTTGTTTTCACGATATTCCGGCCAATTATTCATCTGGTCTTCCCAGGTTAACCGCAACGGGATAGGAATGTCGCATCTTCCAACTACATCCACAGCAATTATTGCCTTCAATAGCTGTTGTTATCTCATGACGGTTTGGTCAACTAATACTCTGACCGGCTTTGGGTGGGATCGAAACCGCTACCTCTAGACAATGTTCAACTGGAATCGTAGATATTCCGCATCTCTATCCACTGCACTTAGCCGTTTCGAGGTCGAGGGGTACAAGGGTTTGTAGTTCATTGGGGCACCTATCATTAAAATACTTGTAAAACAGGAAGAGGGATGCAACATTTCGTCGACGGGACAGAGGTCGAACTCTAGCTGACAGTGTGAGATCTATTAGGTTGGAGATTCTCTTTGAACGCTGTCTAAAAGTGAAAGACTAGTAGCTATAACAATATTCATAAACTAAATTACAATCGTTTAAAATAATCCTTTTACAAACCGGCAAAAACTTTTGCTGCAACCTGATATATTTTTTTTTATGGACGGCACTCCCGACAAGGCATGAAGCTACTTGATGTAAGGGGCTAAAAAAATATTAGTTCAAAGTCAAAAACTCGCGAATTATAAGTATTAGATGGAATAGATTCTGACCCAGAAATCATAAATTCTCCCTTTTTTGTCAAAAACATCACTCTTGGAACGTGAGGACTAAAAGACAAAAATAAAGGAAGCGAAAATTACGAGGTTGCCGAAAGTAAGCCCAAGGTCGATTTTCTACTCTCCTTAAATTATAACGTGGGGTCGAGTTGGTAAGAAATTCTTGAAATTCGAACCAGAAATGTCCGGATTCCATTAATAGATATTAATTACATTTGACCCAAAGTGCGAAATTGAATCCGTTTGAGCGATTACCCCGTCTTATTTCTTATTTTATTTTTAAATCTCGACACGCCTTAATCAAAATGACGAACACATAAAACAAAACATGAAACGGATCTGGAATTAAAGACGTTGCTTGCGTCTTTGCATGGGAAGTGAATATGTGGTTGTCCTCGGTGTTAACAAGTTCACATTCTGGCTGTTGGGGTCGGGGGTTCACTTCATACTGTTATTCGTTCCATAAAAAACATAAAACCGCCATTCTTTTTCAGACGTGGGCGAAAATATGGGAACGGAAATCGTTTACGTCAGAGATTAATCCTTGCAGCTGGTATACGAATAATTCACAAATTGGGAGAGCAGATGGACAGTGCACATTTGCACCCAATTGTGACGAGAAAAAATGAGGAATAGGTATTACACCGTACGACAGCAATTTCTATGATATGAGACTAAATATTTTCCTTATCGTTATATATATATATATATATATATATATATATATATATATATATATATATATATATATATATATATATATATATTGGTGCCCGGAAAATTCGTCCCGAGAAAACTCGACCCCGGAAAACTCGTCCCATTTCGCTAGGTAGGAAAACTGGTCCCTTATTGAATAAATATCGATTGAAAACACATTTTATGATCGTTCTTGAAGGAGATATTATTTTTTAAAATAGACTATAGCCCCCATAATATTTTTTAAAAATATTTTTACTCGCTTAATATTTTTTTATTTTATTTTTTTTTAAAAATAAAATCGATTTTCTAAGTCTCCGTTTTCTACCTAACTGGCTAAGTTCTCAGTGTTTTTTTTTGTATTCATGGTAAAAAAAGGACTGAGGGAAAACATTCGATGGCGGTTAAAAAAAAAAAAAATTAGATAAATAAGGGGGTAGAGTCAGCCAACCAGGTTTCGCCATCACTTTTCAAAGCCGAATCGAGTTTTTTTTTTTTTCTTGTATTGGGAAACGAATTTAAACGGGGGGGGGAACGACTAAAATAAAATCAAATTATTGGAAAGAAGAAAAATGGGGGAACGACTAAAATAAATTTATCGTTATGATAATTGTGCAATGGAGAGGAAATGCCTTAGAGACTAATCACGTCCAGACCCAAAAGGCAATCCCTTTGCTTACAGAGAGAAGGTCTCTTTAAACGGACGCTTAATATTGTCAATTAACCTAATAAATTTATTCTCATTTGTTATTACTCCTATATCATAATTCTATTCTTCATGTCATCTTTCCCATCAACAAGATTTCGTATATGTGTGTGTTTTTTAACCTTAATTTTTTTTATTGATTCATGATTACTTAACTATTAGTATGCTTAATTGTAACGTTTTGACATTGGTTTATGTGTATTTATTCTATTTGTATTTAATTCGATAGTTGCAAATGCTGGTAGAAATTATATTCGAACTGGTATCGACTAAACATTCGTCAAAGTTACTTAATCTAAGTACTTAATATCTTCTTTAAAATAGACGTTTTCTTAAGTTATTTTCTCTCATAAGATATTTAGTTATTTTTATGTCATTGTGGTGACTCGATTTACGATTAACAATTACGAGTGTTTGGCTTTTTTTTCAATCATTTTTAATTTATATTAATTAACTATACTTTTTTATAAATTATATTTTCACCCCAACCATTGGCACTTTGATGTAGGGGGTTACTATCAGGGACATAAGCTACAGGGGTACTATGTACTGAGTTGGGCAGCAAGATGTCGGTTCACGTTACACTTGAACTTCTGCATGTCAATACAGATGGGGAAGCAGCGACGCGAAAGGGAATTCCAAAGTCTAGCGGTTCTGGGGAAGAAACTGCTGGAGTAGAAGGCTCTCTTACATCTAGAGATCTCTACTGTGAAGGGGTGGGATTTAGCTGCTTGTCGGGTTTGTCGGGGGTATTTACGTCGAGGGGGTACAAGTGCTTGCAGTTCGTCGGAGCATTCACCTTTAAAGTACTTGTAGAACAGGCAGAAGGATGCTACATTTCGTCGATGGGACAGAGACTGAAGCTTAGATGACAATTCAGGACCTATCAGGTTGGCGATTCTCTTTTGAACCTTGTCTAGGGGCGAGAGACTAGTAGCACATGCACCAGCCCAAATATGACAACAATATTCCATACATGGACGAATGGTGGTCTTATAGAGGTACAGGATACTTTCGGGATTTAGTAGCTTTCTAGCACGGTAGATAGAACCTACCTTATTCGCAGCGGTCCTGGCAATGCTCTCAATATAATTGTTCTAACTCATGTTTCCTTTGAACGTAAGGCCGAGGAGTTTAAAAGATGTGCTTTCAGATAAAGAGTCTTAGGTCATTGCTGTTGGTAGTAGAGAAGGTGTGTTGTAATTATTGAAGGAAACAAGTTTAGTCCTGGCAGCATTGAATGGGACCATCCATTTTTGTCCCTCATTCCACTACAGATCGGAGGACATCCTCTAGTGTTTCTGCCATTTCTTTAGATATGTGTGGTGTCATCAACATAGATACCTATCTCACAGACAATTTTGTTAGGGAGGTCATTTATGAATATTAGGAACAATAGCGTTCCAAGGATAGACCCTAGAGGCACTCCCGCTTTTATATCATATTGTTTAGATGCACGACCGTCGAGGACAACTTGCCCTTTTCTCTTTTCTATGAAGAATTTAATTATGTTAAGTATTCTTCCAGTGATATCGTATGATCTGATTTTCCCGAGAAGACCTTCATGCCATACCCTGTCAAAAGTCTTAGATATATCCTACCCTCCTTTGTCCAGTGAATGGTATATACGTTCAGAGATTACAGTTAGGATGTATGCTGTGGAATGGGCTTGCCTAAATCAATATTGTTGGTCGGTCAGAAGCTTAGCATCTGTAAGGTGATGGATTAGAGCTTGGTTAATTATGGACTAGAATATTTTGGCGAAAAGTGGGAGGAGGCTAATGGGGCCATAATTTACTGGGTGTGTTCTTTCGCCAGAATTCTTGAAAACTGGTACCACAGAAGCAGTTTTCCAGCAGGCAAGAAAGCAAGATTTATTAAGGCATTTGTTGTAAAGTTTGGAGAGAACCGGAGCTACTTCGACGGAGCACTTTTTTAATAACACAACCCGGATGAGATCAGATCCACATGCTTTTGAAGTGTCAAGATTTTTTATGATAGCATGCACCTGAGAAGGGGTGATTTTCAGATCGTCTAGTGTGGCGTATGTCCGCAAAGGAAAGTAAGGAAAGGGGTGGTTAGCAGGGTCCAGTGTGGAGTTGGAGGCAAACCGACTGGCAAGCAGATTAGCCTTCTCGGTTGCTGAGCAAACAACCTCATGATTATTGGATAGTGTTGATTCCTCATTATTTACTACACTGTTGTAGATTTTCCAGAAGTCACGGGTTCCTAATTTCTGTGCTTCGATGCGTTTTTTGGTGGTTTCAGTAAATTCTCTCTTAGCTGTCGCTATTTCTTTCTTACAGTTACTTCTGGCTTCTATATACTTCTGTCTGTTTGAACTGAACTTATGTCGGTTAAATCTGCGGTACGCATGCTGCCTTTACGCAATGGCAGCTGCACAAGTAGAAGTAAACCATTGGGGAGAGTGGGGCTTGCTATAAAATTTCCGCGTGGGAACATCTGCTTCAATTGCCGTTTTAAACCATTCAGTGGTCTCATTTGTGTACTGTTCAGCAGGAAGTGAAAAGATATTTCGCCATTGGGCGTCTCTGATGAGATCCCTGATGGCTTCCCAGTCAACCTTTTTATAATATGTCGTTGTTTTGAGCAGTGGCTCTTCAGTTTTGGCTCTAGAGTTTAGGGCGATTTTGACCATTATCATTGTATGATCAACGTTCCCAAGTGGGCTATGGGCATTCGTTATACAATCATCGGGAACTACGGTCAGAAACAGATCTAGAAGTGATGCGTATTGTTCTTGCTGGTCTGGGAAACGTAACCACCTGTGATAGGGAATGAGATATAGAGAAGCTATGTGTTGTGCTACCAGCTGCGTTTGTGTAAGTAGAAAATTCAAGACAGTTGCTGTGGTGGACATTGAAGTCACCAAATACATGCACTTGTGCGCTAGTGTTGAAGAAAAGTACTGTATCTATGCTGTCAGAGACTTTTTTTATTGGGGTACTGTCCTGGGTCGAGGGAGAGCGGTAGAGAAAATAAAAGTAACTAATGTTATGTTGCATGTTAAGTCTAAAGCACATAACGGCTTGATCGTCCGATTCTAGTTTAGTTTCTCTAGTCAAGGGGAGGGTGTTTCGAATATATATTCCAAGCCCGTACATATGTTTGTCAGAGTCCTTACGGCAGAGTGGGAGATATCCGGGCATGTTAAAGAAGTTAAGAAGGGATGGAGGAGTGCAAGTTAGTTTCACTTAGTGCTAAGATATCCGGTGTGTTTGTTAGGAGAAATGCTTCGACATCATTTAAATTAGTTCTAAGCCCTCAGATGTTCGTAAATGCAAGCCTTAAGGGAGGAGGCAAGTTGGATTTGTTTTAGTTTGGGCCTGGTTTAAGCGTACTTTTTTTTTTTTTTTTATTATACTGTCATTTTTTTAAAAGAGTTTCAGTTCAGGCAAGGGGCGCTGAATAAGTTGTTATGCAGAATACCAGACATGCAACACAAGTAGACCATTAGTTGACCTTCCATCTACTAGGATTGTGGCCCCCAGGAAAGCCCATCGGGGATGAGTGCAGGGCCCATTTCCATGCGCGACATGGCACTACAAACATTTCGATATTATACAACTGTTGATGAAGCAGCCACTCTAAGCGCTACTAAAGAGTTAGGGTTCCTGTACTACCAGTCAGAAACAGCAGCCAGGAACTGTCAATCCGGTACCCTCAACCCATCAGACGATGGTCAACCCAATCTACCTGTACTGGCATTTTGGCATTCACGCACTCCCAAGCGCTCAGTTTAGAAGGGTGGGATGTGTCGGGAGAAGGGAAAACGGCGTTCATTGCCCTAGTCAAGAAACAAGATCGACCACTGAGTGTTTCTGTCAACTCCCTGTGATTCGACCTCTACGCCTGGCTAATAGGCAAATACTAACTATTAATTATTATTTGACAACACACTGTACATCCTAAACCACAGTTTCTTTATATTAATTTTGCCTAATATTCTATATGCACTTTATATTTATGATATTCCGAAAAGGATGATCAGCTTGGCGTTACGGTTATATTAAATGGATTTAACTTTTGTATTCTACCTATAGTATGTAAGCATTTATCAATTTATGGAGATATCTATCATTATAATTATAATAATTAATAACTATATGTTTATGATATTCTTCAATGTTATTAATTCTATTACGTTTCTTGAATCTTATGCCTTTGTTCTGTATACGGTTCTACTATCTTATATCTGTAGATTACTTTGTACGTGACATAATGTATCTATGTTTAAGGATTTAAATATTTGCTATGCATAATTTATTTATATTTTATTTAGTTATTATGAGCCAAAATATGCAAATGACCGAGCCGTGTGTGAGGTGACGTCAATGCGATGAGGAAGGAAAGAAAAGGGTTATAAAAAAGAAAAACGTGTCCCGAGAGAGACAGAAATAAATGTGTTACGTAGTGGCCTAAGAGCGACATGGAAAGACGTGTATTAAACGTGGTCGGACAAAGACAGAATACTGTGTATCCGATACAGCAGAGTCTTGTTAAGCACATTGCAGTATGAGGAGACTTTTGAATAAGAGACAAGGTGTTATTCTGGAAAGTACCTGTAAATAAATGTCTGCTGCTTCACTGATGAAAAGCGAGTTGAATAAGATATCTTTCATTATTTTGTAAATAAGTGTCTTGTTTCAATTGAAAAAAAGTGTGTCGAATTCTTTGCTTTTCTTTATTTTTGCGACTGTCTGCATACAACGCGTGCATCCCTTGTGTTGACATGTAACAACTACGCTACAGAAATAAAGTATATTATTTGATTGGAATTCATTATTGAGATGAGTATTATTTATTAATTGTATTGCGGACCATCATGCTCATCTTTTTAGTTGTTATTGTTACACGACGTTTCAGCTATTCCCCTGGCCTTCGTGAGAGGGGAGAATTGTCTGAAGATAGTGGTTTCAATCCTATCCAAAGCCGGCCAGAGGCTTACTTGGCCAAAAACGTGGTGAGACGACAACAACTATGGATGGCAGTAATTGCTGAGAATGCAGTTAGGAGATTCGGAGTTTCTATCTCGTCGTGGTTACCACCTGACGAAGGCCAGAGGATTAGTTGGCCGTACGTCACAACAACTAAAAAGATGAGAATAATAATCCGGAATAAAATTAAGAAATAAAGTAGTTTGTAATTGTATTTTTGCATGGCCTATATTGAGGATTGAACCTAAAAATCCATAAGATAATCACATAGAACTTATTATTACTTAGCACTTAAATTTGAAAATATTTTTTTCACGCGTTCCATATATATATATATATATATATATATATATATATATATATATATATATATATATATATATATATATGTGTGTGTGTGTGTGTGTGTGTGTGTGTGTGTGTGTACACTAGCTGGACGTCCGGCGTTGCCCAGTCGTACAGTACACTTAAACATGATATGTTAATTTATGCAGATTGCGTATGTAATATTATAGAATAAAAATATTATATATTACTAGGAATAATTTGCCCGGTAAAAAAAAAAATTCGGAAAATAAAAAGATCATAAAATAATAATGATAATGTCGTTCATCAAATTCCACTGTGTTTGTTTACAATATAACGTCAGCTAATATTTGGTGCCTGACGATCTTAAAATAGTCTTTCTTCTCCTATAGATAAAAAAAGAAGAATTTTTAGAGGGAGTATTTTGCGTTACACCGTCCAAAGTTACACCGGTGTAACGTAAAATATTTTCCTGTAAAAATTCTTCTTTTTTTTTACTCTCTAAGAGAAGAAAGACTACTTTTAAAATCGATTTTTTTTTGCGATTTTCGATCCTTATCGGATGAATTTCTTTACAAAACATATCTAAGAAAACTGCCAAACATATAAATTACATTTGTGTGAAATTTGCAAAAGATAGGCTCATCCGTTTAGGAATAATATGAGGAAGAAACTCTCTCACACACAAAGTGACTTTATATATATAATTGTAGCGACCATATGTAACTGTTTACCCTCAAATAATAACAATATATATATATATATATATATATATATATATATATATATATATATATATATATATATATATATATATATATACCAGTACCAGATGATGACCATTTAAGACTTCGATATGCTGTATGCGCTCTGCGCTAATCTCGGCATTGTTTCCAGTCGTCCTGGACCTCTCCTTGCCACTGGACTCAAGCAATGACGATTCGGGAGAGGTGTGGTTGGGATTGCGCAACACTTGTCGCACAATTACACGCACAGCTGCCTCTACAGGAGGTAGTATTTGTCTTTCGAGACTGAACGGAGGCATCGACGTCAATATAATATATTATATATATACACATATATATATTATATATATATGTATATATATTATATGTATATATATATTACATATATATCATATATTATATATATATATGTATATATATTATATATATATTATACATATTATATATATTATATATATATTATATATGTACGTATATATATATTATATCAATATCATATATATATATTATATATATTATATATATATGTATGTATATATTATATATATATTATATATACATGTATGCATATATATTATATATATATATATTATATAAATATTATATATATGTATGTATATATCTTATATATATATTATATATATATATCATATATATTATATATATGTATATATATTACATATATATATATATATAAATGTATGTATATATATATCATATATGTATATATATGTATATATATGTATATATATTATATATATGCATGTATATATATGTATATATATGCATGCATATATATGTATATACAAAATATATATATGTATATATATGTATGTATATATGTATATCTATTATATATATGTATATGTATGCATATCTATATTATATATATGTATGTATATATATGTATGTATATATATATATATATATATATATATATATATATATATATATATATATATATATATATATATATATATATATATAGTGGATTTTTTAAGTACGATTGAATTCGGTATAGAACGTTTGCTCGGTAGAGAAAGTTTGCTCCTAGGAGATCGAGGAAGTAGTCTTTTGATCGGAACGATCGCCTATATTATTTGGACATAAACAAATACATATAATTATTTATTTAATTTACTATAAAAGAGTTATCCACTAAACACGTGTCCGTACATATCTGTTATATATATATATGTATATATATATATATATATATATATACATATATATATATGTGTGTGTGTGTGTGTGTGTGTGTGTGTGTGTGTGTGTGTGGGCGAGAAGGAGTTAAAGGAAGAGAATAAGATTAATTGTTTAAGAGTGGACTCATTAGGATAATGCAAAGCTCAACAAATTTATTTGGAGCTTATATAGAAATCAGTAAAGAAAATGAAGATATAAGACTATATATATATATTATATATATATATATTTATATATATATATATATATATATATATATATATTCAATTATTCAATAAAGGTATGCACCCAGGGTAAGTGGGTACTTTATACTATAGTATTTCAAAGCCTAATGCCTCTCATCAGAAGAGGAGAAAAGATTCTAGGTACGACAGACCTTCTTCTCCCGAAAAAGTGATGTAATGTCGATTCATTATATTCTCATCCCAGTTTTGATATCCTAATTAAATTGCAATATTTTCCACCCACAATTTCAACAGGTTTCCTTGAATCATCACTTAAACTGGACACAGATTGTATTTCTCACAGACTTTTTTTTTTTTTTAATATTCCGATACTGCTTTGCACTCAACAAGGACCTAAAAAACTTTGCAAATAATTTCCACTCCCCGGACTTCAATAACTTTCACCTACTGCATATTTTCTCTGTTGTCGTATTTTCATTTTAGATCTTTTTTTCTTATTTTCACTTGGCACTTTATATCTTTATATTTTTGTACTTATTTTTTTATATCCATTTTATTCCCTATTTTTATTCTCCTATATTTAATAACTTTTTATTTTTTATAACTCTGTATTTTTATACCTTTGTATTTTTATACCTTTGTATTTTTATAACTTTGTATTTTTATAACTTTGTATTTTTATACCTTTGTATTTTTATATCTGTGTATTTTTATACCTTTGTATTTTTATACCTTTGTATTTTTATACCTTTGTATTTTTATACCTTTGTATTTTTATAACTTTGTATTTTTATACTTTTGTATTTTTATACTTTTGTATTTTTATAACTTTGTATTTTTATACTTTTGTATTTTTATACTTTTGTATTTTTATACCTTTGTATTTTTATACTTTTGTATTTTTATAACTTTGTATTTTTATACCTTTGTATTTTTATAACTTTGTATTTTTATAACTTTGTATTTTTATACTTTTGTATTTTTATAACTTTGTATTTTTATACTGTTGTATTTTTATACCTTTGTATTTTTATATCTTTGTATTTTTATAACTTTTGTATTTTTATAACTTTGTATTTTTATACTTTTGTATTTTTATACTTTTGTATTTTTATACTTTTGTATTTTTATACTTTTGTATTTTTATAACTTTGTATTTTTATAACTTTGTATTTTTATAACTTTGTATTTTTATACTTTTGTATTTTTATAACTTTGTATTTTTATACTTTTGTATTTTTATACCTTTGTATTTTTATACCTTTGTATTTTTATACTTTTGTATTTTTATAACTTTGTATTTTTATACTTTTGTATTTTTATACCTTTGTATTTTTATAACTTTGTATTTTTATATCTTTGTATTTTTATAACTTTTGTATTTTTATAACTTTGTATTTTTATACTTTTGTATTTTTATACTTTTGTATTTTTATACCTTTGTATTTTTATACTTTTGTATTTTTATACCTTTGTATTTTTATGGCTTTGTATTTTTATGTCTTTGTATTTTTATAACTTTGTATTTTTATAACTTTGTATTTTTATACTTTTGTATTTTTATAACTTTGTATTTTTATACCTTTGTATTTTTATATCCTTGTATTTTTGTACTTTTGTATTTTTATAACTTTGTATTTTTATACCTTTGTATTTTTATAACTTTGTATTTTTATACCTTTGTATTTTTATACTTTTGTATTTTTATATCTTTGTATTTTTATACCTTTGTATTTTTATACCTTTGCATTTTTATGACTTTGTATTTTTATATCTTTGTATTTTTATAACTTTGTATTTTTATGACTTTGTATTTTTATACCTTTGTATTTTTATACCTTTGTATTTTTATATCTTTGTATTTTTATACTTTTGTATTTTTATACCTTTGTATTTTTATACTTTTGTATTTTTATAACTTTGTATTTTTATGACTTTGTATTTTTATATCTTTGTATTTTTATAACTTTGTATTTTTATAACTTTGTATTTTTATACTTTTGTATTTTTATACTTTTGTATTTTTATACCTTTGTATTTTTATATCCTTGTATTTTTATACTTTTGTATTTTTATAACTTTGTATTTTTATACTTTTGTATTTTTATAACTTTGTATTTTTATACCTTTGTATTTTTATACTTTTGTATTTTTATATCTTTGTATTTTTATACCTTTGTATTTTTATACCTTTGCATTTTTATGACTTTGTATGTTTATATCTTTGTATTTTTATAACTTTGTATTTTTATGACTTTGTATTTTTATACCTTTGTATTTTTATACCTTTGTATTTTTATATCTTTGTATTTTTATACTTTTGTATTTTTATACCTTTGTATTTTTATACTTTTGTATTTTTATAACTTTGTATTTTTATGATTTTGTATTTTTATATCTTTGTATTTTTATAACTTTGTATTTTTATAACTTTGTATTTTTATACTTTTGTATTTTTATACTTTTGTATTTTTATACCTTTGTATTTTTATATCCTTGTATTTTTATACTTTTGTATTTTTATATCTTTGTATTTTTATACCTTTGTATTTTTATACTTTTGTATTTTTATAACTTTGTATTTTTATGATTTTGTATTTTTATATCTTTGTATTTTTATAACTTTGTATTTTTAAAACTTTGTATTTTTATAACTTTGTATTTTTATACATTTGTATTTTTATAACTTTGTATTTTTATACCTTTGTATTTTTATATCCTTGTATTTTTATACTTTTGTATTTTTATACTTTTGTATTTTTATACTTTTGTATTTTTATACCTTTGTATTTTTATACTTTTGTATTTTTATACTTTTGTATTTTTATACTTTTGTATTTTTATACTTTTGTATATTTTTACTTTTGTATTTTTATACTTTTGTATTTTTATACTTTTGTATTTTTATACTTTTGTATTTTTATACTTTTGTATTTTTATACCTTTGTATTTTTATACTTTTGTATTTTTATACCTTTGTATTTTTATACTTTTGTATTTTTATACTTTTGTATTTTTATACTTTTGTATTTTTATACTTTTGTATTTTTATAACTTTGTATTTTTATACTTTTGTATTTTTTATACCTTTATTATTTCTTATACTTTCATTGTTTTTTATATTTTATTATCTATTTTTACTCTATATTTCTTATCTTTTTATATCATTTTCTCCCATACTCCTTTGTATTTTCATGCCATTATTCTACAATCTGTTCATCCTCTATCATGTTCACTTATAAATTTATTTCTACATTGCGTCCCTTATAATTTATCCCCCTCGCATTTATTATCTCATATTATTCGTAATAATTTATTTTTCTTTTAAGTACTGTTATAATTTCAGATACACCTTCTAAAACATCGCATACACCACATATTTCATGTATACCCCTTGCATAGCTATAACCCATTAATACATATGATTAAATAAGCATCTTCTTTCAATTAACTTACCCTACATCCTTCCGCGAGAGTTTAATCACACATATTGTCCACATATAGTAAACCCACCATAAAAGATATGCTATACACTTACCCGCATTAATTAAGAAACGCAACTGGCCCTGATGGCATCCCAATCATAGTGTTAAAAAAGCTTCAACCAGAACTTGCTCCCATACTTACGAAACTATTTAAGCACTGCCTTAAGGAGAAGTGCTTTCCGACTCCCTGGAAGACCTCTTCAGTTTGCCCTATATTTAAGAATTCAGGTGATAAGTCATCTCCCTCTCAATACAGACCTATAAGTCTCCTGTGTGTTATGAGTAAGTTGCTGGAATCCATATTAAATAGAGAAATAGTCAACCACCTCAGCAGGAATAACCTTCTTAGTGACACACAATATGGTTTCCGCTCTGCAAGATCTACTGCAGATGTGCTGACGGTTATATCCCACAGGATTAGTGAATCTCTTGACAAAGGCTTCCTTTCTAGGGCAATTGCTCTTGACATATCAAAGGCCTTTGACAAGGTATGGCATAAGGGTCTACTTCACATGATTTCCAGCTACGGTATAACGGGGAATGTTTTCTCAATCATTGAATCATTTCTCTCCGATAGGCTCATAAGAGTAGTGGTAGATGGACAAAAATCGGAGGCCTGCAAATAAATGCTGGAGTCCCTCAGGGGTCAATCCTGGGCCCAACTCTCTTCCTGATCTACATCAATGACCTCCCTAAACACATACTTAAATCATTCGTTGACATCTATGCTGATGACACGACTATCTACGGCAACACATCAAAGGCTGTAAATGACAAAATTCTCTCTGATTCTCTCTCCTCTGATCTCGAGCGCGTGGTTCAGTGGGGGAAGATGTGGCTGGTTACCTTTAATGCATCCAAAACCAAACTCCTATCCTTACATCATCAACGCTCTGATCCCCAGCTGGCATCAATTGTGATGGATGGCGCTCGTCTGGGTGAGGCTCCGTGTTTTGACAAGCTTCTAGGTTTGACCTTTACTCCTGATCTGAAATGGAACACGTACATAAAGTCTGTTGCCAAGGTCGCTGGAAAGATGGTGGGATCCTTCTACCGCTCCAGAAGATATCTCACTACTGATGCAATTCTCTATCTATATAAAAGCCAAGTACGTCCAAGGATGGAATACTGCTGCCATATCTGGGCAGGAGCTGCTAAAAACAGCCTATCCTGCCTTGACAGAGTACAAAATAGACTTCGTGGCTTAGTGGGGGATGCCCTTTTCTCTACTCTGCAACCTCTCTCCCACAGAAGAGACGTTGCGAGCCTGTCCTTGTTTTATCGTTATTTCCATGGCAGATGCTCGTCTGAACTCCAATCTCTGGTCCCCCCTCGCCAATCTTTCACGAAAAACACCCGTCTAGCTGAATCTACTGTGAAAAATTTCCCCCACTCTATATCTGTGCCTAAATCAAAACGCGGATTCCATGAACAAAGCTTCTTTCTTAGAACTGCACGCCTGTGGAACTCTGTTCCGTCTGCTTGCTTCCCTCCGGACTACAACTTGGATGTCTTCAAGTCCAATGTTAACAAATTCCTAATGAACCGCCCCTTAAGTAAACACTTCAGCAAATCTCCTCACTAACTTGATGTACTTGCAATAACCCTTATCCCTGAGTGGCTTCCGGGCCTTGATAAGTGGTGATCATTGTGTAAAAAAAAAGTACTCCTCCTACATCACAGAGATCAATATAATTCCTCCCAGCAGCATCAATATTTTATTCCACTACGAATGTAACTATCGGTACACGTCGCATCCCTATTATGTTACCAAGCATCTTCTCTCCTTTTTTTTTTTTTTTTTTTACAAGGAGGTCACCACTTATCAAGGCCCGGAAGCCACTCAGAGATAAGGGTTATTGCATGTACAGTACGTTGTACGTTAGTGTTGAGATTTCATAAAGTGTCTACTTAAGGGGGCGGTCCATCAAGAATTTGTTTACGTTGGATTTGAAGACATCTAAGTTGTAGTCAGGTGGGAAACAGGCAGACGGAACAGAGTTCCACTGGCGTGCTGTTCTAAGAAAGAAGTTCTGTTCATGGAATCTACGTTTTGATTTAGGCACAGATAGAGAGTGGGGAAAATTTTTGACAGTGGCTTCAGCTAGACGGGTGTTTTTCGTAAAAGATTGGCGAGGGGGGGACCAGAGATTGGAGCTCAGACGAGCACTTGCCATGGAAATAACGGTAAAACAAAGACAGGCTCGCAACGTCTTTTCTGTGGGAGAGAGGTTGCAGGGAAGAGAAAAGGGCATCCCCCACTAAGCCACGAAGTCTATTTTGTACTCTGTCAAGGCAGGATAGGCTATTTTTTAGCAGCTCCTGCCCAGATATGGCAGCAGTATTCTATCCTTGGACGTACTTGGCTTTTATATAGATAGAGAATTGCATCAGTAGTGAGATATCTTCTGGAGCGGTAGAAAGAACCCACCATCTTTCCAGCGACCCTGGCAACAAACTTGATGTACGTGTTCCATTTCATATCAGGAGTAAAGGTCAAGCCCAGAAGCTTGTCAAAACATTGAGCTTCTACTATGATGATGAGAAGCATTAGGCACTGAAATAGCATGGTATAAAGAGACCCCATTTACTCTATGACCCTAATTGATGTATATCCTTGTTGAATAAATTAATAAATCTATATATATATTACTATATAGTTTTTATATCGTCGTATTTGGGCAGCATTTTTTTCTCATGCATGTTTTGTTGAGCAGCAGGGATAATTCTTGTTTGTTTCTTTTGTGATTCGTCTTTTCGTTTTGGCGGGCCAATGTTCGAACGTTCTGTTCGAGTGTAAAAAGAAATTCCTATGAGTCGTCTTCAGGCGAGTGATGAATTAAAAAAATGGTTTAGTGAATTCACTGACAAATCGATGACAACTCACTGAAAAAAGATTACACATCTGTGTGTGTGTGTGTGTGTGTGTGTGTGTGTGTGTGTGTCACAGAAATTCCGATCAATATTGTACTTTGTGTTTCAAGCTGGGAGAGCGGAACTAGACGAAAATATACTGATTTTTCTTTGAGTTTTAAGAATCGGCTCTTTTCTAATATTATATTGAAAAATCCAATAAGTAAATAAATAAATAAATAAATAAATAAAGGATAGCTTTTTTAAAAAGTTATAAAGAAAAAAAAAAAAAGGTCCGTCACTCTTTCTTTCTCACAGCCCGCTGACAATACGTCCAAAATTTCCACGTGTTACTACAGTTAATATTTTCAAACTAAATGAATTGGTTCGTGGTAGTTTTTTCTTGTTTATTCGCTTTTCTTCTAGTATATGTGTCTCCAAACCATGGCCCGCAGGCCAGATTTGACCCACCAAAGTCTTTAATCCGGCCCGCGGAGCTCTTATGGAAAATGTAAAAAATATTCAGGAAAAAATTTAAAAAAAAATGGAAATATGTGAAATTAGTATGATGGGTTTTTTTTTCAGGAAATGATTAAAAGAATGAGGTTTTACAGACCCAGTTTTGCTTTTAAAAAACAAGCAAAACAAACAAAACAAAACAAAACAAAACACATACACAAAAAAACAAAAACAAAAAAAACAAAGCTAATGAGCAAAGCAGTATAAAACACGCCAAGGTCATTTATTTATTTATTATTATTATTATTATTATTATTATTATTATTATTATTATTATTATTATTATTATTATTGCCCGTTTTGCTCTAAAAAGTCAGCAATAAGCATCCCCCACCCTTTCCAAAACTTTGAAACCTGTTCTAGTAAATACTGAACGCGGTTGACCTTTGATATATTATACATGATTTATATTTAGGTGTCCTCGCAGGTGTTTTAACGAAAATATTTAGTTTTTTTCTTTTCTTTTTTTCAATGAACCCACTGTCTATTTTGAGTTTATTGTGTTGAACTTATGATTCATAGCGACCTTTGAAAATTGAAATTTCCTTGTCAAGCAAACCATCAAATGAATTTAAACAAAGACACAGAACACGAAAATGTTTAATGTATAAATGCATTCTTATCTATATATCTATAAAAGTGAGAATGTGTGTGTGTGTGTGTGTGAGGACACTTCTCAACCTATATACTCAACGAATTTTTGATTCACAGAATTGGGTCTATAAGATATTCAGATATGTGGAAAACGGTTTAATCAGGTTTCATCCGAAAAAAAGGGCTGCTAAAGGGTCCAAATTAAAAAATTGGTATGTAGGGGGTGGTGGTCATCAGATTTTAAAAAATCTATTTGTTCACTGTTTCACGACTGCGCATGCTTGAATGGTTCACGTGACAGCTTCCGTATGTTAAGAATAAGTAGGTTTTAAATTTTTTTTAAAGATCATGTAAAGCTGACCTAATAGTTATCGTACTTGACTCGCTGTCTTTAAGCTTTTGTTTCGATCTCAGATTGAGTATTTTTTTTACCCTTACAAGAAATGAACTGTTTAGAAAATGCATAATACTCGCATGCACATGTCTCAGTTTATTTCCGTTTTTTTTTTAACTTCATTTTCTAAAAAGGAATTTTATATTGCGTTTGATACCGACTGTATTTCTGTTTATAATAATATAAGACATCTGCATTAATTAAAATATAAGATTTATGCGTATTTTACGACCGGGCAACGACGGCGGCCTGCTAGTATTTATATAAAACTGTGCATGGTGTACGAAACAGTCACAGCCAGTTTCACCCACACGCAAATATATAAGATAGTAAAATATCTAGCCCAGTTGTATATTTTTTCCTTCGACACCAAAATACACAGAGTCTATTCCATTTCTGAAGTGATCCTTTCCATGAATATTGCTATATTGCCGGTCCTTTGCAGTTCTAGAAGGTCCATTCTAGCAGGCTTTACCTTCTCTCTTTGAGAATGGATATGTTTTATGCAGTTTTGTCATCGTTTTCTCATCCAAATTCACAGATGAACAGATCGAACATGGTTTTTCAGGCCCACCAGACTCTTTCATTCTCTAGTACAATGATTGCAGACAAAATTCACCCTGGATCTAAAAAAAAAAAAAAAAAAAAAATGAAAAAAAAAAAAATAATAAAAACAAAGAAAAATCTGTATGATATACGTATCCGTGATGAAACAAAAAAATGTCATATTCCGAAAAAAAAAACATACATTTATGATGTAGTTTTACTTTTATATATATATAAAAAAAAAAATTATGAGTGTCTGAAGAGTTACTGTCTCGTCCGCCATTTTGACAAAAATATTAAGAGAAAAGAGAGATGATTTAACAATGATTCATACTTACTAGATTTATATTGCAAAGCGCACGGGTTCTTATTAATCGCTTAAAAATAATTTTCTTTATCTATAATATAAATCTCACCTGTCTGTTACAATGTATGTATGTATGTATGTATGTATGTATGTATGTATGTATGTATGTATGTCTGCCTAAAACTTTCGACAGAGGCGACTGATTTTCACGCGATCGGTATTGTTTTGCAGCTCGACCCTTCGGACGACAAATATCGAAAAATTGGCTAAAAATATTAATTCCTTCACCCTTAACTGGGAACTTTTCTACAGGGAGGGGTCGCTTTTTTCGCCGATATTTTCGAAAGTTATCTCCTGTTTTCAATTGACTAGTCTTAATTTAAACATTCGCCACTTCCGGTTTTGCGATGGGCGCAACAGCAAAGACGTCATTTTTTTTCACGTTCTTTTCCTCCTTCGCGGTACGAGTTCGAGCCTGCCTGCCTACTACCACTTTTTTTTTTTTTGCTCAACACACACCTCCAAACACCCGGGCAACGCAGGGTACGCAGGCTAGTAAAAAATAAAACTACTTGATCAATTAATGTGATTTTTAGAATATGCTAATTTCGTTTCGTCACGGGTATGTACACCATATATATTTTTCTTTCTTTCTTTCTTTTTTAATACAGGGTGAATCTTGAACAAGAACCGACATGCCTTATGCACGTTGTCGATTAGATTCTGTCACTTTTTTATCAAGTTCTTAGAAATCAAGGGGACATAACCCTGGGGCTAACACTTGATTTCTTTATGGGATGCAAAGTTTTCCGAATGTTCAGTTATGGTTCTCTCCGTCGCTGAGTTAGTAAAGCAATAAAGAATATGGATCTCCCCCCCCTCACCAATTGACCACTTAATCGTGTTATCGTTTGTCTTTCTTATGGGTAGGTTTGACTTGTATAGACAAAGTATCCTTCATGTCAGGTTATACTGACAAATCCTTGCATAGATAGACACCGAAGACATTCGAGGATTATGTCTAGTAGTCAACCTGCCTGTTTTTTTTTTGTTTTTTTTTTTACAATTTTCTTATGATTTCTTTCTAGTTGGGACATTCACCAATTATTCCATACAGACGCAGATCGGTACTCTTTACCGGATTGTTTGCAGGCTGCTGTTCCTTAAAAGCGATAGTTCACAAGTTCTGTTTGGAGATGACTTGGATGATCTGTTTTGCTCAGGCATACTTAACTACATATCTTACAGTCCTGATTACGGAGAATAGCAGCTATTTTCTTTGCAGTTCTGAGACTCATAACACACACACACGCACGCACGCGCACACACACACGCGCGCGCGCACGCACACACACACACACATATATATGAAGAGTCACCTTCGTTCCCACAGAAGACGCATTTATATTTTGATCGCATCTACACATGTATATATATATATGTATGTGTGTATGTGTATATAAAAAAGAAGATAAAAATTTATAAAATGGATTAAATAAAATAACCAAAACAAAAGAATATTTAAAAAAGTGCGCGGAAATGGATAAATAATCTATAAAGCGAAAATATTTGTGTGTGTGTGTGTGCGTGTTCGTGTATGTCCAAGAAAGGCCTTTTTCCAAGAACCGATCGGTCGCCTCACAACTTCTTAAAACTTTTTATATCGCGCCTAAATGATAATATCTACGAGTTAACAACCGGGGTCCCCTGTCTATTTAATTTGCCCGACTTTCAAAAGATAAATATTCAACAATTTTCGATCGCCGCATTTGCATTAAGCTTTTTCGTATAAAAAAGAAGCGAACAGACTCGCGGCAAATAAAACACTGTCCCGCACTCAAAGTTGACGTCATTAACTAGTCAAAAACGGGCACTTGCCAAGTCGCACGTTTTTTTTCACACTTTATTATTTTCCAACTGCGCGTCAAGGCTTCAAGATTTTTCTTTTCATTTACCCAAAAACACACATCTACAAACACCCGGGCAACGTCGGGTACCCCCCGCTAGTCTATAAACATAAAAGCGAAATTAGTGTATGTATGTATGTATGTATGTATGTATGTATCTTCGCTGTAAAAGGCTTTTTTCGCTGGACTTCTCTATCGGCTCATTCCTTTTTAAAACTTTTTATATCACATCTAAATGATAAATCTATAAGTTACGAACGGGGTTGGCCTGTCTATTTAATTTGCCTGACTTTCACGAGTTATTTTTTCCAGATTTTTGGAGCGTCCCGTGTATCTTTCGCTTTTCAGTATAAAACAAGCGAAAACTGACTTGCAGCCGCTTTATATTTCAAGGTCAAACATCACGCAACTTAAGTTTCTCGAACCGTGTGATTTCATTTTATAAACGTTAAATTAAGATGATTTGCACTCCTCATCTCCCGTGGCCGAGATGGTTAGGTCCCAGAGTTCTTTTTTTTCCATTTCGTTTCAACCTCCACGTCAAAGGTTCGGGGTTCAAGCCTACTTTCCTATTAAAACTTTTTTTTTCTTTTACACCTCCAAACACACAGCCAACGTTTCTTTTTTTTTTGAACAGGGTTGTTTGGATCACCCCTCCCCTCACACACACCTACACACACCTGGGTCACGCCGGGTACCCCCCTGCTAGTCAACAATAAAGCAAAGGAAAGATCGTCTTCTTTTGTCAAGAAGTGACGATCATTATATATATATATATATATATATATATATATATATATATATATATATATATATATATATATATATATATATATATATATAACTATTTCATTTATTCACATAAATTTACTATACGAAAGTATAGATTTATGCGTAAACTTTAAGTATTTACTTCAAAAGTGCTCAATACGTAGGTAGAGCTAGTTAGTAATTTATAAAATATATATGGCGATTAAGCTACACTGAATATTCTGCGTTTCATCCAACTATAGGATTCGTCAGGCTTATGCGCGAATTCTGTCGTTGCTTCTTGTTTTTATACATGTTGAGGATTACTAGTTGGCCAATCAGCTTTCTAGTATCCACCGCGCCCCTTCCTACCAGCCAATGGGCATGCATTTTATCAAACAAAGGATCTGTTTTAGAGCTAGGTTGGTGGTTTTAGGTGGCCGTTCTCCTTCTTTTATATATATATATATATATATATATATATATATATATATATATATATATATATATATATATATGCCTTTACGAATCTTGCTTCTCTGACTGCTAAAAACTGCTTCCATGGTTCCTTTACATTTACACCAACTGACACTGCTATATCAATGATTATTGCCATGTGTTCCTTTTTTTCCAACAAGATTAACTCTGGTATTCTTACTTTAATCAAATTGTCACATTGGATCGCTATTCACCACCCCTTCTGAAACACGCATGTACCATTTTTTACTGCATCCCAACCCTCTTTTCTTACATATATCCCGATGGGTTACATAGCACGGACTGACGTGCGCACATGCACACGAAATGACGTCACTGGTAAAGAAAACAAACACTATATAAAGAGAAAGAGAACGATCGCGTTAGAGATGTAGAGCATGTTAAAGATCACGCTAGGGACGTACATAATCTTTGAGATCACTCGAGAGGCATGGATAACGTTTGAGAGCAAGTGGGTACGTCACGACCGTAACAATGAGCGAATAAATATCATTGTTACAAAGAAAAAGCGAGTTATTTTCTATTCTTTGTTTCCTTTGCGACTGAAACTGCATACAACGTGTTAGTTCACGGACAATGTCACAATGGAACTGTCTTGCAATAATGCTATGACGCGTCTTGTATTCTTTTTGAGTTAAAACTTTTTATATCACATCTAAATGATAAATCTATAAGTTACGAACGAGGTTGGCCTGTCTATTTAATTTGCCTGTTGACGATGTGTTGTACACTCTCACCTTTCTGCCACATAGTCGACGCAGAGGACTTTCAGCTGTTTTATCAATGTGATACTTGACATAATTTATCCTGAGCGATTGCTCCTGTGCGGCACATATTAAGGTTTCTGTCCCAACCTTCAAGTTACATTTTGACAACCATCGCCAGGTTTTTTCCTCGTCCACTTCCTCTGGTAGATCTCTACTAAATTGACCAGCATTTTTTCTTCTCAAACCATTTGTCTTTTGCTTTTGTTCATTTATTGCCTTAAATTCTTTGCTCCTTACTAGATCGCTCTCTTGCAATTTCGGTCCTGGATATGACCTTAAACTATATCCGATAGTGAGGCACCAGCCTGCGGGCTTTGGGGAGTGTGGAGCCACCCTTTAATTGCAATTGTTCTCAGGTCCTCTCTGACCTGCTAAGGTTCCAACTATGGGTTGAATAGAAACCGACTTGAAAAATAATATATTTTATAAAAATTTTTTTTTTCAAAATCTCTGGATTCGGCATTAAATAACCAGAAAAGGGTTGATATGCCGTAAAATAAAACCAACCAACCAACCAACCAACCAACCAACTTTTGCAATTTCTAAATTTTGACACACCCTTTGCATGATATTTCTTACAGTTGGAGATGTAAACTTTTTGACTATATTCTTCATCTTGTGCGCATCGTTCTACACCCTAACCCTAACCCTAACCCTAACCCGTTAGTCCGTGTCCTCCTTTCATTTCTTTTCACATATAACCTATCGACATCATTCTTTGGGTAAAGAGCTCCATTCATTGTCATTGTTTTCCTTGACTCCCTGTTTACATCTTTTAATTCATTTTTTTCCATTGAATAATACCCACCCTATATCGAAATATAGCTACTGCCTATGTGTTCACTGCGGATATTTTGTTTTTCCCATTCAATCTTAACCTAAAAACCAACCGTAATCTATATTCTTTTCTCATCATTTCTTTCACTTCATGTTTCTTTTATTTCATCTAATTCTACAATTCCTAAATAGGTGTATCCTTCTCAAATCGCTTTTATCATTTCCCTATTCCAAAGGTTTATTCCTTCAGTTTCCATAACCTTCCCTTCTCAAATTCAGCGTAGCAGCACACTTCTTCGTACTAAATTTCATACCTGTGCCATTACTGAACATTTGAACAAACCTCACAAACATAATTAGCTAATCTTCATTCTTTGCATACAACTTTAAGTCGACCATAAGTAATAGTTTACCCGGTACTCCTTTCACCATTCATAACACACATTTACCTTTCGTAATGTGAATAATAAATGGTACAAATTGAAAACAATTAACAATGGCGACAAGCTGTCCCGATGAAAAATCGCTCTCCTCACAAGATCTTCCCGTTTGATATCAATGGCACCCTCCATTGCTTCATACTTCTTTCCAAGAAATCTCACACATTAGCCGCTGTTCCAAATATTTCCACACATTTCTTGATCCACCTATGTAAAACCATATCATATGCTTTGCGATGTTTCAGTGTGTTTTGCTGCATTTTTTTTTTGTTTCAGATTAAGCAATCAATTCTTTCAGTGTTCTGCATTATGTATTTTTCTAATTATTCTTTTTTGTGTCAGTTACGCAGTCTTCTAAAAAAACAAAAACAGCCCTCTTCCTCCGTCTTTCCTTTTGAGTGTAGTGCATTGTGCATAGTCATGAGTTTCCTTGTCTTCTGGCCGAAATGCCTCAGTTCTTCTTTGGTTCAACCTATAAATGGTGCAGAGTATCTTACTAGTGACACTGCACATGTTTTTATACATATTATTATTATTATTATTATTATTATTATTATTATTATTATTATTATTATTATTAGTTTTCACACAGGCCATCATCAAATAATTTTCTTTGATAGCAGCCTGTGGTATTCCCTGGAATCTGAGTGACAAGTCACTCCAGATTTCCAATACTCCCCGCAAGTGTTAGGAAGCAAAAAAAAAAAAAAAAAAAAAAAAAAAAAGATGAAACAAGTTTATCAGCAAAACAAATGGATAAGAAGTTGTTAACCAAGGAACACAAAAGAAAGCTAAAATGGGATCGTTAATCAAAGTGTGACAGTAATGGGAACAAAAGATTGGTCATTGTATTTTAGAGGTAGTTTTAGGAGTGTCGATGAATTACCTGGTGCTCCGATGATTATTAGCATAATCTTGACTTTCTTCATGATTAATATTTCTTTCAGGTTCCCTGGCAAGTTCCGTGTAATTACTCTGTTTTTATGTGTTCTTGATTTTTCACTCTGTGATTTGTCGAGACGGCGAAATTTACAACTCAGCATTTTTTTCTTTCTTGTTAAGTATTATGACATCCTGCTTCTTTGCTTAGATGAATTTATCTCTTTGTACTTGCATGCCCCAAAGGATTTTGTGATTTTTCATTTTCTAGTACTATCTCCGGTTAGTGTTTGTACCATTTATCTACGTGTCCAAAATGCAATCTTTTTCAGAGTTCTCACATAGCCGTGTCTGTTCTTGTATTCTTTTTAAGTCACTTTGCTGCATTTACTTATATGATTCAGGCTCATTCTCGTAAAGCAATTGACTAGTGCACTCAGTATTTGTCTAGCTGAAACACCTCGCAGGGAAATAGCCTCTGGGCATCTGGACACAGCACATGTTATTGTAAATACACACCAATTTTCCTGCAGCAATATCTCCTATCTTTTAAATCTTGAACCGGTAAAAATGTCGCGTGATATTCTCACGTGTTGTATTCAAACTGATATTTCCGGCCACAGATATCACGTGGGCTGTTGCTAGTATTGTCCTTCAATAAACTTTTGATACAACTTTTTGTTCGTATTTGATCAGTCTTTTTCTGACTTTGAAATTGAAAAGAAAACTAACCAGCTTGTGACCTGCTCAAAAAAGCGGATCAATTCAATGCGTAAACAGATCCAACTAAGCACCTTGCGGGTTTCAATTCAATTTGATTCGATTCAATACATTTGAAAAAAGATTAGTGGGAGGTGACAGTGGCTAAGTGGTTAACGGCACGAACTGACAACTATGTGTGTAAAGTTCGAATTCAGTACATTCCACAGAATCACTTACACTTAGGGATGCTGGCAACATTTTAGTGGTCTCTCCCATAAGTACACGATGTCTTTATAGAAAGAATTCTAACTAGAAAGATACTGGAGAAACGAATGCCAATAATAAACATTTAATTCATACGCAATGGATGCTTGTTGTGGTGCGACAGGGTGTGCGCGCGTATTTGATATACGTAAATGAGAGCGAATAAGTTAATGGAATAAAATGCTCGAGCATGTGGATGGCATAAACACATGAATGAAGCAGTGAGAATGATTACAATAATAGAAAAATGAAAACAACATTATTAAATACATTTGTATTATAATTTCGACCCTTGCGGCTTACTAATCGCTCGTTTTTAGTAAACGAGTGGTCAGCCATTACAAAACATTCAAAAACCTATTCCAAGGGCGAAATACATTATTCACGTCGTAATTTATTATTATTATTATTATTATTATTATTATTATTATTATTATTATTATTATTATTATATAGTTATTCTTATTATATAGTTATTATTATTATTATTATTATTATTATTATTAATAATAATAATAATAATAATAATAATAATAATAATAATATCATCATCATTATCTTACGTCAGGTTCTTTCCATATAATTGATTCTTTTACTATCTACACTAGCTTTGGTGTAAGAGCCCGCTCTTGAGGGAAAACAACCGGTGTAAAACACCAGAACACTGTGAAGTTAATGGAACGGCTATAGTGTTAATGCAACTTAACTCTCTAAAGTCAAAGGAATTGATCTGATGATCAAGAAAAAATCCAACTAAAACACCCGAATGGTTGAGACTACTACTACTACTACTACTACTACTACTACTACTACTACTACTATTATTTTTTTTTTTCTTGAAAAATAAAAAGTGATTTTCAGATTATACTGTCTTTTATCGTATTGAGAAAACATTTTTTAAGTGATGAATGAAAAAACATAATACTCAGGAAGCCTCTAAAGCACTACTGCAAGCACTAATTAAAATTAAGGAGGCCCTAATTAAAGCACTACTAAAACCAAGTTTCTATCCAACTCCTTGAATAGAAAATATTTTTAAGTAAGGCCTGAAAAAAAAATAGTCAGAATCCACAGGAGTGCTACTAAAAGCAATAAAATCTCTTAATTTTTATACAGTCTAACATTAAAAGTGCATTTGAGAAGTTTTATCACTCCACAAGCAGAAGGGCCTGTCGTATAGATCAACAGCAGGGTTTTTGATAAGACAGGTCGCGTCTAAAATGATTATTTCTGTTTAGAGCACAATTAAACCGTCGTACTTTTGCGTTTGAAATTTTAATTCAAGTCAATATATAAAATAATTTCATGAAATTATCAGTAGATTCTCTACAGTGTAATGTAGACTACAATGCATTGTGGACTGTCAGTAAAGGGAGGCATATGACGCTTCCTTCCTGTACACCGCGATGAGTTCTTGTCTAAAGCAGGCAATCAATTGATTTGATTGGTGAATGAGCAATTTCACCGATTTCGATGGCAATAAAAGTATCGTACATCTGGAACAAACATTGATCCCTATTCAATCCCGAGCAACGCCGTTTCCTGCTGGTACACACACACACACACACACACACACACACACACATATATATATATATATACAGAGAGAGAGAGAGAGAGAGAGAGAGAGAGAGAGAGAGAGAGAGAGAGAGAGAGAGAGAGAGATTAGCGATGGGAAGATTCTATAATTTTTCCGATTCGATTCTAAATTCCCGATTCTGATGCAAGTACCGATTTCGCTTCTTTAAAATGTGTTAATATGTAATTAAAAATTGGATGCGTTTTAAAAACTACTGGTAGAACATACCATTGTTGACATTTATTTCAGCTGTTTTTACCAGCGTTTGTTTAATTTTCGATTTTAAGCAGTTATCAAGGGTTCATATGTAAGGCTTCTGGGGCAGCCATTTTTTAAATTTTAACGCAATAGAGTGGACGATAAGTTTGTTTTGAACTAAAAACATGCATAAAAATAAGCTTAAAAAAAATAAACTCTATCTGGTAGATAGAAGAGTCTTGCCTTTGGTAACATTTATTTGCTGCATATTTATTTTCCATCTCTTTTTTGTTCTGTTAGTTACAGTAAAAAAGAAAATGCCCGATTCTTATTCGTTTCTTTCTTTTTTTTTTTTTTTGATATGTGTATAAGTTTAAATGTAGAAATAATTTCCTTTTTAAAATTCGGAAAACTTTTAAATGTTTTCTCTTTATGTATTTTATCCAAGATTTTGATGAACTCATGATGATATTTTCACCAATATTTTTCACTTGTGTCCAAAGCGAAAAAGTACTGCAAAACACTGATTTTTTTTTTTTAGAAGAAACCGATGTCCGACAACGGCAGTGTCCAGATAGCGCCAACGAAATTGAAAAACCTTGTCAAGAACATTTTAAATCTTTTAATAATCAAGTGTTGACTCCCAGATAGGATGCATAGAGATGTTTAGTGGATGCAAAAATGTTTACTAAGTGAATAGACAAGTTAACTCTCGAATTCTTTCTTTGTTTACATTAACTGACCAACAAACGAAACAAACTGAACTCTGAGAATCGATGTTAAATCTGGGAATGGGATTAATAATCCACTGCGCGGCTCCACGCTTTATATTTGTCATATTAACTATCAAATATTGAACACGTCTAAAAGCGTTGTTTTTCGGGTTATTGAAAATAGAAAAAAAAAAAAAAAAGGTTTACCATTGACTGAAAAGAAAAAAATCGGGCCGACCTCGAATAACAACTAAGAGGGAGGATAGAAAAATCACTCGATCATCTCGTTCTGATCGCTTTAAAACTGCGGCTTCGATATCCCGGGATTTTACATCCGAAACAAAAAAATTTCCAGACAAACGATATCATGAAGATTAAACGAAGTTTAATTATTTTCAAAAAGTCCATACTCAAAGCCTTTCATTTCTATTCAAAATAAAAAGGTCAGATTGTTATTTGTAAGGAGAATTAATTAGGGAACATGTGGTTCCTAATCTTTCTGATTCTGATATCTTTATGCAAGACAACGCACCGTGCCATAAAGCAAAAATACTTTTAGAAGAGCTAAATAGATTTAATATTTGCGTTATGGATTGGCCAGCTCAAAGACGCGACCTTAAGCCAATTGAAAATGTTTGGAAAATTATTGGTGATAAGATCACAGACCCCCCCCCCCAAAAAAAAAATCTTGATGATTTATGGGAATGCACAAGAAAATCCTGGAATAATATCTCCCCTATAACATGTGACCGATTAGTTCTGTCTTGCAGCAAAAGTGTGATTGAAAACAGGGGGCTTTTCACTAAATACTGAATGGATTATTTGTTTTTTCATTAATAATTTCCCCGATTCCTTAACTTTTGGACACCAGTAATTTAATTAAATTTGTTTATATGTAAAAACTAACATGTATTCAAAATCCAAAATAACTTTTTTTTATTTAACTACCATTAATAAACATTGGAAAATTCACCAAAAAATTTTTTTCCCTTTTTCATAAAGTAAGAAGCCATTTAAAAGAAAATGATCGACCGTTCCTTAACTTTTGGACGCTAATATATAACGAGACCGATACTGCACCAAACATGCCGAGTGCCCTTAACCTCGTTGGACTCCACCCGATATGACAGGTGTCCATTCGATCGTACATTGTCCCGTCACAAGTTGGCCTGTTGATCGTCTTCACCCACTGTGTTTTCATGGTGGAGCGCTTTGCCTCTCGATCGAATCGTCTCCTACCCTGTGTAGGTAGTCTCCGGGTACTCAATCACTCCGCTGCAAAATGAAGAGTCCTCACTACAAACAAACAGAACTCCGGTTTATAACAATAACAAACAATTTATTATTTTCATTATTTCATAACAGCTAATGTCTAAATTGAGATGACTGACTATAGCAGTGAAACGATGTAAGACCAGACCAGTAAAGTCACAGATTTCTCATTAACACAGGCTAGTTAACATCATAACATCAGGCCCTGAGGGCTCTAAAATCAGGAGCGCTTGACTAGCTCAGCCGTTCAGTTTGCTGGCTATGACTCTACTCTTTTTAGAATTCCTTTTTCTAAATCCAACCTCTTTTCCTAACCTCTTCTTCACAGAGTGGTTACAAAAACCCTTTCTTTCTTCCTCTTAGAGCTTACCCTTCGTTTTGTCCACTCAACACCTCTCCCTCTGTTCCCTTAATTTCTACTCCTCCTCTTTGAACTTATCTATACCAAATTTTAACCCTCATTTGCACTAACGTTTTTTACTTATTATAAAATTAGGAGTGATTAGTCATTCCAGGTCGAACAATGCTTTGTGGCGACCCTTACCCTTGACCCCCATTCTAAGTTGTTAGCCTTAATCAGCTAAGGATCTCTGGATCTCTTCATACCTCTCAACAGAGGTTTTAAAAACAACCTTTCATGTTAACAGATATATAACGACAATGAGATAAAAACAATTATTATTTGTTTTTTCTCTTTCTGACGAAATCCCATAGACATTTCTGTTTTGTCCCAACCAGACATCAACACCCTCTCTTCTGCCCTCTCTTCCTCTATCCCGTCCGGTCAGACACCCCTCTCACCGCAATATGCACCTCGCTGCATGCATTCATGACACCAATAGTGTCATATCCCTTCCATCCTTATGGGGGAAATGCAGCCATTGCAGCATTTCCACTCAGCCCTGTCAGAAAAACAAAGAAACAAAATACCCAGTATAAACCCCAAGTAAAAAGTTCAATTGCAACCTCAACAGTTTCTGAGTCAGGGATTCTATATTCATCTACACATGCATTATTTTTTCTTTCCAGAAGAAGTTAATTCCTCTTTTTCTTTTCACTTTACTTATCCTTTTAAGGTGACTGCAAACTACGTACATGCAAAACAGTTTCTCTTCTTTATTTTCAGTCCTTCCTTATAACTGCAACTCATCAAAACATGTACATGCAAAACATGGCGTTTCTTTCACTTTTTTTTCTTTTTTCTTATTTACTTTCAGTCCATCTCCACGACTTAATCTATGTGCATGCAAAACATTTTTCTTCCCTTTAACTACAACCCATCAGACCATGTGCATGCTGAACGTTTTTTTCACCCCCCCTTTTTTTTTCCATTTTTAATTTTTTAAAATTTCGGTCCTTCTCTACGACTTGGTCTATATGCATGCAAAACAATCTCTTTTTTTCCTTCTTTAGATTTTCATTTTCAGTTCTAGTTCAACCATAATTTTGTTCGGTAACTGGGAAAGCTCAGCCCATCTTCAATCGCCATTTGCTGTCCCAAAATAATGTGTCACATGAGATCTCAATTGGTTCTAGGCCTTTCTGCCTATTTTTTTTTTTTTTACAAAGGCATCACCACATTATCAAGGCCCAGAGGCCACTCAAGGATAAGGGTTAAAGAGTGTACAGTAGAAATTGGTCAATATAGTAATCATTAGTAATGAAAATTTGGTAAATTTGATAACTTATATGGAACGGCTCATCAAGAACTTATTTACTTTAGACTTGAACACAACCATATTGTAGTCAGCCGGAAAGCAGGAAAACGGAATACAATTCCACAGGCGTGCAGTTCTAAGAAAGAAGCTTTGTTCATGGAATCTACGTTTAGGTTTAGGCACAGATAAAGAGTGGGGGAAATTATTGATAGTGTTTACAGCTAGACGAGTGTTTCTTGTGAAAGTTTGGCGAGGGGGGACCATAGATTGAAGCTCAGTTGAACACTTTCCATGAAAATAACGATACATCAGAGACAAACTCGCAACATCTCTTCTGTGAGATAGAGGTTGCAAGGAGGAGAAAAGGACATCTCCTACGAGGCTACGAAGTCTATTTTGAACTCTATCAAGGCAGGACAAGTCCTTTCTAGCAGCTCCTGCCCAGATGTGACAACAGTATTCCATCCTTGGACGTACCTGGCTCTTATATAGATAGAGAATAGCATCTGCAGTGAGATATCTACCGGATCGATAGAAAGATCCCACCATTTTTCCAGCGGCCTTGGCAACAGATTTGATTCTACTCTAAAATTGTTTGCTGGGGGATTATTTTTACACACATCCAATTTTTCAACCTATTTTTGTATTTTATTTTATTTATTTATTATTATCTTTTTTCACTCGATTCTTTACACGAGGAAAAAGAACTCACTTCCTCAGCTCATGCACACCTCTTGGCATAGGGGAAAATTTCCCAATGATATTTCATACTTCCACAATGTCAGAACCTTCTCAATGGACTGCACTGCATATCTCCTGCCAACCTGCAGAACACTTTTGCTTATTGCACAACCATCATCTGCTATCTCACAGAGCATCTCCGTTTACACCTCATCATTTCTTCACAGCAGTCCCAAATATAAAAACAACACAACGTGCCAGCCAGAATTTTTTTACGTAAATTGAGCACCCACACGTTGACGCTCCTCCAACAAAAATTCGGCAAATGTGTATTTCAGCGGCGTAAATTCAAGTTTTACACTAGTGGTGGCCATAAAGTGGTTGATCATTGTACGTTAAGTTATTATAGAAAATTGATCCCCACTTTCTTTAAACTAACTTTTCTTCATATATTGGAAACTACTCGTTTGCTGGAATTTTAAACGTTATTTCCGTTTTCAAATTCCTCAAAAACTTATAAATGTCTTAATTTTCCAAGTTTTTTTTTCTATAGCGTGGAAAGTCGATTGTCTGCCCCTTGCCGATCTTATATTCCAAACACTCCCAATAGGTGTCGCTAGTAGTGTATCATTCAAAAACAAGATGGCGTTAAGTTTTTCTTCGATAAAATGTCTCATAATATTTGATTTTCTTAAATAAAAAAAACTACTTGATCGATTTACGTGAGATTTGGAATATGACATTTTCATGCAGTGACAAGTACGTACATTATAAAGATTTGTTTCAGATTTTTATAGTAAAAAAGATTACTTGTGGACCATTTATAGACTTGCACTCTTTTTTTTAAATAGTCCAGGAATGCATGCATATATATATATATATATATATATATATATATATATATATATATATATATATATATATATATATATATATATATATATATATATATATATATATATATAATATATGTATATATATATATATATATATATATATATATATATATATATATATATATATATATATATATATATATATACTCGTAGCTAAATTGAATATTGACATGGTCATATCTTTGATTTTATGGGACAAAAGCACATGAAAATTTGCAGGTTTTTTGAAGATTATAATACTTTTCTTATCGTTAAAATTTCATGAAAAATAGTAAAAAAAAAAAAAAAAAAAAGAACCTATATTTTCAAACTAATAAAATATACCAAAATTTGCCTACGTGTGTATCCTGGCAAGCTAGCTTCAGTTTTTCTATTTTAGGATGAATGTTACTTAGGGTTTTTTTCTTGTATGTCTCTCCTGTAGCCTTGCCAAGCTATATATATATATATATATATATATATATATATATATATATATATATATATATATATATATATATATATATATATATTACAATAATACCTCGCTAACCGCGCAGAATAAATGGCTGTATCTGTATAATATACGTTCTTGTTTTGTTTTCCTAGGGCTAGAATTAAAGTGTTCAAAGAAACCAGCAAGATTGAGTTATCTTTTTGGGAAGGGCTTTGACCCACGGCAAAATATACAATTGTTCTTCGCGTTACTGAATATCACGTTTCAACAACTACGATAGTCTACTCCCTTCCTCCTCCTTATAATTCTAAATAACTCTCCGCCTCGAGCCTCCCCTCTGCACCCATCCGCATGTAATATATCCAATAATTTATTTGGCAGAGATGGGCTGGTGGCGGGAGTCGTCGTAGTGTTACTTGAGACGCTGAACAATCGGTATCGTCGTTTTTGCCGAAAGTTGTTTATTCCAATCCGTACGACAAAAAAACTTTGGGTTGAGTTGCAGTCAAGGATGTTATGTTCGCCCTATACATACACGCACGTCTTGTCAACATACACACACGTATCATGCACTCGCAAGGTGAGATAGACAAGCGTGCACGTGTTTATTTTGGAATATCTATGTATCCACATGCTATTAAAAAGACACTTATCTGCACAAATGTCGAACAAAAGGAACGTATAGAAAAAAAAAAAGGAAAAAAGAAAAAGAACAGTTGGAAAAAAGTAATACACCATTCGCTATGACCGCGCAACTTTTAATACTTAGAAAACAGAGCCATTAAACATGGCATAGTGATATGTCGGCTTTAATTTCGACACTGATAAATTCATTACCTACCTATACAAAAAGCCTGCCAGTAAAGAATCATATCTTCTCAATACGGCCACAACAATTTCAAAAATAAAAGAACGGATAAAAAACACGAAAAAACATATTTCGGCAGAAGCAATGCGAAGAGAAGAAATTATTCTCCGAATATTGAGCACTATTTATTGCCCATGCGCTGGGGGAGGGGACTCCCTCACAAAAAATAAATGAATTAAAACAATTTTTCTTTCAATCAAAATAGCAGGGAGTGCCCGTGCGACCGAAAAAAAAAAAAAAGAAAAAAAAAGCGCCGCGGTTTCCGGGCTCGAATGTAAAGCGCAAAAGACGGGAAGAAAGCAAAAACATACGGACAAACGCCTTTGCCCACATGGCCACGAGTTCTCATGATGTCATTACACTGTAAAATAGACGTCTTAAACATAGTTTTAGTTTGATACGGGTGCGTAACTTGCGAAAAACGTGACGCGAAAATGAACCGCCTTCCAAAAAGTGGTGCACTTAACCACCACAGAATTAATCTTTTTTTTTTTTAATTTTCACATATTCTGCATCCGAGGCATTACTCTTTCTAAATGGTACCGGTTTCAACCCGGTCGAATGCGGATCACAAAGGTTTTTAGCACACACACACACACACACACACACACACACACACACACACACACACACACACACACACACACACACACACACACACACACACACACACACACACACACACACACACACACACACACACACACACACACACACACACACACACACACACACACACACACACACACACACACACACACACACACACACACACACACACACACACACACACACACACACACACACACACACACACACACACACACACACACACACACACACACACACACACACACACACACACACACACACACACACACACACACACACACACACACACACACACACACACACACACACACACACACACACACACACACACACACACACACACACACACACACACACACACACACACACACACACACACACACACACACACACACACACACACACACACACACACACACACACACACACACACACACACACACACACACACACACACACACACACACACACACACACACACACACACACACACACACACACACACACACACACACACACACACACACACACACACACACACACACACACACACACACACACACACACACACACACACACACACACACACACACACACACACACACACACACACACACACACACACACACACACACACACACACACACACACACACACACACACACACACACACACACACACACACACACACACACACACACACACACACACACACACACACACACACACACACACACACACACACACACACACACACACACACACACACACACACACACACACACACACACACACACACACACACACACACACACACACACACACACACACACACACACACACACACACACACACACACACACACACACACACACACACACACACACACACACACACACACACACACACACACACACACACACACACACACACACACACACACACACACACACACACACACACACACACACACACACACACACACACACACACACACACACACACACACACACACACACACACACACACACACACACACACACACACACACACACACACACACACACACACACACACACACACACACACACACACACACACACACACACACACACACACACACACACACACACACACACACACACACACACACACACACACACACACACACACACACACACACACACACACACACACACACACACACACACACACACACACACACACACACACACACACACACACACACACACACACACACACACACACACACACACACACACACACACACACACACACACACACACACACACACACACACACACACACACACACACACACACACACACACACACACACACACACACACACACACACACACACACACACACACACACACACACACACACACACACACACACACACACACACACACACACACACACACACACACACACACACACACACACACACACACACACACACACACACACACACACACACACACACACACACACACACACACACACACACACACACACACACAGCAAAAAAGAATTAGAAAAATGCATAATGCAAAACACTGAAAGAATAATCATAGCAGCGAGAGACACTGAAAAAAAAATCAATAAAACAGAAAACAGAGAGATAAAGGATAAAACAAAAAAGAAAAGTAGGAAGAGAAACAACTACACAGACGATTCATAAGGATGACAAAAGATGAAAATAATGAAAACACCTGGGCATGGATGCGAAAAGGACACATAAGCCGAGAAACTGAATCCCTAATAACTGCAGCACAACACAACTCGATAAGAACCAACCACATTAAAGCAAAGATCGACAAAATACAAGAAAACAGCAAATGCAGACTCTGTGGACAAAGAGGCGAGACGATAAACCATATAAGTGAATGCAGCAAACTGGCCCAAAAGGAATACAAGAACAGACACGACCAAGTGGGCGGGTTAGTCCACCGGGAGTTATGCAAACAACTGCATTTCGAACGCACAGACAAGTGGTACAAACATAAGCTGGAAACAGTACTTGAAAACGAGAATCACAAAGTCCTATGGAATATGGGCATACAAACTAATAAACCCATCTAAGCAAGAAGACCGGATGTCGTAATAATTAACAAGAAAGAAAAGTCCTGTTAAATGGTAGACTTTGCTGTTCCAGCTGACCAACGGGATATGGAAGATGAAGAAAATCAAAATAATACCTATAATAGTAGGGGCACTAGGAACAATCCCGAAAAACGTTGAAAAAAGAATGGGAGAAATTGGAATCAAGGGAATGACTGGAAAAAATACAACGAACAGCAATAATGAAAACAGCTGAAATATTAAGAAAACTCCTTGAATGTGGAAACTAACGCACAGGAGCAACAAGCGCGGGCCAGACAAACTCCTGCAAAGGAAAAACATGAAACACGACATGGAACCAAGAACACTGAAACTGCCTATCTATAAGTTCCCTAACCCAACCCTACCCCCATTGCCACATCACTGCCCTCCGTCCCCTCAAAAAAAGAACGAGACCAAATAACCAAGTAGAGTCAAGGAGGAAGGAAAGACCGATGAACTGACCAGACCTCAGCCGAATAAGTGCGAAGAGAACTTGGACCTTGGGGAGGCTTATTGCCACTAAAATCCCAGCAAAGACCAATAGCTGCTGCCAACGAGAAATAAATGGCAAGCAGCTGTTGCGATAATGCAAATCTATTTGCAAATGTTATCGAAAGAGGTAGAGAGTACTGGAAACCCGGAGAGACTTGTCACTCAGCTTCCAGGGAACACCACAGACTGTTTTCAGGGAGAGATTTTTGAAGACCTGTGTGAAAGCTCATTGTGAGCCAATAATAATAATAATAATAATAATAATAATAATAATAATAATAATAATAATAATAATAATAATAATAATAATAACGTATTCTACTGGAACTCGATGCACGCTAATTATAAAATCGACGAAAAACGAAGAAATATCGTACATAAACACATTTCCACCATTGAGAAAAAATTCTAAGCTTAGATTCATCATGTATTATAACAAAATTAACACAAGTCATTTACTAATAAGCAATAACCTATGTACGGCCAATAATGGCGGATAACCGATAGGGGGACCTAGTTTTGAAAGCTGGTTTATCATAATTATTTTGTAGGTTTCCGACTACTTTTTGATTGTATTTGAAAGATTAAAGCCTAAAGTAAATTTCCAAAAGGAAAAAAAAGTACACGTGCAAAAAAAAAAAAAAAAAAAAAAAAAAATATATATATATATATATATAAAAAAATGTTTTCACGGCGGCATTCGGAAGCTGGCAAATTAAGCTAAATTTTGAATTAAATAACCCCATTGTAAAAATCCTTTGAAAGATAAATATTTTTTTTCCGTATCTATTTCAAAGATAATTAAAGTAAAGTCTTAAGATATTAAATTAAGCACAATATGTACAAAAAATGGCTTAGTTAGACCCCAAAAGCGAGAGAGTCTAGCTTCGTTTAAACATGAACTACTAAATATTATATCTATATATATAAAAATTTAACTCTTGGTTCGTTCGCAATTAATAGCCTAAAGAGCCACTAGACGAATGGCTTCCATGTTTTGGTATAATATGTTTACTATACCCATGTGTGATTTTATATATTTCTTTTTAATTATAACATTATACTTAAATTTTCTATAATAAGTGGTTTTCTTTGTACCGATAGGCCATTTTTTTATTTAGGGACAATTATTTATTACCGCTTCCCATCACGTGACCAGTGTTTCCAATTTAGTGGTTTTCCTGCTAGATCTGGAGATTTCGTTTGCAATCTAGCGGGGAATTCTAGAAAATCTGGAGATATTTCGCACCCACACACCCGCAATTTTAGATTAAAAAATAAAGAAAAGCGCTTGAAAATACTTTAAAACATAAAATAAACTCATTCATGTAAGTAAAAAAAAAAGTAGCATTTATTGCCTTTGGTAACAATTATTTATTGATTATTTGTTTTGTTTTCCACCTTTTTTTTCGGCTAACCATTCTTAAATCTTGCTATAAAATCGATTTTTCCAAGTACATTTTAGGTGGGGGGCATTCCAACCTCCGAAATTTAGTTTAAAATACGATCTAAGCAACCCCGCTTAATTTAGAAGTATTTAGTCGAAAATTGTAAAAAGCAAAAAACAACAGCAAAAAAATAAACTTATACCAATACAGTAGAATCTAATTATCTACCAACCTAAATACTTTTAACATGCTAAAACAAAGTTTTTTTTGTTTTATTATTTTTCTAAATTCAAGATATGTTGCACCATTATTGTGATGTTTAATTTGCAGTATATTTCAATTTAACTTTTATTATAAAAAGTTTGAGTTTATGATTTGTTTCTTGCAAAATAAAAAAAAAAAATACCCACTCTGAAAAAACAGGTAAAACTAGCTCATAAAATATGTAAGCCTTCTGGGGAGCTCACCGCTTCAATATAATTCCAGAAATATATAGTGAGAAAACACGTAACATTTTATATATTGAATATACTATATTTATAATTTTTTATGGTAGGAAGTTAAAATATAGAGTTTTTTTTGGCGGGGGGGGGGGGAGTGAATTAGCGATTTCAGACGATAAAAGTTAAAAATCTAGCGATTTTCTGGAGATTTCTTTCTCCTCATCTCGCGGTTTTTTTTTAAATCTCAGTTGCCAACACTGCATGTGATATCACTAAAAGGATATTTTGGTCTCACCACTACAGGCTTAATGTAAACAAAATGTGTTTACAATATCGGTAAATTTCCAATGGGTTTAATCACATGATTATTGATAATGTAACCATGTGATTGAAATTTAATTTAAATTAACCACACGTGGTCGCTTTCCTATCAAATATTCATCGAAAAATGGTAGGTACAGACAAAATGAATGCCGACGCTCAAAGTGTATAAACATTTTGACCCCTCCCTTTACTTAAAAATTCACCAAAAGTCAGGAAATTAACCAATTTTAATGAAAATTTCAGTATTTATCAAATAATGATCGCAAAATATAATGAACTAATTATTTTTACTTAACTCTTAGTGAGAATGTTTTATTTTGTTTAAACAGAAAATACCTTTACTAAAGTTATGGTTTTCAGTAGTAAATAAAAAATGCAAGAATTTATTTTTGCTTTTTTATATAAATAAAAGCATCGTAATTTGTAATAATAAAAAATAATTTTCACAGGAACATTACGAAAAAGGCCCCTAAACTCCGTATTAATGAATTCGATATAACTCGGAGAAAAATGAATTTCTCGCACACTATTCAGGAAATCAAAGATTCAATTAGATTCCTATTTCAGTCACCTAAATTATTTAGGGTGAAATGAGTTTAGGAATTTATAGCCAAACCTAAATATTTTTTTTTTTTGCTTAAAAAAATAGCAGTAATACAGTAAGTTAGGTAAAATTTGCATAGAATGCTCTGCTTTACGGTTGTTGTAAAAATGGAACGGAAATTTGAATTTCGTTTCCTTAAAAGGTACATTTTTACTTTACGTCCAACTCATCGTTCACATTCGACACGTCAACTTTTATAGCTTTTCGGGTATGCTGACAAGGTTAGGGGTGTCTATTTCAAAAGCTTCTTAACATGGGTAGATTGGAGTGTTTTTTCGTTGTAAACGTACCCGACAACCTATAAATGTCAACATTTCCAATGTGAATGGTAAGCTGGACTTATGTAAAAAATAACAAAAAGATATACCAAACTGACTTTTTCGTTTAAAAATGGAATTATTTCCCTTTCGTTATTAACTTTTTTTTTTTTTTTTTTTTTTTTTTTTAAATATTTTGTGTTTTATATACATAAAGTACAATTGTTGAATGTTACTGTTTTGATTATATTCGTTTGGGGGGGCACAATTAAAAAATTAAGAAAGATTAAAACGGAGCGAAATTTAAGTTTCCGTTCCATTTTTACAACAACTGTAAAACAGTGCATACTCAGCAAGTTTTATCGTAATTTATAAGCATAATGTTGAAACACTAAATCAACATTTTATTTATTTTTTTGCATAATTAATGATGGAAGTATTTTTCTGTTTATTTTCTGAACATCTGTTAAAAAAAATTTGTACATTCTCTTGAAAAAAAAGAATCAAACTTCTCTCTACTTTCACCTAACTATTTACAGTGTTCATGTAAAGCATTCATCTGTTCTTTTTATAATAAAAATTCCGTTTTCAAAGAGAAACATTTACTGCCAAATTTCTTTTTAAAAAAGTGCAAGTTTTCCTGAAAAAAAAATTTCACCTAACAATTTATGGTAAAAAATTAATCTTTTTTTTTGTGGGGAAAATAACAACTTTTATTGATTAAAAATTGCAAAAATTAATAAAAGTAAATAAACGAACAAAATGCAATTTTTCTTGAGGAATGTGTTCCATTTTAACAAACGGAGCCACAGCAACGCGTGGCCGGGTGCAGCTTGTATATATATATATATATATATATATATATATATATATATATATATATATATATATATATATATATATACACGTGTGCGTGTGTATATATTTATATATATATATATATATACACGTGTGTGTGTGTGTATATATTTTTTTATTAAATATTAATTAAATATCTTTTATTTCATTTTTTAAAACTTTAATAATTCGTAATATCGTGATTTAACTGTGGAAATACTGATGTTACCCTTCTAGAGTCGTCGAACTTAGCCGGTTTTAACCGCAAGACTGCCCAAAAAGGAATCATCATTGCTTATGAATACACAGAACACAACGACAACAGAAAAAAAAGCAACTTCTCATCCAAACTAATTTATTAGCCCGTTTATTTGAAAACTTCTAAAAAAAAAAAAAAAAAAAAAAAACGCCAAATTCTTATTAAAAAATAAATCTTTATTTTGACCATCTTAACAAGTTGTTAATTTGTTTTCTGTGCAGTTCTGAGAGTTCCACCCTCCCAGGCTTTGCGAAGAGGTAAGGTTATTATTTATCGCATGAGGTGGCTCTACCTACGGGAATGCCGACGGGGGCGCACCTGCCTACGGGAATGCCGACGGGGCTGCCCAGTCATTTTCTTGAAGGCCAGAATGCTCCCTCTCGCACTGACTCTTCATTCTACATTCAAACTCTGGTGTCACACTTTCTACCTGTGGGAGAGATAAATATAGGCTTTGTTATTCTTTATATATATATATATATATATATATATATATATATATATATATATATATATATATATATATATATATATATATATTAGCGGGGGTACCCGGCGTTGCCCGAGTGTTTGTTTCCGAGACGGGGGGGGGGAGTTTTAAAAAATGTTATAGTAGGTAAGCAGGAAGGATCAAACCCGGAGTCATGAGTAAAAGTAGGAAAATAAAGTGTGAAAAAAAACAAAAAAACAAACATCTGCAACGTTAACAGTTCGGCCACCAAGAAAAGTCCATTCCAGTTGTTTAGGAAAAAAAAACAAAAAAAAAACGACTACGGTAGGTCGGCGCGAACGTGAAAATATAATGTGAATTGTCCAGCACGCTAACCACTACGCCACAGAGCACTGCAGCTTAGTTTAGTGATTTTAAATAACTTCACATGAAAGAACTACGAAGCCAAACCGGTGTTCTCTTCTCAACTGTTCCTTGTGAACGATCCCCAAACGGTGTTAAGTGGTGGCAGGGGGAGGAGGAATTTATTAGAGAGAAAATATTTTACCACTTCTATTGATCTTAACCGATTTTGGCCGTGACTTCTCAGCAGAAAAAGTATAGAAATCTAAGATTCTCGAGGAATTTGAGAAATAATAAGCCTATAACACACCTCAGATATTGTTCTGCCGTTTGTGCATATTATATTTGCATGAAATATCTTGATTTTTAATCCTATTAATGTCAAAATCAGACGGGAAAAATGAGTTCATTTTATATATATATATATATATATATATATATATATATATATATATATATATATATATATATTTAAATAAAATGGGTTAAGAAATTCCAACGAAAGAAAGATGTATATTTAGATAACTTCATAACACATTTGAAAATAATTTCTGACGAGGACGCTTCACAGAACGTCTGAAACGCGCGTAAAAACGATTTCAATGACTTAAAAACATTATTACAATGATCCAAACATAATTCTCAATGAAAAACCAAGACACGGAATAATAAAATAATGTTAAAAAATACACATTGTTGGTGACTACTCCCTTATTTAAATATATATATATATATATATATATATATATATATATATATATATATATATATATATGATTCTTTGGGGGGTAATACAGAATTTAAATATTGCAATCATGAAGGAGAGACTTTTATTATTCATGATTAAAAGTAAAATACGTGAAACACGTTTAAAAAAATATATATATATATAAAAGGGGCGAAGAGAGAGAGAGAGAGAGAGAGAGAGAGAGAGAGAGAGAGAGAGAGAGAGAGAAATAAAGTGGGATGTCAGCTGACCGGTTTCGCCTTCGCTTTTTAAAAAAGAAAAATCCAAAAATATGTACATTATTAAAATAAAGTTACGTTGGGTTCTGTTCATGGGTGAAAAACGCAACGTAACTTTATTTTAATAATATACATATGTGGAAATAATAAAGTCTTTCCTTCATGATTGCAATATTTAAATTCTGTACTCCCAATGAATCACACACACACACACACACACACACACACACACACACACACACACACACACACACACACACATATATGGAAATATATAAAAAAGATTACGAAAAGTATAAAAGCTTATAACTTTTCTTTATTCGTTTTCAATTGGTGACGTGCAGGAATACAAAATAATATTATTAAAAAAATTAAAAAACATTTTTTACAAGTACATAATTTACAACTGATCCTCCAGTCTTCATCGGTGTAGTGAATGGGATGAGCATACAAGGGGAAAAGGGGAAAGAAAAAATATATGTAAAGAATGACAAAGCCAGTATTTATCTCTCTTCCATATATATATATATATATATATATATATATATATATATATATATATATATATATATATATATATATATATATATATATATATATATATATATATATATATATATATATATATATATAATCCTCTTAGAGACAATTGAAGAGAACTGCTATTTCATTTAATCACATAAATTAATATACGAAAGTATAATTTTATGCGTAAACTTTAAGTATTTACTTCAACTTCAACAGTGCTCAGTACATGGGTAGAGCTAGGTAGTATTTTATAAAAATATATATGGCAATTAAGCTACACAGAATATTCCGCGTTTTATGCACCCTAGGATTCGTCAGGCTTATGAATCCTAGCACACGGAATATTCTGTGTAGCTTAATTGCCATATATATTAATATAACTTACTACTATATATATATATATATATATATATATATATATATATATATATATATAGAATTAGAGTTTATATGTTTAAATTTCATTTAAAAAGAATCATTTCTCAAAAAAAAAAATATTACTTGAACGAAGGAATGCAATGTTTAAATTAGAATCATTAATCCATAGACTTTCAATGAAAGTACATCTCCTCAAACCTCTGTATTTGGATACCAATTATCATATCCGTGTTTTGCTTTCAAACCCAATTCTTTTTCTCTATGTCCCTTAAAGGCATTTCATCTTTAATATTTTCTCTGTATGTGCTATTTAGCAAAATAATTTCGAACAAATATTAGTATCCTGCTAGAATTTTTCCTCTGAGGAGAATCATTTTTAAATTAAATTTGAACATACAAACTCTAATTTTATTTGCTCTGTCTAGTACATTGAACAATTTTATTTGGCTGGGATTGTATTATAGAATTTTTTCTTCCAGTATTTTATAAGACTTCAAACCACTAGATTCACTAACCAGTAACCGGGTTGTATTACTGTACACATAGATTCGAAAAAGTTGTCACAAACAAATATATAACAAATAAATGTTATCAAAGGCAAGATAAGTTAATTTTCAACCTAACTGGATAATTTTTTTTTTGTGTGTGTTTTTTTTTAATGTAAAATGTTTATTTAGCTTGAAAAACATCCAATATTTACCGATGTATTGGAAAATTCAAAATGGCGCCGAACTCTCTGCTGAACACGGTAAGTTTGGGAAAATGAATTAAAAATAAAAAAAAACTATACTAAATACTGTTAAAACCCCACCGAATATATGTCAGCTTATGTCACGGTAACATATATTGAGCTAGTTTCTAACAATATTTTGTATATTTTTAATTTTCCAAAACTTACCGTGTTTAACAGAGAGTTCGGCGCCATTTTGAATTTCTCAGCACATCGGTAAACACTGTATGTTTGTCAAGCTGAATAAACATGTTACATAAAATAAAAACACTAAAAATTATCCAGTTGGGTAGAAAAGTAACTTATCTTGCCTTTGATAACATTTATTTGTTATATATTTGTTTTTTGACGACATTTTCGAATCTATTGTGTACAGTAAAACAAACCCCAGTAATCTAATTCATTCCAATACCGTAAAGTATATATATATATATATATATATATATATATATATATATATATGGGTGGCATGTCTATATTTAAATATTTTGGAACATTAAATTTCTCGCACCCTCACTTATCAAGCTCGTAAAATGGAGAGTTTTGGCGAGGAGCTTATGTCTATTAAACACATTTTGTTGGTAGAGACGATAAACCAAGTGATAAACGTGATATGATGTTATGATAATATGATTCTCCTACCGTTTGGCTTTATTTTTATTTTGTGGTCTAAGACCGGAGGGAGATAGCGATGAGAATGACGTCATACGTTATAGCTGAATTTTTTTAGATGACCTTCCGACTAAATCGTACCGTCGTCGTTGACAAAACTCAGATACGAGTATATATTGTTGCTCATTAGGATTGAGTCAGCTCCAGCTACAAAGTGTTTTAGGTAATCTACGAAGCGCAACTTCGTGTCACAAACACTTCAGATGAAATGAGTTCAATTAAGAAAGCAAGAAAAACAAAGACTGACCGCCTATAAAAAGGTAGCCACTTGACATGTAGGTAAACTTCACGCGCACCTATACAAAACAATGGCTAAACCCTTAGAAAATGACTTCTTATATGTATTTGAACTGCGGCACAAATGAATGGTAACATAACTAACACATGCTACTAAAACAAATCTACTTTCCTTTAATAAATAAAAGAAACCTTTTCCACTAGCGATTACCATTGCTAATAAAATCATCCTCCAAAAATCCATATTTAAACTCCTAGGATTAATATTCACAAATAAGCTGAAACTGAAATAAATACTTAGAAAATTCCCCCAAGGCCGCTGCAGGGAAAGTGGGCTCCCTTTATCCTGCTAGAAATTTTCTCACACTTGCTAGTATCCTAGATCTATACAAGGTCATTATTCACAGTTCAGGGGATATTTTACGTATGCGGCCTTTGTCAATGTGTGAACATGTGAAATTGTGTGTGCGCGAGCTGAGTAGTTATCCCCTTCCCATACCACGAAGTGAAAAGTTGAGCATAATGTAAATTTCGTGGACTGTCTTGCTTTTGGCTCTATTGAGCTCTCAACTTTATGGCTTAAGATTTTCGTTTTGGTGCTTTTATTAGGAACTAGCAGGGAAACCCGACATTTCCCGGGACTGAATGATGATCAACGAATACTTCACACTCCTATATTTTTATTGTCATCGAAATCCTTGAAATCGTCTATTTTTCAATCAAATCGATTGATTACCAACTCTAATTGAGGACCCATCGCAGTGCACCAGAAGGAATCTTCACACGCATCCCCGCAGTGCACCATAGTCCACAATACATTATAATTTACATTGCACTGCATAAAACATACTGTTGATTTTATAAAAATTTTTTTTATATATATAATGCCTTGAATCAAAGTTTAAAATGCAAAAATCAAGTATCATGCTTTAATTTTGCTCTAAATAGAAACATTCATTTCGAACGCGCGCCTGTCATATCAAAGAACCTACTGATGATTTTATATGCTTTATCTTACTGCTTGTGCGGTAATAATGACTTGAATTTAAGTTTAAAATGAAAAAGTCAAGTATCATAGTTCAATTGTGCTTTTAACAGAAACATTCATTTCGAACGCATCCTTGTCATATAAAAGAATCTACTGTAAATTTGATATGTCGAGCCTTTCGGCTTGTGTAGTAATACAACTTCTCAAATGCGCTTGTGATGTTAGGCTGTGTAAGGTGTTAACTTTGGTTAAAATTGCCTGTTCCTTCTTTCATCGGATTACTTTGATTATCGATTATCGATATTTATCGAAAACATTCCGATACAAAACCTAGGATCACTGCCAGACACATAAAGTACTTTCGTGTGAAATTTCATAAAAATTGGCCCAGCCGTTTTCAAGTATAGAGGGAACAAACCCACACAGACATATATATACACAAGCATATATACAGACAAAGTTCCTTTTATATAATAGTAAAGATTGGTATTTCGCAAAAAATCATTAAGGGAAATGTTTTCAATGAACAGGAATTATTTTCATTGGTTGGAAATTGAAGAGCAGCGATCGACCGAGCGTAATGTCGTGTTAGCAGACTGCTTTGTTTCTGGCTCGACACTCTATTTTTATTTAATGTAAAATGCTCTTTTTCATTTCAGGGACAAAACAATTGATTTGGCATCCAATTTCTACTTGATGCAGAAAGAAAGAAATATAAAAGAAAAAGTAAACTAACTGAATGGAGAAAGAAAGAAAGTAGCTTATACAATATTATGTTTCAGATACCCGAATTCTACAAGACACACCTGAAGAAGGGCGGAGTTTACATCGATCGAAACGTTGTAAAAATACCACTCAAGATGAGAACAGTAGCCCGAATGCTCCAAATAATACGAATTAACGCATACATACTTTTACATTCATCGTCTCACATCTCTGCTGTTACAGATTTTGGCCCTACGGTAGCGAGCGAGTAGGGTTAAGTAGGTAAACATGCAATTTACAGTTAACTATGGGGAATTTAAAATCTACAGATTTGAAAAAACATACAATTGATGAATTGGAAGGCAAAAGACATGTACAAATAATAATAAAAATGTCCTGAGCTTGGACGTCAAAGAATGACGTAATTATGTAATTTGGAAATAGGTCAATTTTAGAGAACAAAAGTACAGTTGATTATATAAATAACGATAGAATAGAGAGAAAGAGGGAGAGAGAGAGTAAAGAAATAAAGAAAGAAAGAAAGAAAAAAGCGCGTCGGGGGAGTGGAAACAACGGCCGTTACAATCATGAAATCAATCAACGTCTGAGAGGCAAGACGGATATGTGTAAAATTTGTGTCCTCAAAGAATTACATGGAAACTTTCGGCTCGACCCGACATGCATGTGTTTGAATTTCCGAAAAGAAAGTTACATTTAAATCTGAAAAAAAAAGAAAGTGTTGAGTGTTGATTCACATGCCATTGGATATCGGAAATATATTTATCACAGCGTCTCTAAGTGGAGTGCCGCCACGAAAGAAGTAGGGTAACAAAATGTGTGCATGTTTACATATCACTTTGTCGTCAACAAACGTTTTGTGGATTGGGGTAGCAGTGCGCTTAAAGAACTATCTCGTGTAATGTTTATTCTATGTGTTAAAAGATATGTTTATTGTATGACCTTAAACATACCACGCAACACAATGCGTTAATAAACAAGTAACATGTTATTTACTATTACATCTCTACTTCTTCACAAGATTGTGTATCTTGTCCATCTTTTAACCGTATATTCACCCAAAAGCAAAACACATTGCTACTGAGACATTAGGAGATACTGTAAATTAGAGGCCAGATTTATAGGATCATTTCAAATGGGGAGTTGTGCAGCGAGATTTTTGTTTCACGTTACATTTAACTTTCTGTATGTTGATACAGTCGGGAAAACAGGGACTGGGGAAGGAATTTCAAAGACAAATTGTTCAAGGAAAAAAGATATTATAGTAGAATGCTTTCCGGCATCGGGATATTTTTACTGGAGGGGTGAGATTTTGCTGCTTGACCAGTTGATCGGATGGTATTTACGTTGAGGGTGGAACAAAGGAAGCAAGTCAGTTTCATATATCATTCAAGTTCATGTGATGTAATATTACGACGATGGAAAAGAACTTTTTACAGGCCTTTGCATGTGATCCCTCGCAAAGTAAAAAAAAAGGGCCACTATATTTTATTACCACTTTTATCATTTTTAGTCTGTATATGTCCCCATAAGTGATTATTTAGTCTCTTGGATTTCCATCAAGGTCAGGTTTACTAATATTTTCTTTCTCGCCCCGCTCTTCCCACTTTATATCTCCACCTCCCCATACATCGTACATATCCCCAACTTTTATACCAACCCGCCTCCACACACCTACCCCTGTAGCAGCGACACCTCGCGGTTTAAGAGTTTTAATCTGCCTTTGGTTTACTAAGTTCAGTGTTGATTGATGCTAGCAATCAACTTTTCTTCCGGATTGTCCAATCAGAGGTCATCTCTCAGGCAAGATAAGCAAGTAACAGAGTTTATAAAAAAGATTACGCACACGGCAATTCTCTTCCTCCTCTCACACTGTCTGTCTGTCTGTTTCTCTCTCTCTCTCTCCTTCTCCCTCTTCTCTCTCTGTCTATCTATCTATCTATCTATCTATCTATCTATCTATCTATCTATCTGTCTGTCTGTCTGTCTGTCTGTCTGTCTCTCTCTCTCTCTTTCTTTCTCTCTCTCTCGTTCTCTCTCTCTCTCTCTTTCCGGCTTTTGATAATGAGAACACATCTCACCGGGCTCGAACTAATCTCCAAACTTCTCATTTGAGACGCAACAGAACCCACCTGGGCCTTTGGCTCTGGGTTCGATTTCGTCGAAGAGAATCCATCATGGCTACCTCCAGACCCTAACTTAAACATATGAATTATTTTCTCTTCCAACAAGATTGCCTAACCTTTTATCTCCATTCATATTCTGAGACTCATTCTACGACTAACTCTTTTCTCTTTTACTTAACGAAAATAATCAATAAAAGTTGTTTGAAATGTTAGAATGAAACTTTATTCAAGGGCAAGTAACTCTTGTCTAAGGAACGGTAACTCATGTTATAACACGCATACATGAACTCTTTTCACTTTAAGCAGAACTTTCTATCCTTTTTGTCTTTATCCATACTCATGGACTCATTCAATGACTAACCCTCTTCACCTTTCCACCCCGTTTTTACTAACGTAGATAACCAATAAAAGTTGTTTTTAACTGTTGAAATGAGATTTTGTCTTTACATTTTACTAGTTTATCATTAAATCTCTTGATTATTTTTGATCCTTTTAAAATATACTGTAAATAAAATATATTTTGTTTTACCCCCTAGAAAATCACATACCATTAATAGAAGCAAAACCTTCGAGAGATCACATATTGAAAGAGCACCGATATGATTTACAAGTTATTTTTACAAATGTGCAAAGTTCAAGGGAGATAACTTGTCAGTTTAATAACTTTAATATTTTTTTTAGGAATTTGAATTTCATTATAGACAATAAAACTTAGCAGATAAGAACACCCTAATCAATGTATATGTTTTTCTAACATCAGAGATGGACCATTTACTGACGATTCTCTAACATTGATTAACATAATATTGAATTAAAAGAAAAATTCTTCAAATTCTTCCTTTATTACTGAAGTGTTCCTGGTTTAGGACAACAAAAAGAAAAAAAATTCGTCTTTGTAAGCCAACAATCGCCAGTTTTGAGATCACCACTGTCATCAACATTCGCCTGTCTGCCTCTCTCTAACCTAACCTATCAACTCCTTTTATACATATCTCCCGTGTGATTTCACGTGACTTCCACCAGAGAACACCTGTTAAAACTATAGGCGCCATCTTGATTTCTCTCTCTCTCTCTTTCGCCCAACCTTGACTGACACACACGTGGTAAGACCTATGTTCGTTTGATCTGTTTTCCCTTTCCTTTTCTCCTTTCTTTGCGGTAGATGGAGTACCGAGACATATTCTTGATATCAGGCCAGTGGAAAATGAAACAGTGGAAAGCGAGGTGCAGCGGGAGGAAAAGCTCTCGCTTGTTGCGATCTTTCATTTGTGGGATCTCGTTTCCCCTTCGAAGTTTCAGGCCACCCGACGCATTTCGTTTCAGCTTTAGTCTAGAAAGCCGCTCCCTTATCCAGTTCTTCCAGTGCCTTGGCGACTAACCCGAACTTCTTCAAGTGAACCACGACCTCCCCTACAGTCACCAGAGTTTCATTCACGAGGATGTTGTCGATATATGAGCTCATGGCACCATCTTCCTTCCCAATTTTTTTCTAGAAACTTCCTTAGAATGGTTGACATGAACCGAACCCCGCCCTCGTAAGGCAGTAGGTTCTGCCTTTATATCTAACCAACTGGTACTTCCAGAGTTTCTTGGTAACGTGAAGTTGCAAATAGGCAGATTTTAGATCGACCAACTTAGAGGCACCGTTCATTTGCCTCCATTCTCTGATGGTCTCACTGCATATATCTATAGCGTCACCCCTTTTTTGTTTTATTTTACTTCAGTCCAAGTTCTCAGAAATCAAGGGGCCCACGACCTGGGGCTAACATTTGAAGTCTATATGAGATACATAGATATTCGAATGTTCCATTTAAGTCCTTTATCTCTCAAGCACTGAGTTAGTAAAGAAATTGAGAACATAATTTTCCTCTCCTCAATTAACCATTTTTATATGTTGTAGTATATCTTTCATGTTGGTCGCATGGTCTTACTGGATTCCAGGACAAGAATTTATCTAGTCTGATGGAATATCCAGCTTCGTGCTATTACTTGAGGTAATATCGCTTGGAGAAGGTGCACCATTCCTCGGAAAAGCTGTAGGGTAGCCGTAGTGAGGAGACCTTATTTGGGCTACGGATACTATGTGATTTTGAATATTTGATCAGGGTTTACTTCTATGGAAAATGTATCCTCATGCCAGATTGTTCTGACAAACCCCTGTACAGAGAGACCTTAGACACTCGAGGATAGTGTCTAGTAGGTATTCGCGTTCTCTCTAGCAGGCATTCAAGTTCTCTCCAGTAGGCATTCAAGTTCTCTCCTTCGGTATGGCACTCAACGTGTCGGTTCAATTCTTGGAAATTTAGTACTGGTTTGACCTTTCCTTTTGTTGGTTGCAGAACGGCCATTAATGGCAAGATGCCCGATTCGACGTCATTTGTCCACGGCAACAGTATTCCTTCCTTGATCCATCTGTCCATTTCTCGTTGAAAATCCTTCCTTGCTCCTCCTTTGAGCGAGTTATTGTATAATGCCACCCTGTTTGTTAACGTAGGTGGTTCATTCTTCCATGCTCACGCCACTGTCTACTGATTTCCATCGAATTCCACTCTAAAACCCGGATCATTTCTTTTCTCCAACCTGTTTGCTTCCTTCGTTGACCTGCTCTGTTACTGTGCATCCAGCTGGTCCGAACCACACGCCATTGCTGCCGACGGTGATACCTCCAAGTCAGGATATTACGTCCATTCCGACAATCGCTTGGACACCAGGCACCAGGTGATCAGTGACAACTGCATGGACTCTCATCCGGTGATCCTCGATTTCAATTGTGACAGTCCTCCTCCCTCGACATTTCACTCATGAACCATCAAATGCCACTACTTCGTCTTCGCCACTGAACAGCTTTATCATGTTGTTCAGGTCGGTAGCCATCGCCGAAATAACTTGAAGTGTTCCTGGTTTAGGACAACAAAATTAAAGAAATAATAAAAAAAAGGAATTTGCCTTTGCTAGCCAACAACCGCCGGGTTTGATATCACCATTGTCACCAACCTTCGTCTGTCTGCCTCTCTCCAACCTAACCTTTCAACTCTTTTTATACATGTCTCCCGTGTGATTTCGCGTGATTTCGCGTGATTTCGCGTGACTTCCACCAGAGCAAACCTTTTAAAACTATGGGCGCCATCTTGATTTCTCTGTCTCTTTCACCCAGCCTCGCTCGACACACACGCGGTAAGACCTCTGTTCGTTTGATCTGTTTCTCCCTTTCTTTTTCTCCTTTCCTTCTGCTAACTTTAAACAACGAATTCTCTTTTACATTCCTCTTTTACTTAACAAAGATGATCAATAAAGTTGTTTTTAAACGTTAGAATGATATTTTATTCAAGGGCAAATAACTCCTGTCCAAGGAACGGTAACTCAAGGTGTCACATATTGGAAGAGCACCGATAGGATTTACAAGTTATTATTTTACAGATGTGTAAAGTTCAAGGGAGATAACTTGCCAGTTTAATAACTTTAATATGTCGTTCTATTTTTTTACAACCCTCTCAGGAGTTTCCATCCTTTTATACTGTCTGATATAATATCATCTTAATAGTAACCAAATTGGTTTAATTTAAATATAATGATAATATTATAATCACTAAAAGAGTTATTTTTTTATTCTAATGAGTCACCACTAAGGTCACAAACCATTGGAGGATAAGCGTTTATGAGATTGTCAGTCAGATGATGAATAATACTATGAGACGATTGAAACGATGAATGGAATGGACAAAATTTGATCACGTAAGATGGCGGCTAAATAAGTATTTGTTAACATTCGACTTGAAGACAATCATATTGTAGTTAGCAGGGAAACAGTCGTTTGGCATTGTGTTCTACAGATGGTTTAACGTTACCCAACATGTTGTAGCCTCAGTCGCAAAGTAGACAAAGAATAGGAAAGAACTTCAACTCGCTTTTTCTCCCGTTGTAACAACTACATTTATTTCTTTATTCTACCGACATGCGTGACTTCTCAAATAGGTTGTGATGACACCCTTCGTCTCGAACGTGCTCTCGAACGTCATTCACGTCTCTAACGTGACCGTCTTCTCTAACATGCTCTTTCTCCCTTTTAAAGTCTTTCTTTTTCCTTAACGTGACGTCATTTCGCACATGGCTCAGCATTTGCATATGTGCGTCCGTTCTCTGTTACAATGGGAAGTTCTTGTAAAACAACTCTCTTCATTGAAGTTGTAGTAAGCATAGAAGCAGTCCTAACAATTTAAAGAACTGTACAAATTTGTGTATGTGACCTCGTTAAGATCTTAAGAACCAATACAATACAACGTGATTGGAAGTCGTGGTTCAAATTTAAAGATGTTTCCCCTATTGTTTTATATGGTAAAAACTATGAATCTGAAATTTGGCGGAAGTTTTTTATCTACTTATGTTGGAACTAATTTGGTTTGCCGAAAGTTGGTTCGAAAAATCCCAAAAGTCCAGGTTAAAATCTATGTAATACTACCGACGTCCCTCCCTAAAGGGTTAGGAATTAAAAAAAGAAGAATATATATAAAAATGTAGAAATAAGTTTATCAGGAGAATAAAGGTATAGAAAGTTGTTTACCAATGTCGATGCCTCCGTCCAGTCTCAAAAGACAATAGATACTCTCTGTAAGGGTAGCTATGCGTGTAATTGTGAGGCAAGGGTTGCACAATCCATAACAACACCTCTCCGGAGTTGGCACTGCTTGTATTCATGGCAAGAAGTCTAGAATGACTGGAAACAATACCGATATAAGCGGATAGCACATGCAGCACCTGGAATTTCCAAATGGTCACCCATTTTAGTACTGACCAGGTTTAACGTTGCTTCACTTTGAAGATCTAACGGGAGTCGGTGTGTTAACATGTACACAAAAGAAAAGAAAATAGGATTGTTAATCAATGTGTAACACTAACGAGAACAAAAGGACTGAATAATATAAGTAAATATTAGTGATGTCACGGTTCCAATATTTTTCCTGATTCCGATACAATTACCGATTCCGTACTAAATTTCTGATTCCGATACAATTACTGATTCCGGTTCCAATTCTTTATAAATTTTTAAATATTTAACTACATAGCTGTATTTTTCTCCGATTACCGTACAAACACACATGTTAAATGCGCAGATATTTTCCTAAACGTAAAATTATACTTGTACAGTAAAGATCTATCGATTTTAGCTTCACTGGTGGTTTAAAATCAATAAATATTTATTATTTTATCATTATAATCAGCAATGGAAGATTTTGTTTTAAACAAAATCAAATAAAAAAGACAATTAAAAGAATCGTTTTAGAGCATGGGAAAATCGGTAAAGATTTTTCCGATTCCGATACCGATTCCGATACCGTCAAATACCGATTCTGCTTACTCGTCCCAACACTAGTAAATATATTTAGAGTTGGTTTACGGGCAGTTTTAGGAGTGGCAATGAATGCGAGATTTTGCGAGAGTTTACGACAGTTAGGGATAGTTTACGGACAGTCTTTGGTTTACGACGGTTGGGGACAGTTTTGAATTAAGGAGAGTTTTCAGTTGGACACAATAGAATGCAAATGAGTAGATCGATATGAGCTCACGTCAATCGGCGATAAAAATGTCTTGACAGATTATGCAGATGTGGACCTTAGCGTTCAGAGGGTCGATGGTGCCACACACTCAGAGAGAGAGAGAACGAGAGAGAGAGAGAGAGAGAGAGAGAGAGAGAGAGAGAGAGAGAGAGAGAGTCCAACTGATATTTGTAGAATATGCCGAAGTTCTTGTTTTGTTTTATGTTTCTTTTATACTTGTTAACCTGTGCGCACCCCTCTCCAGCCGCCAATGTGAGGGACGACGACACGGCAGAAGAGAAGACGAAGGAGAACAGACACCTGTTGCACTCTTGAAACGAAACCATAAAACCGTTGACTGCACAGGGAATGACATTTTCAATATTTTCTCTTGTTTGCGTAATTTATATTCGATTTCTAGTCTGTATACCGTGTGCAAAATAGTGGCGACCAAGATGGCAGATGGGAAAGTTGTGTGAATCACCCCCACTTTGTTCCACGCTTTTTATTTGAAATAAGTCGTAAAACTCTCTCTTTTCAATATCCCTCCCTATCAAACTCGTTCGTCAGTCTAGCTTTGTGTAAATGACCTGAATTATATTTTAATGGAGTTTTTCGGGTTTTCTTTTTAGTTTTTTTTTTTTTTTTTTTTTTCTCATCGTCTGCAAAACATCTCAAGAGAGCAACATTTAGACTTTAAACGTTATAAAAATAAGTTATAGCCACTTTTTATGGAGTGAAGTTTGACCGGAATTCACAAACGCGAAAATTAAACGGCGAAAGTCTCAAAAACTTTAAAATAAACATAAAATATTTTCACAGCCATTAAAGTACGAAACAGCGTCTACTAATAAAATTATCTATTTTTGATTATCTATTCAAGTTAATGCGTAGATAGTCTCGTATATCACAATATATACTAGAAATAAAATGTTCCTCTGGTAGCATAGTTCTACTAGTATACATAAAGAACGAACATATACTACACCATACATGATAAATATACGGTCATGGGTTGCATACGGTTCATTGCAAGCTTATTTTCGGCTTGCACAGACAGCAATTTTGAAATGACGTGGGAAGTAGAATAATAACAAAATACAAGGGTGTCGGAAAAGTAGTGAGATTTTCTTATTAATCATCGCTTTAGAAAAGTTTTTTTTTTTATTGAATCTACTGATCAAAACATAAGAACGTCACTGACATTAGGTTTTTTTTTCGAGTCATCACTATCTTTATGAAGTTACACGCAGTTACATTACTAAAATTAAGAGTAAAGTGCAATCATTTCTGTCAAACCTTTCAGAGAACTAGATTGACTTATCACTTGTCGACTCTGATTAAACTCAGAACGTCTCGGAGATTTCAATCTGACAACAACCTTGAAACAAAACATGAAACGTGCTTGAAAAGTGTTTGAATAATTGTACATATTTTTAACTATTGTAATTTACGTGCGTTGGAATTGTTGCTGTTGCATTCAGATGCAATTTATCCAATAATGTAAATTTTCGTTATATTGAAATAAAACACGTACCGTACTTTGGGAGTATTGCGCCAAATCCGGTGTAATTGCGCCAACTAGCTAAAAGTGCTCTTTTGGCAACCACGGATATACAGTACGCCTTTTTCTTGTAGGCGCTCGGATTTGGCGCAATTACCCCAAAGTACAGTAGTTATCATGTTAATACTTTTCGCTATAGTTTGCACGTTAATAATCGCATTCTTGAACGCACGTTAATACTTGCATTCTTGAATAGGACTAAAATATTGCATGTTTCTAAATGGAAAAAATATTCTGAAATAATTTTTTTATTAAAAAACTTCAGTTATTTCAGTTATAATTCTAGGACTGCAGTTCCTATAGCAATGCACCCCTATGGTATGCCTGTACTACAATGCTCCTCTCCAAAGGAGGGGCATATATATATATATATATATATATATATATATATATATATATATATATATATATGTGTGTGTGTGTGTGTGTGTGTGTGTGTGTGTGTGTGTGTGTGTGTGTGTGTGTGTCTCAATTTTTTTAGCTAAAATATGTTATTAGTGTCTCCAACTTTGGAGATCTAGGAAAATATTTTTTCTTAGAAAATCGACCATATATTTTTGGATGTGAAAAAATAAACATAACATATACTTATTTATTATAAAACGATAATTTGCAAACGCGTGTTTCGAGATCTTACCACCCGTCAGTGTAGCTTGACTGTTCTAGGATTCAAACCTCACACCCTATATATATATATATATATATATATATATATATATATATATATATATATATATATATATATATACAGTAGCGTCCAAAAGTTAAGGGCTAATAAAACCTCAGCAATTTTAACCATATATTTGAAACAAATACACACGAACAACAAAAAATTACTTCACAATTATATAGATAACATGTATATCTTCAATGGCTCATAATTTCGTTAGCCTACACTAAGTATTTTTTGAATAACTACCATTTTAAATAAAATTGTTCAAAATTTGTGTGTCCAAAAGTTAAGGGCTAACACGATTGCGGCTTTTGTCCTTGCTGTGAATGGCTGAAATTACCAACTAACTAGTATTTGGTAAACAAACCCTTGCTATTTATGACTTATTGACACCTCTTGGCACAGGAATCCACCAACTTCTTGCAAAACGCTGGCGTTATCGCACTCCATTCAGCATGTAAGCACTGCCAGAGTTCTTCTTGATCTTTTGGGAACTAAAATTGAGCACGTTCACCAACTATTTTCCAGATATTCTCAATAGGATTAAGATCTGGGCTCTGAGGGGGCCAACGCATCGTTTCAACTTCTTCCTCGTCTAAAAATGTTTTTACTTTCTTAGCAGTGTGACAAGGGGCGTTATCCTGCATGAAAATTGCAGGTTGATAGAGCGACGACCGAAGACTAGGAACTGCATGCTGCCGTAGAATCTGCTTATAAACTTCTGCATTTATTCCACCTTGCAGACGAATCAGTAGTCCACAGCCTGCAGCTGACATAACGCCCCAAACCATTACACTTCCTCCTCCAAATTTCACAGTTTTTTTCACGCACTTAACCTCCAATCTCTTACCAGTTCTTCGCCGGACATACGTGTGGCCATCAGATCCGATAACGTTAAACTTCGATTCATCACTAAAGTGCACACGGGACCAGTTTTCGGTTGTCCACACAACGTGTTCTTGGGCAAAAGTGAGGCGGAGTTTCTGATT
>NC_136486.1:27190133-27212633 GCF_053919585.1 Euprymna scolopes
AAAAAATTCACACCACGTTTCGTAAGATGAAAATTTTGTAAGCAGAGTTTTTCGTATTTAGAGGTTCCACTCCATTCTTAAGATTATGAGAAGTATATACTCTTAAGGTATATCCCCTAAAAATTATATTTCGATTTGTAACAATATTAAGCTCAATGAAAATGAATTTTAACCTCCAGAGCATATAGGTATGTCATTAGCTATCGTTTCAAATAGCAAAAGATAGAATCAATTCGCACGCATAGATTTCAATTTTTTTACGCAGGCACCTACATTTTTTTTAATCATATCACATCTTACACGCGTTTCATTCTATAACGAAAAATCACTAAAAAAAACTCTTCAGAGATGAATGCATATTTATTAAAAAAAAACGGTAGAAAATTTAATATATGAAATGCAAATAGAATACGGAAAAGTAAAAAATATAGAGATATGGCGGTATGATATATTACCCACGTTGTTTTGAATTCTATTATTTTAGGGGAATGGGTTCATTGTATGAACATTAAATAAGTGTGATTCATTCCATCTGGTATGATAACTAATTGTATATACATAAACACACACACACACACACACACACACACACACACACACACACACACACACACACACACACACACATATATATATGCATATATACATATATATGTGCATGCATATATATATATTTATATACATACATGCATATATATGCATAATGCATATATATACATAGGTATATTTATATATATATTAAAAAAAAAAAAAGGAAGGAAAAGATCTACCTTAAACCACTAACCTAGTTCTAAAACAGATCCTTTGTTCGATAAAATGCATGCCCATTGGCTGATAGGAGGGGGCGCGGTGGATACTAGAAAGCTGATTGGCTAACTAGAAATCCTCAACATATATAAAAACAAGAAGCAACCACAAAATTCGCGCATAAGCCTGACGAATCCTATGGTGGATGAAACGCAGAATATTCAGTGTAGCTTAATCGCCATATATATTTTATAAATTACTATATATATATATATATATATATATATATATATATATATATATATATATATATATATATTATTACATTTTCACCCCAGACAAGGCACATTGCCACTTTGGTGTAGGGGGCTACTATCAGGGGCAGCAACTACTGGGGCACTATGTTGGGATTTTGGCAGCAAGATATCAATTCACGTTACACTTGAACTTCTGCATGTCAGTACAGGTGGGGAAGCAGTGGCCTGGAATGGAATTCCAGAGTCTAGCGGTTCTGGGGAAGAAACTACTGGAGTAGAAAGATCTTTTACATCTAGGGATCTCCACTGCGTGGGGTGGGATTTAGCTGCCTGTCAGGTTTGTCGAGGGTGTCTACGTCGTGAGGGCACAAGTGTCTGCAGTTCGTCAAAGCATTCACCATTAAAATACTTGTAGAACAGGCAGAGGGATGCAACGTTTCGTCGATGGGGCAGAGGCTGAAGCTTAGATGCCAGTTCAGGACCTGTCAGATTGGCGACTCTCTTTTGGACCCTGTCCAGGAGCGAGAGACTAGCAGCAGATGCACCAGCCCAAATGTGACAGCAATACTCCATACATGAGTGGATGGTGGCCTTATAGAGGTACAGGATACTTTCAGATGCCTACCTTCTTCGCAGCGGTCCTGGCGATGTTTTCAATGTAATTGTCACAACTCATGTTTCCTGTGAACGTTAGGCCAAGCAGTTTGAAAGATGTACTTTCAGATAGGGAGTCATTGGCCATTGCTATTGGTAGCAGAGAAGGTTTCTTGTAATTATTGAAGGAAATCAGTTTAGTCTTGGCAGCATTGAATGTGACCATCCATTTTTGTCCCCGTTCCACTACAGATTGGAAGTCATCCTCTAATGTTTTTGCCATTTCTTTAGTAATGTGTTCATTTGTTTTCCTGTCATGACTGTTATACAGTGTGGTGTCATCAGCATATATACCCATTTCAGAAGCAGTTTTGTCGGGGAGGTCATTAATAAATATTAGGAACAATAGAGGTCTAAGGATAGACCCCTGGGGCACTCCCGCATTTATATGATATTGTTTAGATGTACGAATGTCGAGGACAACCTGAATTTTTCTCTTATCTAAGAAGGGTTTAAGTATGTTTAGTATTCTATCAGTGATACCGTATGATTTAATTTTCCTGAGGAGACTCATGCCATACCCTGTCAAAAGCCTTAGATATATCTAGAGCTACCGCTCTATCCTCTCCTAATTTCTCCAGTGAATGGTATATATGTTCAGAGATTACAGTGAGGATGTCTGCTGCGGAACGGGCTTGTCTAAATCCATATTGTTTGTCAGTCAGAAGTTTAGCATCTGTAAAGTGACGGACTAGAGCATGGTTAATTATGGTCTCAAATATTTTGGCGAAAAGTGGGAGGAGGCTAATGGGGCGATAATTAGATGGGTCAGTTCTTTCGCCTTTCGGAAAGCATGAGTCATTAAGGCATTTGTTGTAGAGTTTGGAGAGAACTTGAGCTACTTCGACTGAGCACTTTTTTAATAGCACAGCTGGGATGAGATCAGGTCCACATGCTTTTGAAGTGTCAAGGTTTTTTATGATAGCATGCATCTGAGCAGGGGTGATTTTTAGATCGTCTAGCTATGGCATCTGTCCGCAAAGGAAAGTCAGGCAGGGGGTGGTTGGAAGGGTCCAGTGTGGAGTTTGAGGCAAACCGGCTTGCAAGCATATTAGCCTTTTCGGTTGCTGAGCAAAGAACCTCGTGATTGTTGGTTAGTGGGGGAATTGTTGATTGCCTATTATTTACTACACTGTTGTAGATTTTCCAGAGTTCCTAATTTTTGTGCTTCGATGCATTTTTTAGTGGTTTCAGTAAATTCTCTCTTAGCTGTCGCTATTTCTTTCTTAACGTTATTTCTAGCTTCTATATACTTCTGTCCGTTTGAACTGGACTTATGTCTGTTAAATCTGCGGTATATATGCTGCCTTTGAGCAATGGCAGTTGCACAAGTCGAAGTAAACCATTGGGGAGAGTGGGGCTTGCTATAAAATTTCAGCATGGGAACATGTGCTTCAATTGCTGTTTCGAACCATTCAGTGGTTTCATTTGCGCACTGTTCAGCAGGAAGAGAAAAAATATTTCCCCATGGGGCATCTCTGATAAGATCTCTGATGGCTTCCCAGTCAGCCTTTTTTATAATATCTCGTTGTTTTGAGCACTGGCTCTTCAGTTTTGGGTCTAGAGTTTAGGGCGATTTCGACCATTATCACTGCATGATCAGCGTTCCCGAGTGGGCTGTCAGCATTTGTTATACAATCCTCAGGAACTGTGGCCAGAAACAGATCTAGAAGGTATGTGCGTTGTTCTTGCTGGTCAGGGAAACGGGTTGGAAACGTAACCATTTGTGATAGGGAGTGAGATATAGCGAAGCTATGTGTTGTGCTGCCAGCTGCATCTGTGTGAGTAGAGAATCCAAGCCAGTTTTTATACATGTACTTGTGCGCTACTGTCGAGGGAGAGTTCTGTGTCTATGCTGTCAGAGACTTTGTTTATTATGGTGCAGTCCTGGGTCGAGGGAGTGCGGTGGAGAAAATAAAAGTAGCTAATGTTATGTTGTATGTTTAGTCTAAAGCACATAAAGGCTTGATCATCCGTTTCTAGGTTTGTTTCTCTAGTCAGGGGGAGGGTGTTACGAATGTAGACTCCAAGTCCGTACATACGTCTGTCAGAGTCCTTACGGCAGAGTGGGAGATAGCCAGACATGTTAAAGTAGTTAGAGGGGACGGAGGAGTGTAGGTTAGTCTCACTTAGTGCTAAGATATTCGGGGTATTTGTTAGGAGAAATGCTTCAACATCAGCTAAATTAGTTCTAAGCCCACGGATGTTAGTGAATCCAAACCTCAAGGGAGGAGGCAAGTTGGATTTGTTTGTCCCTAGGCCTGGTTTAAGCTTTTTTTTTTTTATTGTACTGTCATCATGTTTTAAAAAAGTTTCAGTTAGGTAAGGAGGAGCTGAACAAGAGGTTATACAGGGTATCAGACATGAACACAAGTAGACCATTAGCTGACCTTTCTTCAACTAGGACTGTGGCCTCAGGAAAGCCCATCGGAATGAGTGCAGGGTACCTTTCCATGCGCGACATGGCACTACAAACTCCCGATATACAGGGTGTCCGTAAAGTTACTATACAGTCTTATTGTTTTATTGTATTATATTTGTATTAATAGTTAATATATTACAGGGTGTCTGTATAGTAACTTGAAAGGCTGTAGAGTAACTTTACGGACACCCTGTATATAAATACACACACACACACACACACACACACACACACACACACACACACACACACACACACACACACACACACATATATATATTATATAATTATAAAACTCAAATGGCCTTGTAACGAGTGATGTAACTCACTTTCCGGTTTACGACATCCGGTTGCGCATGCGCGCATGCGCGCATAAACATTAACCCATAACAACGTAAACAAATAAACACAGATCGCTTCTTGTGCAGATTTTGACCTGCGCACTGAAATATTAACGTTATTATTTCGAAATTATTTAACATGGGAAGAGTGGGGGTGTTTTGCAACTATTCTTTATTACAACTATACTGTCGCTATTTTCTTACAACTAAACAACTTTAACCCGTTGACAAACATAAGAACAATTGTAGTAAAGCCAAGGCTGCTGCTGCTGCTGCTGCTGCTGCTGCTACTACTACTACTACTACTACTACTACTACTACTCTCTATCCGTCCCTTTTCCTTCCTTCCTTCTTTTTTAATTTTGTTTACATTTCTAGATACAAAATAGTTGTGTAAGAACGGTGAATTTCTTGACACATTTACTGTTTCAACGATATTAGTTTTGTTTTATTTTATTTATTTAGGTTTTATTTTTTTGCTTCAAGTTTTATTAATTATTATTTTTTTTTTTTAGATTTTAAGTTTCTATAATGTTTTTCAATCTCATATTTCTCATCGGTAGGTTCATGTGCGTTTTTGCTGCTAAATGACTTTCATCGGCGTTCGATTCGTAGGAAAATCATGTTTAATTTTTTTTATTTTTGAGCGATTATTCGGAAAAATAGGTAACTTTACACGAATAGGGAGTTTTTTTTTTCATGTTTGAGTGATCCGTCCGTGATTTTTTATTTTAATATACTTTCATAGAAATGTTTCTGCTATGTAAAAAAAATTATATTTTCTTTACGTCACAAGTATCACACTCATACATGAATTCCATAGCTTACATAACATAGTGACTCAACGGGTCACGAGTAGACTAGTATATACATAAATATATATACGTTAAAAGCTAAAACTAGGCTCGAAAGGCGTTATAAAAATATTTTAAAATATCAAAAAATAAGTCTCAAGAACCTAAAATTGTTTCTGGCTACACTTTTTAAAATAAACGTACATATATATGCATGCACATATATACATACATATATATATATATATATATATATATATATATATATATACATACATCTATGTACATCTAATAAGGTGTCAAAATGGGTCAAAATTTTAAAAAATCGTTATACGTTTTGCACATTCATCTTAGTTTATTTTTAGTCAGTTCATATGTGTGTCACCTTAGTACAGTGTAAACGTCACCAGCTTTGAATGCTACAGTTTTGCTTTCGGTTTCGATTCTAGCTGATGGCACCCAAATACTTTATTTTTACTTTTGAAATCACGATTCTATAATAATATATACAAAATCTGGATGAATTAAAATATCATATTTAAACCATCTTTATATATCATATTTAGCATTTGGCATCCGGCTTTGCTCGGCACCCCCTGCTAGTATATATATATATATATATATATATATATATATATATATATATATATATATATATATATATATATATATAATACTAAATCAAAGTTAATCAACGTTTATTTCTCCTGAGGCTTTTTCTATATATTTTGATTACACAAAATATATAGTAAAGTATTCATTGATTTAGGATATAGTTATGCTTGAAACAATCAAGTGAAAGCAATATAATTAGCCTTAATTTGCAAGTAATTCACAAAATAATTCATCTCTTATTATGTTTCTGCCTATAACTCTCTTCCTCTTTCACTGCACGTTGTCAGATCTCCCGCTCCTATTTTATACCGTTTCTATCACATTCACTTTCCTTTCTCTTTTTCTCTCTCTTTCTCTTTCTTTCTCTCTCTCTCTCTCTTTCTCTTTCCATCTCTCTCTCTGTCGATTGTAATAATGAAATGAAGGGATGAATTCATTGGATTAGTCTATTATAAAATAAAAGGAATCACAATGCAAGTAGAAATATCGTTATTTCTACAGAGAGAGAGAGAGAGAGAGAGAGAGAGAGAGAGAGAGAGAGAGAGAGAGAGAGAGAGAGAGAGGCGGAGAAAGAAAATAGATAGATGGATAGATAGAGAGATAGATAGAAAGATAGATAGATGGAGAGAGAGTGAGTGAGAGAGAGAGAGAGAGAGAGAGAGAGAGAGAGAGAGAGGGGTAAATAAGAGAAAGGGAGGATAGAAAACCCAATAACTTGGAATCTTACTGACTTTTCAAACTCAATTATTTTTCATAATTCAGACAATCTTATCCAACTTGAATGGCTGATCAAACGGGTTATATTTTTTTCTAGCAAATAAAAAAGGGAAAAATATGGTAAAAAAGGAAAATTTTAAACAAAAACAAGGCAGATGATGTCTAAAATGCACAGAAGGTTTGCTTCGTTATCATCTCCCATCCAATACATTACTATAAAGTCAAAATGCATACACACTCCTTAAATATAAACGGAAGCAGTCCTACTTCATGCATACATCAGACAACAGCTTCACCCCCCCATAATACTGAAGTCACACCTAATTTAACACTGACATACAAAATCAAAGAAACTAACCCAGCTCTAATATTGGTACTCGAGAATAGACAATTCCACAATTGCGACAATAACTTTGAAAAAGCTATTAAACACATTAATTATTTCTCTTTTCTATAATATAAGATATCCAGCTACTGGATTAATCTATATATATATAAAAGTGAATGTGTTCGTGCGTGTGTGTGTGTGTGTATGTGTGTGTGTGTCTGTGTCTGTGTCTGTGTGTATGTGTGTGTGCCTGTGTGTGTACATTTCCCTACGAAATAACTCTATCAATTTTAAGTCTACAGACTCGAAAAGGGTACTGAGATTTGGGAAACTCGATGTGATCGGGTTTCGGCCAGAAAGTTGTCTGTTAAGAGGTCAAAGTTCAACGATTTGACCCTTGAGAACTCTACCAAACTCCTCCGACAATTTTGAGTCTAAGCACTAGAAATTTTATATATAGATTCCTTGAACATGGATCTAACTTAATAGCTTGATTTGAGCCAAAACAATAAATGTTAAGGGGGTCAGAATAGGGGTCAAAGTTAAAAAAAATTGACGCTTTTTTTTTTTTTTGCTCAACATACACCTCCAAATACCCGGGCAACGCCGGCCTGAAATGCTAGTCAAGTAGAAACACAAAACATAACAGACACTATATGAACAAGGTATATGCATTAATGGCGGAAAACTGATGGAGAAACATAGTTTTGAAAGTTGGTTTATCGTAATTGTTTTGTAGGTTTCCGATTAATTTTTGCTTGTATTTGAAAGATTAAAGCCTAAAGTTAATTTACAAAAAGAAATTTTAATCATTTCTGCATGTCCCTGCATTTTGCATGTTTTTATTTTTTTATTTTTCAAGTCGGTACTCCTTTGCCTATTTATACAGTTCGGAAGAGTTCATATCTTGTGCATGGGTAAGTCCCACAACAATTTTAGACATGTTTCCAATATATATTTAATATATGGGTTGTAAATTGAAGTAACCTATATTCAAACAGTATATTTGTTAACTGTAAATAAATGTGATTACTAGGGCTATGACAACAACATATTCTTTCCATTGTCATGACTCTCGAGTATATATCCGACACAGTTAGAAACAGTTAATCAACCGAGAACCACATCACTCTATATAAATGCATATAAGATATCAACGGATACACACTCGAGAGTCAAAACCAATGAAAAGAATATGCTGTTGTCTTAGTCCTAGTGATTACTTTAATCTTGGCCTTCTGTTTTAATGGTAGACATGTTTGGTACATATGCGCAATACATGCGCTGTGAATTAAAAATACGTATATTCGAAGAACTTGTCAGCTGTAAATAAATGTGTTAACTTTACTTTGATCTTAGTCTTTTTTTAATGGTAGAAATGCTTTGAATACGAGTTTAATACATATGTTATATAGTTATTATTATCATTATTAGACGAAGAACCACTTGTGCGCGTATGTTACGTGAGTTCTTATTTAGTGTTCTTGTTTGTAAAGATAAGCGTCTTAAGACTGTTCCTGGAAGTAAGAGATCTTTGAGGTTCATGTGTGTGATCATGTTGTGAGAAGAGATGGGAGATATAGAGACATTAACAGGTGTATACAAAGAGAGAGTGAGAGTTTATAAATGTGCGCGATTGCATATAAATACATTTTGAGAAAGTGTTTTCATATCTAGATAGACCGACCGATAATTGAGAGGTTTGCATTTATGCCGATGGATTGACAGGTTGGCATTTATGCTTTGACAGTTCGTATGAACGGGAGTGTTTGTATAACATAAATAGACACATTTACTTTCTAACACATATATTTTTTAGATGATGAATTTCAAATAGTTTGTACACATAAATAGACAATACCTTTTTCATGTAATCATGGACACGGGAGACCGCCGTTATAAAAACATGTTGAACATTTATTCTTCCACTTGAACCGGTTGGTGGCTTTGCGTTCAGGAATTCAAAGGTTCACATTCTATTGTTTCAAAAGTGACCGTCTCACTTCTAGACGACTGAAACCCATGTCTGGACCCAGACTATCGTCTGTCGTTCTCCAACTCCCTCACTAACTAACTAACTAACTCTCACTTCCTATATTGAGAAATCCATGCATGTCCGGCCACGTGATCACAATTCACGTGCTATCAACATGCGCGAGTCGCATGTTTCCGACATTCTGATTTCTCAATAACCTATTTTTTTCTTTGTTGTTTTCACAAAGGAATTCAACCTACATATCTAATTTATTTAACCCATATTTTATTATCCACATTCTTTCTAACAATTGAATAGTTTATTTATTATTTATTTCATCAGAATTAACAATTTACTGGACATTCCATTTAAACATATTGTTCTTTAAAACTTATATTCAAGGTTCGATTTCTGCTTTCTCTCATTTTATTTTCATTTTAAGTAATCTCTCTATTTTTATACTTACATGAAAAGGGGACAGCCCTTATCATGTAACACATGGGCTGTGAATTAAAATAACTTATAGATATATTTCTAAGTTCTAACACACATTTTACATATCTATCGACCTATTTTGTACGAGGTTGATGCTGACCTATGAAGGAAGATGCAGATCTTCTAAAATAACTGACCTAAAACAAACATTTTTAAAAAATCACGAGTAACTCTAATGTCACTTGTCTATTAAAATGGTCAAAATCTGGAGCGCATCTTGTAATCTGAGGACAAACGTCTTCCCTACTTTTTTTTAACGATACATTCTTCTAATTCTATGTAATTATCTTTTAATTGCCCCCCATCATTCAAGGCGATCCGTCAACGAAGGAGGTAAAAGCCAGGAGACGTCTAACCACTTCTCTTTTACCGCCCCCTCCCGCTTCCGTCTCGCACTCCGGCGTAACACGCACTCATATGTGTACACATATGCGCGTAGACATAGACACGCATGCGTATGAAGGTTCTTATTAAGATGAAATGTGTGGGGTTTTATTGAGTCTCCATCGCTTGGAAACTCAGAGATAATAATTATTCACATGTAACCTTTTAAAAAAACGCCAGACAGCAGAATGCCTTCAGTCAATGGGATAATTACGTAATGATGACACCAAAAGATGAGACAGGAATTTAAACTCTTGCTCCTCACACACACACACACACACACACACACACACACACACACACACACACACACACACACACACACACAATACACGACATTCACACACACGCTCTCTCTCTCTCCTCTCTTACACACGCCCATTTCCTTTATATATATTAGCAAGGAGACCCGATGTTGCCCAGGATTGATTGAGGATGAACGAATGTCTCACACTGCCATATTTTATTGTCTTCAAAATCGGTGAAATCGCTCATTTTTTCCCCCAATCAAATCGATTGTCTGCTCTAATTGGGGGCCCACCGCGGTGCCCCGAGAGAAAGCTTCACATCTCTCCCTGCAGCGACTTAGTCTACACTAGATTGTAGTCTTGTAGTCTACATTGAACTGTAGAGAACCTACTGTTGATTTTATAAAATTATTTTTATATAATGACTCGAATTAAAGTTTAAAATGCAAAAGTAAAGTATCATGGTTCGATCATGCTCTAAACAGAAACATTCATTGTGAACGCGCCTCTGTCTTATCAAAGAACATACTGTTGATTTTATACGTCGGTACCTTTTAATTGTGCAGTGATAAAACTTCTCTAATGCACTTCTGATGTTAGACTGTATAAGATAGTTAATAATGGTCAAAATCGTCATTTTAAAGGAAAATGTTAAGGTGGAAGCCAAATAAAAATTTACCAAAACTATTTTTACATTTGCTTAAAAATCCATTTATTAAACAAGTTCCGTGACTTTTTAACGGAACAAAGTTTATAATATTAGGTAAAAGTGGAATAAAAAAAAGCTAATATAAAAGCCAAGTACGTCCAAGGATGGAATACTGCTGCCATATCTGGGCAGGAGCGGCCAAAAACAGCCTATCCTGCCTTGACAGAGTACAAAATAGACTCCGTGGCTTAGTGGGGGATGCCCTTTTCTCTACCCTGCAACCTCTCTCCCACAGAAGAGACGTTGCGAGCCTATCCTTGTTTTATCGTTATTTTCATGGCAGGTGCTCGTCTGAACTCCAATCTCTGGTCCCCCCTCGCCAATCTTTCACGAAAAACACCCGTCTAGCTGAATCCACTGTGAAAAATTTCCCCCACTCTATATCTGTGCCTAAATCAAAACGCGGATTCCATGAACAAAGCTTCTTTCTTAGAACTGCACGCCTGTGGAACTCTGTTCTGTCTGCCTGCTTCCCTCCGGACTACAACTTGGATGTGTTCAAGTCCAATGTTAACAAATTCCTAATGAACCGCCCCCTTAATTAAACACTTCATCAAATCTCCACACTAACGTAATGTACTTGCAATAACCCTTATCCCTGAGTGGCTTCCGGGCCTTGATAAGTGGTGATCACTGTGTAAAAAAAAAAATACCTCTAAAATCAACTTTTAAAAGCCGTCTTTAGTTGGTCCACTAGAGCACTTTTAGCTAATGTTATAAACTTTGTTTCATTAAAATGTTGAACTTAATAAATATTACATTTAACTCTGCAATTAGCGTCGTATACTTTTCTAGAGAATTCATTGTCAAACCTAAATATCAGCTCCTTTATTTTTATGTTTTTGTAATGTTAAATATTTTGCGTTGGTTTAGCGTCCCAAATTCGTATGTCATATGAAAAAAAAAATGAATGAAAGAAGTTTTAAGCTGTTAAAAAAATGAAAATGAAAAAAATGTTTTTTTTTTTTTAAATTAATGAATCGTAACAAAAAACTTCTGTGACATTTCCTGAATGACCACAGATTGGATTAGAATTATTGCTCCTTTTAAATAAAAGTTAATTGTTTGAAAATGATTCCAACTTACAATGAAAAAATACAAATAATATACGTAAAATGCCAATGAAAAAAACAGAAGGGGTTTAGTTTTGTTTTTATTTGCATATTCTAAACAAGAAAAAAAAATGTCGATTATAATAAAAGATTTCCTGGTTCTGTTTTTATTTCATTACGCAAGCACAGAATTTTTCAAACTGGAAGCTGTAAACTGGATGGGCGTTTTCACTGCCCAAGCAAGACGATTTTAGTTTTATAATATAATAGATATATTAGTAGCATGTAACGAAAACCGTCGCACGAAAAATAAAACAACCCCCCCTTTTTTTTAATAAAACAACGAAATCGATTGATTTAATTACCTATACCGTTCATTATAGGTGAAATCAAGTCGGACAGTGTCCAAATGAAGCTGTCAAAGATCTACCACCAGTTATCTTCAGACGAAGATAGTCGACGCTGCAGCGTCTAGTGAACAGAAACAAGACAGATAGATATATAGATTGATTGATTGATAGATAGATAGATATATATAATTCTCTCTCTCTCTCTCTACACACACACACACACACACACACACACACACACACACACACACACACACACACACACACACACACACATATATATATATATATATAAAGGGGATTAGAACAGCAGTCTAATGAGCAGAGTGTATTTTAATGTGATAGTAAAATAACTAATGTAATTAAAATACAAGAAAAAACAGTGCTCGTTGTAATGCAGATTTATAATAAGCTCAATAGGCATATATATATTAGAGCTATTTTAATATTTAGTAAGATGATTGATAATTTATAATTAAAATTAAAAATTAAAAATCGGTTTCATAAGGAGGAACACAACAAAGTCAATAAATTGTACGATCGTTTCGGAAACGATGTTTTTATTGAGCTAGCCATTAAGTCATGGACAATAATTTTAACATATAGTTTTTTGAAACAAAAATATTGGGTGTTTTTTTCTTTTTTTTTTTTTAAGACACCAAAAGTAAACTTAGCATTTTTTTTAAGTAAGGCAGATGTATCTTATAATGGTTCGCCTTTTAAAATTCGTAAGTATCATCGTCAAAGCATTCATTTGGATGGTAAATGTAGCTTATGAATGCTTGAAGATGTTGAAAATGCTAGGTTATTTTTGGTGTCTTAAAAAAAACACCCAATATTTTTGTTTCAAAAAACTATATGTTAAAATTATTGTCCATGGCTTAATGCCTATCTCAATAAAAACATCGTTTCCGAAACGATCGTACAATTTATTGACTTTGTTGTGTTCCTCCTTATGAAACCGATTTTTAATTTTTAATTTTAATTATAAATTATCAATCATCTTACTATATATATATTGAGACGATTGAGAATATCTGATTTATCAGTCAGCAATGCCTCTCCATCGGCTGTGCTTAATGGGGAAGCACCACTTTTCTGAGGACCAAATACCTCTTTCAGACCATCATAGAAGGCTTTCGTGTTCTTGCTGTCAGCAGCTCCCTGCAGTGCAATTGCCTTATTGTACCACCATTGTTCTTTCATAGCTCGGAGAGCTCGCTGTACCTCACCTTTACACTTTTTGTAGGCTGTGTGCTTAACTGTTGAGTTTTTGTCCTCAATCCAAGATTTGTGAGATGAGTGCATTTGGTTAATCAGTGCTTTAACTTCATCGTCACTTTCGTCAAACCAATCCTGGTGTTTTCTTTTCGGTATTCCAAGGACTTCTACTGCTACAGCTTGAGTTGCTTCTCGCAATGCTTTCCAAGAATATTCAACATCATCAGTTACATCAACACTCTCAAGGTGTTCATCAAGCTTATTGGAGAGCTCAGTTCTCTTTTCCTTGGATTTAAGAGGCCGCACATCAATGCGTTTGGGGACAGTTGATCTTTTAACTCTGTGCCTTCGCACATGCAACGACAGTTTACTTCTGAGAAGGGCGTGATCCGAAAGATAGCAAGAAGTGTGGAAAGAGCTAGTGATTTTGAAGTCACTCATGTGCTTCCGCTTTGTTATGACGAAGTCAATAAGATGCCAGTCCTTTGAACGAGGATGCATCCATGTCGTCCTCCGATGCACAGGTTGTTGGAATATGGTATTGGTAATACAGAGGTCAAACTCCCTACAGATTCTAAGAAGTCGTAAACCATTTGCATTTACCTTGCCTATGCCATGCTTACCAAGTACACCGGTCCACGACAGATGGTCACTACCAACACGAGCATTGAAATCGCCAGCAAGAACGAGTTTATCATGGTGTCGAACTCTGGAGAGGACATCACGGAGGGTATCGTAGAAGTCATCCTTCTCTTGATCTGAACTGGCTAACGTTGGGACGTAACAACTAACTAGCGTCACCCTGGTGTTTCCTTCTAACTCTAGGGCAAAGATGATAAGGACTTTGCCATCTTGAACTTAATGGCAAAACCAACACCTGATTGGCGGGGTTCATTTTCTGCCTTTCCTGACCAAAAGAAGTCATATCCACCCTTTTTCTCTCGAAGTTGAGAATTGCCAGGCAAGCGAGTTTCACATAAGACAGCAATGTCAACATCATACCTCTGTAACTCAAGAGAAACAAGGGCTGTCTTGCGCTCGGGTGCAGCATTATTATCCTGGAGGGTACGGACATTCCAACACCCTATTGAGAGATTCTTTGTTGAGGTTTTTGTCGTATTCTATTGTTCTGACTGCGTAACTGGATAACCAGACAGCTGCAGCGGGCTGCCAAGTTAAGTGGTGAGCAAGCAATTTTTTAGGGCTCCTTTTATCGCCCCCTCCCCGCCACAGGGAAAGCAGTGCTATCCCTAAATAGGACTGCTTTGTCCCTGATGGAGGACACGAACAGCACAATTGCTCACAGGTTTGTGCTAGAACGGCCATCTACCATCAGCCGCCACTGTGCAGAGATCCAGCTAAGGACTTCCAGTAATATCCTTTACCTGTCCCCGTCGCTTTCACTCCATCGCCAGTGGACTTCTTGCAGGACAGTATGAGGTTTTCATAATGAAATTACGATAAGCTGTCAGAAACCCACACAAATGACTTGATTTAAGTGGTGAAGGCTCGTGTAGGACCATCCACACTTTTTGGAACTGCTGATTAACTCACTCGGTGCAAACCAATTGCCACAGAACAAGCAGACAACAACCCTCAGGTTTGATGTAAGAGTTTCCTTCTCTTAGTGGTATAACCGCGCCCCCAGACACACCAACCTGGTAATTTCCTTGTACCGGCGCAAATATATATATATATATATATATATATATATATATATATATATATATATATATAAGTATACATACACTCATGATGCTAGTTGGCCGTTGACCCCGAAAAGGGGTTCATTCGCCCTTTGAAAGGTTTTGTTTTTAATTCTTCAGGGAGACTAGCCGCCCTCCTCACCAAACAAGTCTGGTGGGGGAACCAGGTTAGTCGCCGGTGACCCGACCATGAGGCAGGTAGTACTGGGTTACATGGTACCAGTAGCATATGACATGACCTGACTTTGAAACTGTCTTAAACACCTCATCTGTCATTGACAGCGATGTTGTGTCCTCTATTCCTCAGAATCCAGATATTCCAGAATTGTCATTGGAACCTGCTTATCAGGAGGTATGGGAATCCATCAAACAAATTGCTTCTGGCAAGTCCCCATCACCAAAGGATCCAATTCCGCCTGAAGTGTACACGCATGGTGGGCATGTGCTGGTAAAAAAACTCCATGCTCTCTTTGTAAAGATATGGAAAGCAGGCCCAGTTCCACAGGACTACAAAGATGCCTGCATCAAACATCTCTACAAAAATAAGGGAGTCAAGAATGTCTGTGACAACCATCGGGGGATATCTCTGCTTTCAATTGCAGGAAAGATTCTGGCTAGGCTCATTCTAAACCGAATCATAAATCGTCTCGTTGATAAGGTGTATCCAGAGTCCCAGTGTGGGTTTCGGTCGGGTCGCGGCACCATTGACATGATATTTTCCTTACGTCAGGTGGCAGAAAAGGTCCGTGAGAAAAATCAGGAATTGTATATGGTGTTTGTTGATCTGACGAAGGCCTTCGACACTGTGAATCGCGATGCTCTTTGGCAAGTTTTAAGAAGGCTTCGTATTCCAGAAAACATGCTGAACGTGATCATTTCCTTTCACGAGGGGATGAAGGCCAGTGTTGTCTCAGATGGTATGATGTCTGATCCATTTGATGTTACGAATGGGACCAAACAGGGATGTGTAATGGCGCCAGTTCTCTTTGCGCTCTTCTTTTCACTAATGCTGAAACATGCATTTGATGATTTGGACATTGGTATCAAGTTTCAATTTCGGTCATCCGGTGGCTTATTTAACCATCAACGGTTTAAGGCCAAGACTCTTCTTCGCACCGAAATTATTCGCGACTTGCTCTTCGCTGACGATGCCGCACTGGTAGCCACGTCCTTTGAGGAAGCCCAGGTTCTTCTTAATCGATTTTCAGCCGCATGCAAGGCCTTTGGCCTGACAATTAGCATAAGGAAGACTGAGGTAGTGTATCAGCCACACCCTACCCCAAAACAAGTTGAAGGCGTAAAGCAATTTGAGGGTGGTAAAAGTATTGTCGGACGTCCTTGGCTTAGGTACAAGGACAAGTTGAAGAGTAACTTGCCTGCAGTGAACATACCATACAGGAGTCTTGAAGATGAGGTGAATGACCGAAAAGGATGGAGATCAAGGTGTTTTGAAGGTCTCCAGAGGTTTCAATCTGAAAGCTTAAGGCAACTAAAAGAAAACAGAGTAAGAGCAAAACGACTAGCAGCCGCACCAATATCTGCAGCGTTAAATCCACATTCATGTTCTATTTGTGGCCTTGTCTGCAAGTCCCTTGCTGGACTAAAAAGTCATCAGAGGCAAAAGCATAAATGAGTTTTAGAAATATGGGTTGTCCGAACCTCTTTCGTCGAAATCGACGGGAGAGTCCATCATATATATATATATATATATATATATATATATATATATATATATATATATATATATATATATATATATATCGAAATCGACGGGAGAGTCCATCATATATATATATATATATATATATATATATATATATATATATATATATATAGAGAGAGAGAGAGAGAGAGAGAGAGAGAGAGAGAGAAAGAGGGTGGTGGACGTCTTTCCCCGTTGCTTTCAAGATTCTATTTCTCTCTGCTGACCGATCGTGATTCTCAAGGTGACTGAAATAGTTCTTCCAGGGACAAATGAAATCAATGCGCCATGTACGCTCGTGGGTCAGTTTTTGACCAAATCTCTTAGCAGCGACAATTCTCCGCGAGAGAAAGTAAGTCTTCATTTATAACTACTATAAATAAACCATGAAAACCGAAACAGCTGTTGCTTTAAAAATTAAAACAATAATCACAGTAACAACAATAATCACAGTAACAACAACATCAGCAACAGATTCCACAATTGTAAAACATCCATATGTGATGCTCATATAATGCTGACTTTTTACAAAAATTTGCAAAATTAACACATTTTATTTTTTTTTAGAAACGTGCTTGCTGCAAACGGGCGGTTAACTAACAATATATATATATATATATATATATATATATATATATATATATATATATATATATATATATATACTAGCAAACGTACCCGTCGTTGACTGGGTTCAAAAACAGCCTACAGAAAATGGACTCTGATTTATCAAAGTATGATAGGTTATGAAAAGGAAGGGCTGTAAAGAGATAGCTTCGAATTTGGAGGTATCAAATCCAAAGCAAAATGTGATGAAAGCAAAAATAAAATAGATAAACCCCATAATTTATTATACCGTACCTGTTCACACTGAAACACTTATCACAATATTCTGTCGATCTATATAACAAAAACTTGTTAAACTTTGTGACATATTTCCATTCTATGGAGGTCAGGTGCGAACGAACACCCCATAATTTTATTATACCATGTTTCTTCAAACTGAAACATAATTATCAAAGTATACTTACGCAGATAGATATGAAAAGTCTTTATTAAAGTCTGTGCCTATTTCCATTCTATGGAGGCCAGCCGCGAACGCAGACCCCACTATTTTATTATACCATCCCTATTTAAGTTAAAACATACTTATCAAAGTATTCTTATGTACATCTATATAAAAAAACACTTGCGAACGTTTTTTTTGTTTAATTTTTTAATTTTTTATTTCCATACTTTGTGGACCAGGCGCGAACGCAGACCCCACAATTTTAATGAACCACCGTTTTGCCAGATCAAACATACCCATTCCTGTGTCTCGATACATCTTCTATCATTATATGTAATCAGTTTTTTAAAATAGTCAACCATATAGGAGCCTATTCGTGGCCCCCCTCCCCCCCCCACACACACATTCAGCTTTATATTATAGATATATATAAATGAAACTTTTGGTATTTTAGTAATTGATAATCTAAATAACCACTGGGCAGATTGCTTCGACATTTTGGTATAATAATTTCATCGTACACATGCGTGTTTTTTATATTTCTTTTTTATTATAACATTATACTTAAGTTTTCTTTGTAAAGATGTTGCTATTTTTTATTTTTGGGAAATCTAATTATCACCGCCCGCCGTCACGTGGCATCACAGAAAGGAACTTTTTGTCTCGCCACGGTCTGCTAATAAAGATGGTTTATGTAAAAAAAAAAAAAAAAAAAAATAACAAAAGATATACCAAACTGACTTTTTCGTTTAAAAATTAAATTATTTCGTTAATAAAATTGTGTGTGTGTGTTTTTTTTTAATCTTTGTTTTTTATATATATATATATATATATAAAAGTACAATTGTTGAATGTTATTCTTTTGATTAGCTACATTTGGGTGAGGGGGCACAATTAAAAATATTAAAACGGAACAAAATTTAAATTTCCGTTCCATTTTTACAACAACCGTAAAACAGTGCACACTTAGGAAAGTTTTATCGTAAGTTATAAACATCTAGATCTGCTTACGTTATATCAGAAACCAAGCGACCCCTAAAAATCTGGTAGCTGAGTTTCAAATCTGCTTAAAATTGAAAAAAAAAAAAAGAAAAGAAAAATAGAATCTCTCCCAAACACACTGGCAATAATTTGGTTTCGTCCTTCCCTTGAGTGTTTCCAATAAGAAGGATTGATGTACTAGGATTTGTATTAGAAACTGAGCACTTATTAAAATTCTTTAATTGTTTTTTTTTTTTTTCATTTTGGTTGAATTTGTTAGTTTGCAATCGCTGAGAGTCTACTCCAAAAATTGAACAAAAGACGAAATTAAAAAGAATGGTACTCATGCAGAATTTGACCCGAATCCTCGGGATTCCAATTAAGGTTCGAGCGACAACCACCGGATTCAGCCGAGCGTTGTTCAAAAGTTGAAACACTAAATCAACATTTTATTTGCTTTTTTGCATAATTAATTAATGATGGGTGTATTTTTCTGTTTATTTTCTTAACATCTGTTGACAAAAAATAATTTGTACATTCTCTTGAAAAAAAAAATCAAACTTTTCTCTACTTTCACCTTACTATTTACAGTTTTTATATAATGCATTCATATTTTTTAAAATAAAAATTCTGTTTTCCAAAAGAGACGTTTACTGCCAATTTTCTTAAAAAAAACAACAAAATATGTCAGTTTTCTTGAAAAACAAATTTCACCTAACAATTTATGGTAAAAATTCATCTTTTCTTGAAAAAAACTTTATTTCGGTCTTTCATAGTTACACGAAAAAATTATTTCGGATATTTATTTTGTCACGTGACATGTGACCGAAACACAAGGGAAATAGCTAAAATTTCTAATATTTTCGATAACTCTTTCCTTTAATCATTAATTTCTCCCTTATCGTTTTTCGTAAGTTTTGGCTATTTTCATTACTGTTACATGACAATTTAGTAGATAATATTGATTTCGCTTGAAAATCCATATTTCGATTTCCGAATATCGCAACAATAAAGAAAAAGCACTAAAATGTTGACGAATATTCTCATTAATAATATTTGAAAGCAATATATTTTCTTTGAAAAAACAACAACAGTTTACTAAACTATTTCCATTTTTTTTTAACTTACCCTTCAACATTTGTACATTTTTTTTCTTCATTCTGAATTATAATTGGTCTCCCATTTTGTTGGTTTATTCTTTAAACAGTTTTCTTTATTTTTATTTATTTTTGATAAAACACTATACTTACATACAAAAAGAAATTCGGCTAAATATTTTACTATACGAGATTTTCCAGTGCGTGTTAACATATATGTTTATAGTAAAATTAAATCCTCATGTTTTCCCCTCTGTCATCCTCAGAAAGAACGGGCAGTGGATGTACATTGAATGATTTAAACGGATATACCATTCAAAATTAAAATATTGCACTTGACAATTCGCTTGCGGTTGCAATAACCATTACCATTAACAAGATTCAAGGACAATTTCTACATTTGTGTGACTTACACCATGGTTGCTCCTCACATGGACTAGTATATGTTGCGTGTTCTACAGTTGAAAAATCAGACAATCTGTACATATGCACAGAAAAAGAGACACCTCAATATATTGTGTATCTACAAATATTGAAAACATAAATATAAATGTATATATATATATATATATATATATATATATATATATATATATATATATATATATATATATATATTTATTATATTTTATGGAACCATTATGTCAGAGTTTTTGAGAATAGCTCGCGTTACTTTAAAATTAACAGATTTTATACCACCAGTTTCTAACTTAGTAATAAGGATGATAAAACAAGGTGGGGATAAAAATAAAATATTTAAACAGTTAAATAAAGCATTTGTTCGTTATCCTGATGCTTTTGAATCGTTTAAGATAAACCAGACTATATTAATAAATGAAATCCAAAACTATATTAGCAATGTATAAAATGTATTTATAATTACATATAATAAATTTATATATATAATATATTAAAAAAATGTATATATGTAAAAATATTTTTAACATTTATATATCTAATTTTAAATAAATAAGAATGTAAATATACTAAATACTAATCAAAGTGGGGGGTGATAAGTAGTTAAATGGATTAATCCTAATCTTATAAATACAAGACTGATAAATTAAAAAATATATCCATTTTAAATGTGGAAATTGATGAATCGCACAGGTAAGAAATTCATTTTTATAGTATGAGAAGGTTAGTAATTGCAATTAAGAATAGGAAATTGGATCAAATTTTTGTAAAATGTCTTCTTCCTAAGATTAAGGGTGGTTGTGTTTGATCAACACTGCTGGGGAGCCATGATGTAATATAATGTTTTGTTTTTAAATCTCCGAAACAGTGTTTCATGGTAAACAACTGATGATCCCTTGAAAAATAAATTATTGGTATTATAGTAAATTTGAGAGCGAGTTGATGCAGTGATTGCAGGTGATTAAATGACTTACTGACTAGATGGTTTTCTAACAAATGATAAAAAATCTGTTTTTTGTATAGTTTTAAAGGTTAAAAACTTCAAAGACTATATATATATATATATATATATATATATATATATATATATATATATATATATATACTAGCATGGGGTCCCGGCGTTGCCCGGGTATTTGGAGATATATGTTGATAAAAAAAACTGGTCAATTTTTTAAACTTTGCCCCCTATTATGACCCCTTAGCATTTATTATTTTGGGCTCAAGTTATTAAATTAGATCCATGTCCAATGAACATATATCTAAGATTTCAAGTGTTTAGACCGAAAATTGTCGGAGGTGTTTGGTAGAGTTCTCAAAGATTAAATCGTTGAACTTTGGCCCCTTAATCGCCAAATTTCTGGCCGAAAATCGATCACATCGATTTTCCCAAATCTCAGTACCCTGAATATCAAAATTCGAGTCTGTAGACTTAAAATTGACAGAGTTATTGTGTAAGGAAATGTACACACACAGACACAAAAACACACAGATAGACAGTCAGACACTTTCACTTTTATATATATACATATATATATATATATATATATATATATATATATATACATATATATATATGTGTGTGTGTGTGTGTGTGTGTGTGTGTGTGTTTGTGTTTTGTGTTATAAATAACCACAGCAACGCGTGGCCGTGTGCAGCTGTATATATATATATATATATATATATATATATATATATATATATATATATATATATATATACTCGTAGACGTACTCAGCGTTGTCCAGTATTAAACATAACATTAATTTCCTTTAAAAAATGAAGTAAAAAAAAAAAAAACAACGGAAAGAAACTGAGGCATCTGCATGCGAGTATTGTTTTTTTTTTTCTAAACAGTTCATTTCTTGTAAGTAAAAAAATACTCGAGCTGAGATTGAAACCAAAACCTAAAGACAGTGAATCAAGTACGATAACAATTAGACCAGCTTGCAGCGATATTTAAATAATGGTTTCAAACCTCGTGAAACTGTTGACTAACATAAAATTCCGATGAAAAAGTACGAATTTTTCAATTTAGACCTCTTAACAGCTCTTTTTATTTGGGATGAAAACTGATAAAAAAAGTTTTCCACATGTCTGAATACCCGATATACCAAGTTTCAAGTTTGTAGATTCAAAATTCGTTTAGTATATAGGTCGAAATGTGTCCTCACACATATCCTCATTTTTATAGATAATATAGATAAATAGATAATTATAAATTATAATTATTTTTTATTTCTATATAATAGCAGGAAAACTCGACGTTGCCCGGGAAT
>NC_136486.1:27217633-27227633 GCF_053919585.1 Euprymna scolopes
TAACAATGTGACTATATTATTATATCGATTCAAATTGTGACTATATATTATTATATCGATTCAAATTGTGACTATATATAATTATATCGATTCAAATTGTGACTATATATAATTATATCGATTCCAATAGTGACCTTATATTATTATATCGATTCAAATTGTGACTATATATTATTATATTGATTCAAATTGTGCCCTTATATTATTATATCGATTCAAATTGTGACCTTATATTATTATATCGATTGAAATTGTGACTATATATTATTATATCGATTCCAATTGTGACTACATATTATCATACCAATTCAAATTGTGACTATATATTATCATACCGATTCAAATTGTGACTATATATTATTATATCGATTCCAATTGTGACCTTATATTATTATATCGATTCAAATTGTGACCTTATATTATTATATCGATTCAAATTATGACCTTATATTATTATATCGATTCAAATTGTGACCTTATATTATTATATCGATTCAAATTGTGACTATATATTATCATACCGATTCAAATTGTGACTATATATTATCATACCAATTCAAATTGTGACTATATATTATTATATCAATTTAGATTGTGACTCTAGTTTATTAGATCGCTCGAAATGGGTTGATATGCCGTCATACAGACCGAGCTATGCAACAAGAACGAAGAAAATTTTATTAAGAATAATAGCAGACATTATGTTCGTTCGGAGAACTATTTACCGTTTTTTTTGTTTTTATTTTTTGCTGTGTATTTTATGAAATCATAAAATCATGAAAATTATTTCGTTCTGATAGTTTTATTTTATAATTCTTATAATATAATTTTTGTGCGCATTTAAAAGTGTTGTCGGATCGAAGTAATTAAACCCGTCCTCAGTTTTCGTTTGATGTTCTCATTGTATAAGATGACAATGATGATGATTTAGATGATAATGATCCTCCTCCTCACCCTCATCATCATCACTATCATCAGCATCATCTTCTTCTTCTTCTTCTTCCTCCTCCTACTCCTCCTCATCCTCCTCCTCATCATCATCATCATCCCCCTTCTCTTCATTCTCCTCCTCCACTTTCTTCTTCTCTTCATCATCATCATCATCATCATCATCATCATCATCATCATCATCATCATCCCCTCCTCCCCCTTCTCATCCTCCTCCTCCTCCTCCTCCTCCTCATCATCATCATCATCATCATCATCATCATCATCATCATCATCATCATCATCGTCATCATCCTCCCTCTCATCCTCCTCCTCCTTTTCCTCGCCCTCATTAAGAGTTCTCACACAGGGTATCATCAGTGAGTATCCACTGATAAAAACCTTTGAGTTTGAATGACAGAGAGTCTGCATAGATTTCCCCCTTTTATGATAACCATAGCAAATGATTCTGCGTTATCGCAAGTGCTGCTTACCATTGTTTACTTGCTGGTTATCTCTGAGATTAGGGTGCCAATAAACCCCCACTTCTTAGGTACTAATACTATCCACACTCTTAGTGCTTTCCTTTCTCAGTCTTTTTATCTTCTTTCACCCTTCATAATCTTTTGTGGGATGCCAGTCGAATCTGGTACTATCACATTGCGTCTGTTGGGGAGCAGTTATTATTCACTCACTAGGAGTTTTCCCCACATGTTATCATCAAAGAATTCTCTTTGAGAACAACTTGTGATGTCTCCTGGAATATGAGTGACAACAAGTCTCCCCAGATCTGATCAAGACATCTGACGAAGGAAAATGTTTCCGAAATATTACATCATACGGAACTTCTACCAGACTACACTGACGCAAGTAAGAATCTCTATCTACTATTATATAAAAAAGAAACTTTATGTATCGGTGTGTCTGTGTATGTGAATTCGTTTCCTATGGACTCGAAAACGGTTGGGACGATTTTTATGAAATTTCATACAAAGGTATTTTATGTGCCTGGCAATGTTCTTTGATAGGTTTTGTGTCAATCGATAATCGAAATAATCCGATGAAAGAAGTAAGAGGCGATTTTGACCAAAGTTAACACTTCACACAGCTTAACATCACAAGTGTATTTGGGAAGTTTTATTACCACACAAGCCGAATTAATTTCCTATTTTGACGCCCGTAAGTAAATTCACTTTTTCATCGGATCGCTAAGCATAAGAAGATAAGAATTTCTATAGTTCTGACCCAGATGGATAAGATAGTGACGTTAAAGAGAAGACAAACGAACGCACTTAATCACGCATGGGAGGAGCAGATGACTATACATATAAAATCAATAGTAGGTTCTTTGATATGACAGGGGCGCGTTCGAAATGTTTAAAGCACAATTTCACAATGATACTTACCTTTTTCATTTTAAACTTAAATTCAAGACAACATTACCGCATAACCAGTAAGGCCAGGCATATAAAATCAACAGTAGGTTCTTTGATGTGACAAGGGCGTGTTCAAAATGAATGTTTTTGTTTAGAGCACAATTAAACCATGATACTTGACTTTTGCATTTTAAACTTTAATTCAAACCATTATATATAAAAATTAGGTTCTCTACAGTGCAATGTAGACTGCGATATATTGTAAACTTAGTCGCTGCGAGAGGCATGTGAAGCGTCCTCCTGATGCATCGCGATGGGTCCTTAATTAGAGCAGGCAATCAATCGATTTGATTGAAAAATGGGCGATTTCATCGATTTCAATGACTATAAAAATATGGTAGTGTGAAACATTCGTTGATCATCATTAAATCCCGGGCAACGTCGGGCCACCTTGCTTGTATAATATAATGCAATAATGATATAAAAAAAAAACATATACTTATATATATTACATTAATAAAAAGTGAATCTGCGTAACACATTTCACCATTATATTTCTTAATTCGTTTAAGTTTGTGTCTATCGGTTACACCACCGCAATTTATTAGCGCCTATAAATTACCTTGATATAAAATAATATATTTATTTGATTGACATACACCATTCGGTGTAAGTTGCCAAAAGTTAGAACAGTATCACAGTGAAGGAAATAATAATGATATAAGGAAGGTCGACCGCCGGAAGTCTCCAAACAGTATATTTGTAACAGAGCGCGGACGCGTGTATGCAAATGTATGCAAAATGACGTCACCGGTAAAGAAAAAAGACTATAAAAAGAAAAAAAAAGCACTTAGAGAAGGCGATCACGTTAGGGATATGGATGACGTTCGAGTGCACGTTAGAGATGTGAGTGACATCATAGCCGTAACGAGAATGAGGAAATAAATGTCGCTGTTACAACGGAAAAAGTGTTGAAGTTCATTTCTATTCTTTGTCTCTTTTGTGACTGAAACTACAACGTGGAAGTCTTGTATGTAAACGTGTGTACAACGTTCATATCTTCCAATGGAAAATAGTCTTGATCGGGGTTAAGTTGGCCGAGATGCGTTGGTGGTTGGAAGCTATCTGTAATTGATGCGTGATTTTAAAAGGTTCGGAGAGTAGTCCTTCAAATGCCTGCTTGAAATAGATATGTCACCGTATAACCAAAGCACTTCACAGGGACTGCTCTCCGTCAGAGGAAATAGATGTTAATGTTTATAACCAACAAACTGTCTGGCCGGTAAGAAGATGTTCTTTTGTCGGAATAAGATATGGTTCTGTTCAGTCCTCGAAGGTGCATCCTCCCAGGCTTTACCTTCTCTCTTAGAGAAGAGGTTGGTTTATTACAATTTACCCGGGAAATATCGCCGGAGATGCTCAAGCTATTTCTGTGGTCTAGAATGCACCACACTTTGGGCACGGTGACTTCCTTCCTTCATCTTCCGGCTTTGTGCTACATGTTCCTGTGGTAGAAGTAAAGTAAATATCGCACTATTCATTAAAAATGTCTAGTCTGCTTTTCTTTTTTTTTTCCTCCTTTTTTCTCAGTTTGTTCAAGCTGGGGATGAGACATCCTACCGGATGCCAAACATTTATGCACTATCTCATATATTCCAACCGAAAAATCTTTTTAAAGATTATAACCGTCCCTTTAAGTGCGATTGTTTGAACCTCTCTTGCATTTGGTTCATCGGGTATATTTACCAGATTGTTTTTTATTTTAATATTGCGTTAAGGCCAGTCTAGAATACAACATTGAGGTCCTGGAGATTTTACGCTTAAAATTGGAAACTCGAAGCAATCACATTAACATCACATGTAACTTTTCCGTAATAACACTAACAAGTGCGAGCCTATTAGTTGTCCAATTCTTTTTATACATGTTCGCGTCTAAAATTTAGATAATGAATTTTAATTTAATTTTCCCCTGAACTTTAAGCCAAAGCAAACAATTATGAAAGGGTTTAATTGTGGAAATACAAAGTGCTTGCAATTGCCTTCGTCTGATTAAAGGTCATCTATAAACATTATTATTAAAACTGTCTATAAACTCTCGTCTTGACAAAGTACAAAATCAGCTACACAATCTAGTGGGGGGATTATCTCTTCTCTTCCCTACAACCTCTTTCGCACAGAAAAGATGTTGCCATTATGTCTCTACTGTATCGTTATGCTTATCATAGGTGCTCGGTCGAGCTCCAATCCCTGGTCTAGATACAACCAAAACAAAAAACTTCCTTCCTTCCCCTTCTTTTTTCTCTCTCTTTCTCACTTTACCAAAAGTAGTAACAGAACCTCCATGAACACAGTTTCGTTCTTAGAACATTCCACCCATAGAAAAAAATACCACGAGTTTGCTTCCCAAACGACTACAGTGTGGTCGTCCTCAAACGTCATATAAACAAATACTTATTGAGCAGTCCTCTTGGATAATTAATTTCTCTTAGTAATTTTCTTTACAGCCATTGTTTGCGGTGCTCTCGTGGTGGCGATAATAATCCAACTAAAGATCTATTTAATCGTTATCCTTGAGTGGTCCTGATGTCTTGATAAGTGGTGACCTTTCGATGACAAAAAATATATATGTATAGATAATGGTAATCTCATATAAATATCATCAATCATCATCAAGTGGTCTCCTGCCTGATAAAGCATTGCCAGCTCTCTTTCTCTTTCTCTCTCTCTCTCTCTCTCTCTGCATTCATGAATTCATTGTTGCTCATTCTTTTTTGATGTTGCCTAGGTATTTAGAGTGCATGATCTTTCCCGTCAAACTAATCTGTTCTATTCCGCTTTTTCTGTAGACATGGCCCCTAAATCTTATTTGTCTTTTTCGCACTGTTCTTATTAGAGACCTTTCTGTGTTTGCCATTTCTAATACTAATTGGTTTGTTTCTTTTTCTGTCCAGGATATCTTCAAAATTCTCCTCAGGAACTAAGTTTCAGTTGCCTCTATAAATATAAAAAAAAAAAAGATTAATAAATAATAACAATGTTATTGAGATTTAGAAACAAAAATTTTCAATCCATATATATATATATATATATATATATATATATATATATATATATATATATATATATATATATATATATATGTTTGGATTGAAAATTATCATTTGCCTTTTTATATTTATAGAGGCAACTGCAACTTGGTTACTGAGTGTCTACATGTTAACGCGTGTGTAAACGTATGTAACGTTGCACTTATGCACGAAAAAATGGAGACTTATTGGCGGTTTCTTGGTTTTATCATGGAGATAATTTTTTTCAGAAGGAGAGAGATTAAAAAGAGGCTAAAATTATTTCCGTCCTAATTTTCTTAAAAATGATCGATGAACAGAGAGTCTCAAGGAAACTTTCACTTAGATTTCTACACTTTCAGACACGTCTTGTCTATTCGTTTCCCTGAGTCGAACCCGTAGAAACTCTGTCCTGTCCCCAAACACGTGATGTAATTTCTCTGTAATCATTCAACACATGACTTCTAGCGTGTTTTGTCTTGGGAGGTAATCTTTAAACCCTCGCAACAATTATACTAGGTACTCTAGGCCTACACCCTTCTGCCATCAGGCTGTCCTGACGTGTACTTAATGTAATCCTTTAAAAATTCATGCCATTAACATAATCTCTAGTTCCTAGCGTAGGGTCCCAATATACCATATATGTATACGAAAGCACACAAGCCACGCCCCCCCCCAAAAAAAAAAACATTCTAAAAAAAGGAATAAAATGTTCATGCATAAAAAAGGCTTCCAACGAGAAATAACAACAGCGTGAAAATGAAATAAAACGTGCGTACGTACGATTACGTCATTAGGCCAAAAGCATTATTCGTGCTTGAAATCATTTTTGACGCCCGTAAGTAAATTCACTTTTTTGATCGGATCGCTAAGCATAAAAAAAGATCAGAATTTCTATAGTTCTGACCCAGATGGATAAGATAGTGACGTTAAAGAGAAGACAAACCAAAACAGTTAATCACGCATGGGAAGATCAGATGACTATTCTTTTCTTACTAATACGTTGAAACAAGACAGTACATACTCACACACTCTCTCACACAACATATAGTTGGATCATTCTATCGCTCCAGAACTTACGTATCTATGATATCTCAATTATGACGCAATCCTCTATCTGCGTAAGTGTCAAATACGTCCTAAGATGGTGTAGTGTTGCTACATCTGCGGAGGGAGTCGCTAGAGACATTTTTCCTGCCTTGATAAAATGCAAAATCAACTTCGAAATCTAGTGGCGAATATCCTCTCATTTTCCCTACAGCCTCTTTCTCAAAGAAGAAAGGTTGCTGGTTTTTCTATACTCTATCGTTATTTTCATGGTCGGTGTTCGTCTGAATCACAATTTGTGCCCCTCTTGCAAAACATTGGTAGGTGTTAATCTGAGCTCCAATTTATGCTTACTCTCATAAAATGTTCATAATAAAACTCGTCTAGCTCTATCCATTGTAAATAATTTTTTCTTATTTCCTCTGTAGAGCTAAAATTAAACGGAAATTCCGTGAGCAAAATTTCTTTGTTAGAATTATCTGTGTGTGGAACTCAATGTTACGGGACTGCATCCCAAATGACTACGATATGGTCGGTTTCAAGACCAATGTAAACAATGTTGAGCCATCCTTTTAAATAATTCAAATCTGCTCAGTTTAAACCATAGTTACCAATTCTCACGTCGTTGCCTCATCGTCCAAACAAACCAATGAACTAGTATCTATATATATATATATATATATATAAATCCACCCCCAAGAAACAAAACTGAAGTTACCAGAACATTATATATACAAATGTAGGAAAGTTTGTACATATTTTATTTGTTTGAAAATATAGGTTCTTTTTTACCAATTATCATAAAATTTTAACCATAGAATAGTATTATAATCTTCAAAAAGCTTGCAAATTTTCATGTAATTTTGTTCATAGAACCAAAGATATGAGCATTTCAATATTCAATTTCGTTACCCGTGTGTGTGTGTGTGTGTGTATATATATATATATATATATATATATATATATATATATATATATATATATATATATATATATATAATTATTTACTATAATGATTATTAAATACCTACAGACACTAGCGTTTCATGCTTTCGGGAATCATCAGTGAAGGGTGTCACGATTAACACCGGTCGATAGATTCGAACCCGGCAACAGAAGCTATCTCTATATCGGTTGTATCGATTCGTTTCCTAGATGTAAATACAATGAAACTCGCGTGATTATTAAAGAGTGCCAAATGATGAAGGACAGAGCTGGTATATAGTCTGTTTATTATGCAAACATTATTAGTTACATATGTGCATACATGTTTCAGTAGAGTCACAATTCAGGGACAACACTTCATCAGACCAAAAAAGGAATCGAAATATAAACGGGTGTCAAGGTTACATTGGTTTTCTTTTTACATCCCAATTTTCCCAGGAATGTAGATCGCACCCAAATATCTTATAAAATTTATCTTGACACACATTTCAATTTCGAATCTATTTTGGTCTGATCATGTGTTGTCCCTGAATTGGGACCCTACTGAAACATGCATGCACATATCTAACCAGTAATGTTTGTATAATAAACATACTAATATATATATACTAGCATTTCATTCCGACGTTGCTCGGGTGTTGGGATGTGTCTGTTGAGCAAGCAAAAAAAAAAAAAAAATGGTGGTAGGAAGGCAGGCTCAAACCCGTACCGCAAAGGAGAAAATGAACGGGGAAAAAAACCTGACGTCTATGCTGTTACGAAACCGGAAGTGACATTTTTTTAAATTAAGGCTAGACAATCGAAAGGAGAGGATAACTTTCAAAAATATCGGCGAAAAAAGCGCCCCTCCCCTGTAGAAAAGTTCCCAGTTGAAGGTGAAGATATTAATGTTTTTAGCCAAGTTTTCGATATTTGTCGTCTGAAAGGTCGGACTTTAAAACGATACTGATCTTGGTAAAATCTGTCGCCTCTGTCGAAAGTTTTAGGCAGACATGCAAACATACATACATACATACATACATACATACATACATATATTTATATATTGGTAACTAAAAAATTTCGACCCAAATCGATTAAAACGCTTACGTTACCTCTGAATACCAAATGTTTAGACCGGAAATTGTCTGAGTAATTTGGTAGAAACCACAGAGGTCACTTTTTTTTAACTTTGACTCCTATTATGACACCTATTATGACCCCTTAAAAAATTATTGTTTTGGGCTCAAATCAAGTTATTAAGTTAGAGCCATGTCCAAGGAATCTATATCTAAAATTTCAAGTGTTTAGACCCAAAATTGGCGGAGGAGTTTGGTAGAGTTCTCAAAGGTCAAATCGTTGAACTTTAACCCCTTAATCGCCAAATTTCTGGCCGAAAACCGATCACAAAGATTTTTCCACATCTCAGTACCCTGTATATCAAAATTCGAGTCTGTAGACTAAAAATTGACAGAGTTATTGCGTAGGGAAATGTACACACACACATAGATACACAGACACGTTCACTTTTATAGATATATACATATATACTAGCAGGTATTTTTCGGTCGTAAAATACGCTTGAATATTATATTTTGATTAATGCAGATTTCGTATTTATTCTTATATCATATTTAACCCAATATACAGTAATGAATTAAAAAGTAAAAAAAAAAAAAAATTAAAAAGTAAAAAAAAAATATACAGTAATGAATTAAAAAGTAAAAAAAAAAAAATGACTCGTGCGCCACCACCGAGAATCGAAAGCAAAACGTTTACCTTACGATTTATTTTTCCTCTGCCGTTAATGGCTGAGCCATGAAGACATATTTGTTGCAAGGCTAAAAATTAAAACATGAACCAATACCTACTACGTTATGCATGCACATTCGTAATACCGTCGTTCAACCTTCACTTGGAAAATTTCATTTTTTTTTTTATTTTCACACTTTTGTACCAATTTTCTAGGGCTTAAACTCAAATATAAACTTTCTGAGCGGTACGGGCCGTTACATGTTTAAATTTTTTTAGTTTTTAAATTTTTTGTAACACCAAACAAATCAGTACCAACCCGCTTCCAGTACAACAATACCATGCCCTGAACTCAATATTTCTACATGTACGCTTATTAGATTAAAGCTGCCCCTACTTTGTGTGTTTACCTTTCACACTTTCCGAAACCAGATGTTTTTTTTTTTTTACTTTGCAGAAAAGATACTTCTTTACCTTAACTCCAACTTAAAACTTTCCTGAAAAATGAATTTTATAGGTTTCCCTCCATGCTGATTCAGAAAATCTTAATATCTGACGGATACAAGTACTTTGCGACATATAACCCCATCTCCGCGCAGTTATTTTCCTACCCACACCAAAAAATAAACATACCATAAACCTAATATTTTATGTATGTACGTAAAAACTTATTTACTTTGCATAAGAGACCACTTATTTGTTGTATGTTTGCATTTACACCAGTTGTTCTTTTTTTAATATAAATTTTTACCTTAGCTCCAACCACACACTTTTCTTTAGAATGAAGACTTTTAATCACTGGACGCCAGATTAGTACGCATGGGCCGACCGACTCTGCAACCACCTAATTTTTTTGTTGGTTCAGAGTATTTGCGTGTGGGAATCCTAGCAGCGATTATCAAGGTTACA
>NC_136486.1:27232633-27272633 GCF_053919585.1 Euprymna scolopes
TAATTGCCACGAGAATGAAGGAAATTAATAACTAATAAATGTTCAATTCGGGTGCAGACATTAGATAATCGTGAGTGGCTGAACGTTAATTGCGTAAACGCCAGGTGACTACCTCCTAGCTTATACTTCGCAAACAATGCCCATTCTTATGCATTCTTAGAATGGCTTGATAATCATATACATATAATTTTTATTTCTCTCTCTCTCTCTCTTTCTCTCTCTCTCTCTCTCTCTCTATATATATATATATATATATATATATATATATATGTGAATATATATATATATATAATTATTATTTTTAAATATAATTATCCACTGACACGTATTTCGTCGTCTACGACTCATCAGAGTGGCTGAATCTAGCGAGACTCTGATGAGTCGTAGACGACGAAACACGTGTCAGTGGATAATTATATTTAAAAAAAAATAATATATATGCCGCTCCCCATTAGGGGGTACCAGATTGGTCAATGGGAAAATTATTCCCAACAAGCATTTAGGTAAAAATGCACTTTCATATAAATACTTGAATACATTCAAGAAAAGTATCGCTAACAAAAACAAATATATATATATATATATATATATATATATTTGTTTTTGTTAGCGATATATATATATTGTTAGCGATATATATATATTGTTTTTGTTAGCGATATATATATATATATATATATATATATATATATATATATATATATATATATATATATATATATATATATATATAACGACACTCATGTAAATGTTATTTGTTTTCGTTTTACTATACTTTTTGAATTAATTCAATTATTTATACGAAAGCGCATTTTTAACTAAATGCGAGTTGTGAATAATGTTCCCTTTGAGCAATTTGGTACCCTCAATTGGGGAGCAGCGCATTGTTAAATTTTAATGATCCATCTACGACTCATCAGAGTGGCTGAATCTATAATACTCATAATATTATTTTAATCTTCGTAGGGGAGCATAAACCCGGTGGAAAACTGTTCTCTGTCTTTTTGTCTCTCTCTTCCCTCCCCTATGTGTGTGTCTGAAAAAGGGAGAGAGAGAGAGAGAGAGAGAGTAAGAGAGAGTAAGAGAGAGTGAGAGAGAGAGAGAGAGGGGGGCGAGGGGGGAGAGGGATTACTGGCAGTCAGAGAAAGGGCCGCGTACGTATACAAGTATGTGTGACCGTGTGCGTGAGTGCTGCTCACATTTGTCTGCGTTGATCTCATTATATTATTCATGCAGAAATAAATGCCGGTCGCTGTCTGTCTCGTATTTGACATGAACACACCAGATCAAGTTGACCTTAGCTTTTTCTGATGACGTACGACCATGAACGGACGGTTGCGGAAAATACCGATTAAAAATAGGCCACGCCTCTTTTAGAAACTCCGCCTACTCTTCTTTCATTGCCCGACTTCAACAATCCTGTTAAGTTTTCATGTCTATCTATCTATCTATCTATCTATCTATCTATCTATCTATCTATCTATCTATCTATCTATTGTAGAGCTAGAAAGGTACTTCTAATTGAGGTCAAAACCAGACTATTTTAACGGTAGGTATCTTCTCTGTAACAATATCAGTATAAACTTTACTACCGTAGGTAGAATGTAAATATTTATATTAAAACAATTTAGCATCCGACGGTTCTCTTATTTTATGAAGAGCCGTGTAAGTGGCCATCTGTTTTTTCAGAGTACTCAACCCATGAAGGTAGAGACATGCGTGTGTGTGTGTGTGTGTGTGTGCGCGCGTGTGTAGCAAGTAAGCTACACAGAGGCGTTCATGCTTCATTCCCATTAATTTAGTTTAATTAAATCACGAGGATAATTTAGTTTGATGACTTCCTCGCGTGCCAGAAATATATTTTTATACTACTACTACTACTACTACTACTACTACTGAGCATTGTTGAAGTATAGTAGAACCCCCGGATATGGCATTTAAATTAGAAGCAAAATACAGTACAGTATATAATACACATGTATATAATCAAATAACATTATAAATAACACCGTAAGGCAGGGCAAATACCGTAAGCAGGGGCCGGAAAAACATCCTATTCCACATCGTAACCTGAAAAAAATCCCGGGGTTCTACAGTAGATGCCGTACATATATACACAATGCACTATATCACCTCATTACATTATGTATGTATTTACATGATCTACATACATACACATACACACGCACATGTATATATATAAACGTGTGTATATATATATATATATATATATATATATATATATATATATATATATATATATATATACAATATATGTAAACGTATATATCTGTATATATCTACATACATACATACATACATACATACATACACACACATATGTGTGTATAAGTAGAGTTTATTTATTCAAAATTCATATTAAAAGAATTACTTTTTCAAAATAAAAATTTATTGTTTGAACCAAAGAAAACAATGTTTAAATTAATTTCCTTAATCCATGGATTTTCAATGTAAGCACGTCTCCTCAGAGCAAAAATCCTAGCAAAATATTAACATTGGTTCGCAATTATTTTGCTAAATAGCACAGAGAGAAAATATTAAAGATTAAATGCCTTTAAGAGACACGGAGAATGGAATTAGTTTTGAAAGCAAAAAGGATATGATAATTGGTATCCAAATATAGAATTATCCTTGAACAAACTAGGATGGAATTATTAAGTTCCACATTGTTTGAAGATTGGTAGAACACAGGTAAAAAAAATCTCACTGATAAAGTATCCAAATCAGTGGATAGCAATTCTTTGTGAAATTTAATCCGTTTCATATTTCATGCTATCAGACAGCAGTAATATGTTGTTCTTTTGCATAAATTTTAAATCCAACTGGTCATGGTTGAAGTTCAATTCAGCCAAAGGCCATAATAAATGAAGTTATTATATTTTTATATTTTAGATTAGAGTTATATTAATATCCGAGAGATTTTGAAAAATTAGAATCTCGACGATAGGCATTTTTAAAAAACCGCTTACGCGCGAATAAAGGTCTCTAGAGAACATCTCGTTTTCAAGTCTAATGTAAATCAGTTCTTGTTGAGCCGTCCTCTTAAGCAATTAAGCCTTACCCAAGTTTAACCATTACTAAACCTGCTGTATTACCGTCTACATAACAATTATTAACCCTATCTTAGATTAGTCTCTAGGCCTTGATAAGCAGTGACCCCCTCAAGTAAAAAAATAGAGCCACATTCCTCGACGAAGACAACACTTTCACTGACAAAAAAAAAAAAAAATAAATAAAAAATAGAAGAAATATCAGTCAGACGCTTAACCCCAGTTCAAACCAGCGTAGTCAATATCACAATATTTCGGATCTTTAATCGCACCATGGTGCAGAAATATTGACAGAGCAACAAGTCGGAATACATGCGATCCTCGTGACTCTGGACTCAAAATTTGACCCTATTTTATGGCCAGTAGCAGCGTATGAGCGAAGGCCACAATTAGCGCTGAGACTCGGGCGCTAATATTACATTGATGACTTACGACCCAGGATTCACCCTAACGATATATTCACCTCACAATGGCATCACAGTTGGTGACACGACCTAGGACTCGAGCCAGGGATATATCCACATGACACTAATATCAAAATTGGTGACAAGACTTAGAATTCGACCAAGAGATATATCCACATCACAATAGTATCGCAATTGGTGATACGATCTAGGACTCGATTGAGGGAAATATTCCCGTCACAATAGTATCGCAGTTGGTAACAAGACCTAAGATTCGATCGAGGGATATATCAACGTAACAATAGTTTTGCAATTAGTGATATGTGTCAGGATTATTATTATTATTATTATTATTATTATTATTATTATTATTATTATTTGGAGACAAGTATGGCTCAATGGAAAACGGTACTGACAGCAAACAAAGAGGTTCTGGGGCAGGTTGGCATTAAACGTGGAATATTCCAAGGAGTTTCGTTATCTCCACTTCTATTTGTAATGATAATGATGCCACTGAGCATTCTCTTGAAGAGAGAGAAACTGGGGTATAACTTTGGATCTGGTGACAGACATCTCAACCATCTACTGTTTATGGATGATTTGAAGATATTCGGTAGAAATGAAAATGAAATGGAGAGACTGGTAGAGCTCGTAGGGACATACTCGGAAGACATCGGGATGGAGTTTGGGATTAGTAAATGTGCGGTGCTGGTGATTAAAAGGGGAGTAAAGGTTCATTCGAATGGAATAGTGCTGCCAAATGGAGAAATTATGAAAGAAATAGAAGATACAGGGTATAAGTATTTGGGAGTGCTGGAGGGTGAAGGCATCATGAACAGAGAAATGAAGGAGAAAGTCAGGAAGGAGTATCTTAGAAGAGTGAAACTAATTGCAAAGTCGAAATTGTATGGAGGAAACCTAATGAAAGCGGTGAATGCATGGGCAGTCAGTGTTTTGAGATACAGTGCGGGAATTTTAGAATGGGTTGACAAGTAGTTGCGTGCCATGGATATCAAAATAAGAAAAGTTTTAGCAATGTTTGGTATATTCCACATTCGAAGTAGCGTAGCAAGGCTGTATCAAAAGAGGAAATATGATGGGAGAGGATTGAAAAGTGTAAAAGATTGTGTTAGAACCGAGGAGATATCGTTGAAGGAGCATGTGGTTAGAAGTGAGGAGTGGATGCTTAAGGTTGTGGCCAATGAAGTGGAGGTATGTGAGATCAAGGCTGATTATGTGAAACGTATGGATAGAGAAAGGGCAGAGGAACTGGCGAGGAAGAAAATGCATGGAAGGTTCTTCCAGGATATAACAGAAGTGGCTGATGAAAGATCATGGCAATGGCTTAGAGCTGGGTATCTGACGAAGAGTACTGAAGCCTTTGTTTGTGCAGCACAAGAGCAGGCATTAGGAACACGATTTTTCAAAAAAGTGGTTCTAGGAGAGGAAGTTGCTGCAGAATGCCGGATTTGTGGTAAGACCTCAGAGTCAATTCTAGCAGGATGTAGTGGACTGGCCCAGAGAGAGAACCACAACGGACATAATCGCATGGGACCCGGATATATTGGGAGATCTGTAAGGAGGTTGGGATGAACTGTGCTGGTAAGTGGTTTGAGGAGGTGTCTGATGAAGTGAGAACAAGTGAGGATGGCAAGGTAGAGGTATGGTGAGACAAAAGTCTCATAACGACGAAGCAATTGGAACATAATCGTCCAGATTTGGTCGTCATTGACAAGGTCTCAAAAAACTGGCAGATTGTAGACTTCTCAGTACCCTGGGACAGGAATGTGAGAGAGAAGGAGAACGAGGTGGGGCAATTATGCTCCATTGGCCTTGGAGATAAGGCGTATACACGGGGTTAAAACACAAATAATCCCGATCGTAGTAGGTACGCTAGAAGTAGTATCAAGTCGTTTGGAAGGACAATTGAAAAAAAAAAAAAAAACCTACGAATCCCCGATGTTTTAGGCGGCCTTCAGACTTCTATTATTGTAGGTACCACCAACATCTTTAGGAAACCCTTGATCTTTGAAGCTCTTGGTTTGGAGCCGGGTTTGAGGAAAATCCTCTGGAAATGAATCCTATCCCTTTCCAGGGAGACATTGATAAACGAAATCAGATTATTATTATTATCATCATCATCATCATCATCATCATCATCATCATCATCATCATCATCATCATCATCATCATCATCATCATTATTATTATTGTTGTTATTGTTATTGTTATTGTTATTGTTATTATTATTATTATTGTTATTGTTATTGTTATTATTATTATTATCATCATCATCATCATCATCATCATCATCATCATCATCATCATCATTATTATTATTATTATTATTATTATCACTTGACAGCATTATAATTACCAAACAGCTAAAATTTTGCCACGGTTACACCATTCTAAACTTTACCCCTTACTCATTTAATATTGTCATTGGGAACCTGTAACACTTTGCAGAAAGAATTGATTTGTGCTGTCCAGACTATTTTCTGTTTCAAAGATAGAAACATTCACGTGTAAACATTAGGCTGACCTAAATTTAAAAAAGTTAAGTCTGAAATCGTCTTTTCTAATTTAGCCAGCGATTGAGGGTGACATGTGGGCTTTTCTGTCCATCTAATTTCTCGAATCCACTTAACTGGAGATCAACTGTGCTGTCTTTAGACTACAACAATAACTGCAAAAACAATTTCCATGAATTTGAGCTGCAATTATTTTTTCCAATCGGACTAATTGTACTCAACTGGATTTAAATAAGGATTATTTTTGCTTTTTGGATTACCTTTGAAAGAGTCTTCATGTAAGCTCCAAGTTTATTCCGAGTTTGTTTTTATTTTTATTTTTCTACATCTACTTTTTTCCACTCATTTTCTTTTAAAGGACATGCACATTTTTGCAATTTATGACTAATAAATTTAGGTTTCATTTAATGCTGTAATCAACAAATTCTAGCATTGTTACAGATATAATTTGCTGATTTCTTTCTGTCATTTGATGAGAAGAATAGCAAGAATTGGCATTCTTTGAAACTTTTTTTTTTTACACAGTGATCACCACTTATCAAGGCCCGGAAGCCACTCAGGGATAAGGGTTATTGCAAGTACATTACGTTAGTGTGGAGATTTGATGAAGTGTTTAATTAAGGGGGCGGTTCATTAGGAATTTGTTAACATTGGACTTCAAGACATCCAAGTTGTAGTCCGGAGGGAAGCAGGCAGACGGAACTCTGTGGAATGAGGACTTTGAAAATTGTTTTTGGAGCATTTAGTCGAACGATAAATTTAATTGTAAATTTCAACTTATAGTTTTAATTTCTTTTCCACCATATATATATATATATATATATATATATATATATATATATATATATATATATATATATATATATATATATGACATTGTCGGTGTATGTGTAAAACTTTTCTACCTAACTCCTCTCTGAATATTGGGTCTAAAAATTTGAAACTTTATAAATATCGTATTTGAACCTTTCGATAAGCTGGTGACATCAAAGTAATTAAAAAATGTTTTTTGAGTTATTACTATATATATATATATATATATATATATATATATATATATATATATATTAAGTACAATGTAATAATCAATATAGAATTTGCTCCATAATAATAAATACGAAATCTGCATGGATTAAAATATCATACTTCCGGGAAACACTGGGTGGTCTGTTAGTAACATTGTTGTGGCCCAGAAAGAACACTAAGGAAAACCACGACCACAGATATGGGCTAGAAAGGTAAAATACATCGAAACAAAACAGAATAAAACAAATGTCAATGGTTGTAGCACTTACAGCCAAGATGGCGTACTATGAAGTACACAGACCACACCGAGAATCGTACTTCTCGGTTTATTTCTACAGTTCGGAAGAGTTCATCTCTTGTGCAAGGATGAGTCTCCACACCAAGCATATCATAGTATAAAAAGAATATGTAATGTGTATAAACGGTGTTTTGTTATGGGACTTGATAAGTGGTGACCCATCAGTAAGCAGCGTTCAGTCTGGTCTGTATCAGATAGGTGAGCATTTCGGAATACCAGGCGCTGTATGTAGGAGGACGTGAACACTTTTTTGCAAGAACTACAAAACCCTTACGTTGTTATCTCCTCTGACGAGGAAATACACGCAACTGGGAACTGCTTGTGAATTTAATATTCCCTTGACACTTCCTCCTCTGGAGGAAGCCGGTTCAACCTGCCTAGGATGAATGCTGTACACAAGTAACTAGAGACTTATTGAAATATGCTTTTATTCTTTAATTAAATATATTGAATCTTTGTAGTTTTGAAAATAAATAATTATAAAGAAAAATATTTTAACGATGATAAACAAACAAGCAGACATGCACTTTTGTTCATGTATTCGCTCCTGCGACGTTACGAACTTTATTTCCATTCCTTTGCTCGTGTTCTACATGTTTGTATTCCGTCATTCCGTTCAAATGATATACGAGGTGCCTTCAATAAGTTTCCAGACTTTTTTGTACATGCATTTAAAATTGTCGTAGACTCTTGAAAATTCAGTATGTTATTGCTATACATCTTTTGAGATGACTGACCAATTTTTATGATTTCATGTTCAGATGAACAACTACAACAGGAATTGGAATACACCCTACTAAAGCCTGATTGTCACAGCTGGTGAATTTCAAAAATGCAGTCTCAACGTGAGGACACTTTAGGAGAACGATATGTAATAACATTTCTGTTTAAAACTTGGAAAAAATACGACAAAAACGTATGGAATGCTTCAGACTGCTTTTGGACCATCCTGTATGAATTGAGCATCAGTTTTTTGAGTGGCATAAGAGATTCAAGGAAGGCAAGGAGTCAGCGAGGGATGATAAGAGGTGTGGGAGGAGTAAGGAAGTCTGGTTTAACATTAGCCTTCTGACTAGGAACAAAGTGTAATATCTGTTCTGATGCTAGATTTAGCCTATTTTGTACTCAGTCAGCGAAGGAGATGTCCTTCTGAACTGAAACAATTTTAATTTTTTGTTCTATTCCAAAGAGTCCCTTTTGGGGAAGGTGAATGTTCGGTACTTATGCACTTATGTTACCGTGCTATTTTTTAAAATAGTATTTTCAAATTAAATACAAGTTTTACGATATCTTTTTTATTATGAAATTGTTAGGTGAAAGTACAAAATTATTACAAAATACTCTCCCTTTCTCATATTAAGAATAGCTTTCTAAATAATAACGCTATTATTTCAGCATGGTAAAATAAGTGCATAAGTATCGGATTTTCTCCACAGAAAAAAAACAAAAAACATCGCAGCATTTAATGGGCGTGTCATTATGTTTCTTGCATTTTAAAAAAATTCTTATTTTATTTTATTTTAACGTATTTATTTGTTGTTTTATCTTAATCTTTTAATCCACCCATCTCGTTTTCAAACATTTTCTTAATGGATACCGGTATTAATCTTAATTCGAGACTGAATTACATCAACGACAAGATGAACAAATGTAATCTCCGGCTTCTTTACTTCAGATCTGTAATCCCATTTTTCATAGAAGGTCATTGAAAATAAGCAGACATCAATCACACATTGGCCGGTGTCCTTAGTTTTCCCCTTCTCTTCTGCACCCTTCTCACCACTCTGCCATTTTTCATAAACCCCCCTCCCTTTATTCTTCCACCCTTTCTCTTTCTCTCTTCTCTGTTTCTGCACTTTTCTTTCTTTTCTCATTCCCCCCTCCACCTCCACGAAATTCCTTGCATTCGCACAATGCCAACATCCAGAAATTTTTAAGAGACTAACACAATTTAGGTGACATACGTCGATATTTGATAACAATATCAATATGATAGTGTCTCTCTCTCTCTTTCTCTCTCTCTCTCTCTCTCTCTCTCTCTCTTTCTCTTTACCTACCTACCTACCTATTTTCACCCTTTCTTTCCTCTACTCTTTCTCATTTGTGATAGTTTCGTCGTTGCTCCTTTTTTCTCTTTAGTAAAAGTTAGATAAAAAAAAACAACTTTTTTTATATAAAAAGAACGCTATTGGGCAGAGCCTATTAACTGACACAGATCAAGCAAACCGCGGCGAAATCCGACTATGGAATGAACCTACTTCATCTTGAATAAGGCGTGTGGTCAGCCAACCAACGAGAATCCAAGCTGGTGTCTCACATTCTATTCCTAATTCATGTTGGGTGGCATCAACCTAGCGAGTGCAGCATTTTTACTTATGAGCCCAAATGAGGGCGAAACTCGAATCTTGAATATCCAGTTTGTTGGCTGTCATGGCTCTTGTGAACTGCGATGTTATTTGGCTGTGGAAATAATTATATATATATCATGATTCGACCATTTATTTCGGAAATTATCCTACTGTACAGATATAATCACACACACACACACACACACACACACACACACACACACAGATTATATATATATATATATATATATATATATATATATATATATATATATATATATATAATCTGTGTGTGTATGATTATATATGTACAGTAGGATAATTTCCGAAATAAATATTCGAATCATGATATAATTTGGTATATATATTCTATGCCACACGGTGAGTAACACGAGCACATTATTTTATTTGTAATTTTTCTTACAGTTTACGGATACATATAAAGTTAGATATGCGTAATATTTTAGCAATCCATTTTTTAGGAGTACGGAGAAAATGAAATTCAAGACATGAGGTTAGAAGAACGACCACGTACAATTTTTTATTTTTCTAAATAAACAAATATTCATTTATTTAAGCTTTACCATTTTCGGCTTAAAGCAAAGCCCTCATCAGGATTTTTGAAAAAACAAAACAAAACAATACATTCTTTCTTTTTTTTTTCTTACTTGCTATGAAGTCGTTTGGCACAGTTTATTAGTCGACGGTGGTGACTGTATATTGCCCATCCAGCGGGTACGCCGGCTCTTGCGTAAATGTGTAGTATTAGTAATATGTAAATGGGGACGAAACATTCATATTTTTCTAATGCTATAGGTTTTTCTTTTCTCTTTCCCATATATATATACTGTACATTTCGGCGTATAAGGCGACCTGCAGATAAGACAAGGTACAAAATTGGAGCAAATTTTTAATAAATTCATCATATATCGGTTGTTTAAGATGACTGCTAAATCACGAAACCATGTTTTTTAGCCTGGGCTAGAGATTGCAATACACGGTATCTTATGAAATATTGGTTTTTAAAGATGATTTGTTTTAAACTTTAAGGATCGCCAGTATATATATATATATATATATATATATATATATATATATATATATATATATATATATATATATATATATATATATATAGTAGCTTAGAGCGTTAGAGGAAAAGAGCGAGCTCAATTCTATGAGAGGAGACTTATCTGGACATTATAAAGCTCAACAAGTATCATTGGATCTTATATATGAAGACAATAGGAGGTGGAAATGAAGACACAGAACTATATATTGGTGGATATAGATTGGTGCATTTATTCAATAAGGGAATACAATCGATTAGTTGGGGGATAGAAAGGACTCTTTATGCTAAGGCATTTCGAATCTTAATGCTTCTCATCAGAAGAGTAGAGAAGATGCTAGGTAACATAGTGGGGATGCGGCGTCTAGTGTTGGATTCATTAGGAACGAAATAGATAAAAACAAATTAAAATTATAGATGATGTTGGGGGGGGGTCGAATTCCAAATAAAGGAGGAGCCTCTTATATATAGTGTAGTGCAGAAAGGTGTATAGAGTCTTTATCATAGTCTTAAGTGTATGTAGTATATATTTTAGGGTTAAAGTTGGGGCTTAACTGGATGTGTGGTGGTTCTAATTTAACGACGTGTAAGGTGTCTATTATCTATGGAGGGGCATTTTTTTTCAGATGCAAGCGAGATGACAACAGCATTATGAGGGAGGGATATTATGGTGGTGATTTAAGGCAAAGTGGTGGGTCTGAGTGGGTAGTTACAAGGCTATAATACTGGATTTCAAAGTATACTATATGCTAGGTAATATGTGGCAATATTTCTATGTTTTCTTTTTTATAAGGCAAAGGTAGATAGGGTAGCAAATTCTTTGGAGGTGTCTAACAGGACAAAAATAGATTTTTGGATATAGATGGTTGGCGGGGTGGAGTAATAGGGGAAATTGTACTATTAACCATAATAATATTAATAATAACAACAGTAATAACGACGACAGAGGACATTCAGTTATTTTTCTTAGCATTTTACGGTCAACGGAGAAAAAAGGTCAAAGACCCTAGTGTTTTGATGTAATGCTTTGAATATAATAAACTAATTATGACCAAAGTTTCATTTCATTCGGACAAAACACTAAGAAACGGGACCTTATAAGAGTTGGGGCCCGTTTTTTTGGGTTACCCTATATATATATATATATATATATATATATATATATATATATATATATATATAATAGATATATATAATTAAAAAAGGTAAAAGAGCAAAAATAATAAAAATAAAAAAATTCTTGGTTTCGTTAAAAGGGGGCAGAGTTGGATATCTAAATGAGGTATAAGGGATTAGAGTAGTAGTAGTAGTAGTAATAGTAGTGTATATATATATATATATATATATATATATATATATATATATATATATATATTTGAAGACTTGACTTCATTTCACTTCGTCTTACTTTTCTCCATACCATTTTTTTTTTTAAATAACCGCATATCATCTTTCAGATAAATTTATTAGGTTGGTGCTAAAAGTTAAATCGGCAGTAGAACAGATTTTCATAAATGTATACTGTCGGAAGAAGAGATAAGTTTAGTGTTTACAAGACAGTGGACTAGCGATTGGTTGATTAATTCCTCAAAAGATTTTGGCGAAACACAGACGAGACTAATTTCAGCTACCAGGGAAGTAAGATTCGGCAAGGCATCTGTTGTAAATTTTTGAGAAAATAGAGGCTACCCCAGCAGAGCATTTCTAGATTAGTATAGCAGGGATAAAATCAAGCCCACGTGTCTTGGAGATGTCTAGTTTTTTGCGATATCCCGTACATAGGCAGTGGCGATTATGAAATCGATTGTGACTTCTTTACGCAAAGGGAAATATAGGGAGGGTAAGAGGTTTGAAGGATCTAAGGTGGATTATCGGTTGCCATGCAGGGCATAGCATGGTTATTGAATAGTAGAGGAATTGTTGATTACCCATTATTTACCTGTTGGAAACCTCCCCCTCTATGGGATTAATGGACTATCTCATGACATCATTCTTCTGGTGACGTCACTTCCGGTATCGAGTACCGGTGCCCGGGAGTCAGAGATTGGCACGCAGCCAAGCAGGTCGTATGCACACGCCCCACCGTTGAGGAATGGTATTGCTAAATTCGATTTGCCTGTAATCTATGTGAATATATGTTCGTTTCCTAAAAATCCTGTGTTCCTTTCGTATACACCATAACAACTAGCGACGACGGATTCGACTTTCACACAGGTTAACTCCACAAAAAAAATTCTAATTGACTTCAAAAGAACTTCGGATTTACAAGCTAAGAAGTCGGTTGGCAATTACGTTCTAAAAACAAAATTCTAAAAAGAAAAAAAAGAAAAAGAAAACGAACACAAGACAAAGTCATCAACGCAATTGTAATCTTTTTGTCTCTATATTTAAATTGAAAAAAAAAACTGTGCTTAACGCATTTTGTTAAGGTCGTAAAAGTTTATTAGGTTGCTTATTGAAAGAAGGAAAAACGAGAAATAGAAAAGAAAAAGATGTTGACCTAATTTCACTGCGAGAACTTCTGTTTATTCGTACGCAAATTTGGACATTTTTCAAATGAAGAGAAACGTTCTTTTGCCTTTGCTTTTTGCTGCTAACTTTATGCAATATTTTAACGGGAGAGAAATGTTTCTTTTCCCCCTTTTCGTTTTACTTTTTAAAAAGAAATACTACTTTTTCATTGAGTGGAATTTTATGAAATATTCTATTTTTAACTGTCGGTTCTAAAGTGAAAGTTTTTTTCTGTCGCGTGGGAACAACTCCCCCCCCACATAAAAACAGACACGGGCTTGTAGGAGATCCGGGTCTTGTGACTGGGTGATACTTAGTTGGTGTAGCCTGAGTTTTCTTACTTCCAGCTTTGCTTCTTCGGGGTAAGTATTTTTCCGGTCTGAAGTTCGTCCTAATGAATGTTGCGCCTGACTCCTCGACGTGTCTCGAGTTGTTCCTTACGCAGACTACCCGTTGACAATCCTTGGCAACTTCTGGAGGGTGAGGCCCTGTTCGCTCTCAAGTCTAGAGAGAACACGTTGTCTTATATCAGCGTTTTTGGATTAGACTAGACCCTGCACAAAAATTAAACACTTGAAGTCATCTGCCGATAAGTCAGATAGACGGAAATCATCGGAGTGTTTATTTACTACGGATGCGAAGGTCAGGTAATCATCGTCGTCGCGTTTTTGCAGGTTCAAGCAATTCCATCTTCTATGAATTCGGGCTGAACAGTTCGGATAAAAATTTGACCGCTTCAGAAAATTCCAATTCACTCGTCTTCCTGGGGAGAATATAATCCACAAACTTGCTATGTTCTGTGGTCCCTAATTTCCTCAAAAGTAGACGAACTGTCTTAGCGTAGCTCCACTCTTGACAATCCACGATGAATAGGTCCTCATATCTCCGATAGAAAGCGTCAAACGTCCCATCCAACTCCGGTTGGTATTTGAACGTTTCTATAGAGTTCAATATGGCACTTTGGGAAAAAGTAAAACTGTCGTCCCTGTGTTCCATTCTATCGAATATTTTTAACAATAGTTCTTCTTGTCTCTGTTGTTGAAGTAGCATTCTCTCCCCCCAACGCTTGTTGCCTCTCTTAAAATTGTAACTGGAGCTGTTTATTACGTTTTTTTTTATTTTCCTCAGCCTTCTGCTGCTGGTTCATCTGGGCCTTGATTAGCTGTATTAATACTGCTTTAACCTCCTCCATCTTGAAATGGCTTTTCAAAACGCACGAAAAAATATTTATTTCCGTTTTTGACTGGAGAAGAGAGATAAAAAAGAAAATGTCCTTTCCTTGAGTGTGTGCGTATGAGGAGGGGGCAATATGTCCTTTACTTCTTGGTAAAAACCTTAGAGATAACCTAACCCAATATGAGGGTGGACAAAAAACTTGTTTTTACTTGCTAACCAAAAAACAACAAAAAATGTACTGTGACACAATACAGTTACAAAAGAATAAAAATAATTATGGAAAACATTGGTCGAGTCAATGTTTTTACAAAGATAAGTACTGCAACGAATGTGACAGGAAGGGCCACAAAGCGATCCGGTGCAGGAAGAACAAGGACAAGAACAGCGTTCGACAGACTAGATTCGACTTGGATTCGGATAAGAACCGGTGCAAATGTGTCACAGTTAAAATCGCAAATAAAACTGTGCATCTACAATTGGATTCCGGATCAGACTTGCCCATCATATACCTTAAGACATGGAAAAGACTAAGGAAACCAATCATGCGGAAGACGAACAAATCAGCTCGAGCTGTGACAGGCGATAAAGTGAAATTTGAGGGAGAGCTCACACTCCCGGTGACCTTGTGAAAGTGTATGTACATAGGACATCCGAAAACCTGTTCTGTACTGATTTGATGGAGCGATTCGAATTGTGGGACCAACCTATGAATAAATTCTGTCATAGGGTAGAAGACTCGTCTACGGAGGCGCAACAACTGAAGGACGGTTAAAAGAAATTTCCAGAAGTATTCTCACCAGGACTATGAAAATGTACAAAGGCTAAATTCGAACTAAAAGAAAAAACTCTGCCCGTTTTCAAGAAGAAACGAAACGTCCCATTCGCAGCAACAGAGAAATCGAAAAAGAAAGCTTCAACGGAATCTGCCAAAGGAGGCAAAAAACTGAAACTGCAAAGCCGGAAGCTAAAAAACCCGCGCCAAAAGAATTTCCCAAGCCAAAGCAACAATTTCTACACATGTATAGGATTACACCCAACCCGAACACACCAACAGCAGTCTCACCTGCAGAAACGATGTTTGCGAGGAAAGTGAGACCCGTTTTGTACAAGCTCTTACCCAAACAGTCAAGGCCATTAGTGACCACCTATGTACCCAGTAAACGTTTCATACCAGGTGAAAGAATGTTTTTCAAAAGTTATAAAAACAACACATCATTCTGGGAGGTGGGTACAATTACTAAGAGAGTCGGTGACATGGTATATGTCATCGAAGAACCAACATATACCCACAAACGACACCAGAACCAACTAAGAAGATGTCGATCAGTTGAAACCTGCAACAGTCCACCATTGGAAGATGAGCCGATTGACACTGTCTTCGAAACTTTTGATCTTGAACCTCCTCAACCAATACCTGAACTACAGCGGTCGTTCCATAAAACAAAGTTTACCGAGCCATTGATGGTGAACCCTAAAAGGAAGAAGTACTGGCAGCTTTTACGAACAAGAAGCTTGTGAGGGAGGTGTTGGAGTCGCCCCTCCATGGGATTAATGGACTGTCTCATGATGTCACTTCCTCTGGTGACGTTACTTCCGGTACCGAAGACCGGTGCCCGGGAGTCAGAGATTAGCACGCGGCCAAGCAGGTCGTGTGCACACGCCCCACCGTTGGGGAATGGTATTTCTCAACGCGCTTTGCCTGTAATATATGTGAATACATGTTTCGTTTCCTAAAAATCCTGCGTTCCTTCGTTTATTACCATTTAACCCCATAACATTACCACAGTATAATTTTTTCAGAAACTACAAGTTCCTGACTTCTGCAAGAATACATTTTCTGGTAATTTTGATATAAGTCGATGCAAATTTATTTTCGATTTAAAATTTCATCTTGAAAATGGAAAATTATGTTTTTTTTTTGTTTTTTTAAATCTTTATTCATAATATTAACGACCTTTGCTTTCTAAAACTTGTCAATGAGCTCATAAATATATCGCTTGGAAAATAATTTAGTTTTGGTGTGAAATATGAATCCAACGTATGTTCAATCTCCTCTCGTGATGTTAAGCTAAGATCATTTAAATGGTTTTGTAATCATCGAAATAAGTGATAATCTGAGGGAGCTAGGTCAGTAGAATGTGTAGGATAAGGTAAGATTTCCCAACCAAATCTTCCTAGGAAAAACTTGGTCAGTAGTTCCGCGTGAAAACGAGCATTATCATGATGGAAAATGACTTCCTTTCTGTGGACTAAAGATCATTTGCGGATCAAAATGGGAAAGAATATCGCAGAAAAATATGATCGATGCTTTAATAATCTGAAAAGAAAAAGTGATAAATTAATCATAGTGATATGTTTAAGTAATAACAATACGCATGGCACCAAGACCACAGTGTAGTATCTGTTCTGATGCTACATTTTACTTTTTCTGTCCTCAGTCAGTGGAGGAGAAATCCTTCATGACTAAGACAATTTTTATCCAGAGTGCCCCTTTTTGGGGGGAGCTGGATTTTCCCCATATTAAAAACCGACCTTGTGTCTAACTCTGCCCTCGTGGGGAGGCAAGTAAATAGGAACAATATACATAAAATAAATTACAATGGTTTACAATGACTCTTCTGTAAACCTTGGATACATGGGTCGGGGTCATGTTTACCAATTAAAGTATGCTATGTATTGAATTGTCATTATTGTCCTATTCCAACTATAGAAAAAAACCCTCATAGTTAAAAACACAGTCCACCTGGCAAAACAATTAACCGTTATCCTCAAGTAACTTTTGCGCCTCGATAAGCGATGATTGACTAGTACACTAAAGACTCCGATTGCCGCAATGTTGCACCCATGTGCCTGTTTTACACGTATTTTAATGGAATATGCTCTGATGGTCTCATAGCGTTTGTTCCGCATTTGACGTAAATACCCCTGACTAACCCGACAAGCAGCAAAATCTCACCCCGTCACTGTAGAGATCCCTAAATGCCTAATAGTTTCTTCCCTCGAACTGCTAGACTTTGGAATTCCTTCCCGGTCTTCTGCCTCGCTTACTGTACTGACATGCAGAAGTTTAAAAGTAATGTGAACAGACATCTGGCTGCTCAACATAGTGTCTATATAGAGAGGGTTCCAAATAATAGCCTTTGACGTTCAAGTGGCACAATGCATTGTTTGGAGCGAATAAGAGTAAATAAAATAAATATATAAATAAATAAATAATAAGTTCTACTATTATATAAAAGTCACTTTGTGTGTGTGTGTGTGTGTGTGTCTGTCTGTGTGTGTGTCTGTGTGTGTCTGTGTGTGTGTGTGTGTGTGTGTGTGTGTGTGTGTGTGTGTGTGTGTGTGTGTGTGAGAGTTCCTTCCTCATAGGCTCAGCCGTTTCGGAACCTATCTTTTGCAAATTTCACACAAAGCTAATTTATATTTCTGGCAGTATTCTTAGATATGTTTTGTACAGAAATTCATCCGACAAGTATCGAAAATCGAAAAAAATCCGATCGTAAAAATAATCTTTCTTCTCTTATAGATGAAAAAAAATACAGAGGATTATTTTACGTTATACTGGTGTAACGTAAAATATTCTCCTGCAAAAAATTATTATTATTTTTTATCTATTCTATAAGAGAAGAAAAGAAAGATCATTTTTAAGCTCGTCAAGCTCAAATATCAGCTGACGTGATATTGTAAACAAACACAAACGGAATTTGATGAACGACGTTGTCATTATTTATTTATGTATTTATTCATTTTTATTTATTTATTTTATTTTATGTATTTGTTTATTTTTATTTTTATTTTTTGTTTGTTTTTTGTTTTTTTTTGCGAATTAGTCCACTCGGCAAGAGGATTCATTCTGTAATAATACATACGTAATCTGCATAAATTAAAATATCATATTTAAGCGTATTGTATGACCGGGCAGCGCCGCCGGGCGTCCAGCTAGTAATAAAAAAAAAACGTTGACTAAACAGCAACAGCAACACCGACGACGCAGACGCACGTATATGACATTCGTTCATACTCTAAAACGTTACAATGTTTTTGTGAGTTTAATTATAATATTTAAAAAAAAAATCTGTACAAAAATGAAACGCTCTTACTTTTCCTTAAAACTGTTGTTTATACCTTTATACACGCCCATCTGTCGATCATCGTAATAAAGCTGCGAAGAATAGTCGTCTTACCCATTCATTCATCCAGTCATCCAACTTTCATTCATGCATCGCTGTTTTGATCAGCGAGCGTTCTGATTGGTTAAAAAACTTTCTTCGCTGATTGGTGCTTAAAGCATAGTTTCTTTCACTCGTTTACGGACAGCGTTTCTTTCTCTCTCTCTCTCTCTCTCTCTCTCTCTCTCTCTCTCTCTCTCTCTCTCTCTCTCTCTCTCTCTCTCTCTCTATCTATCTATCTATCTCTCTCTATCTGTGTGTGCGTGTTTTCTTAATGCCTCACCCCCTCTAAACTTACCCTTTGATGTTTTGTTTCGCTTCAATCAAGACAGTGGTGGCGATTGAAAGATAAAAGAAATCCGCATAAGAGAGAGAGAGAGAGAGAGAGAGAGAGAGAGAGAGAGAGAGAGAGAGAGAGAGAGAGAGAGAGGGGGGGGGAGAGAAGAATACGAAGGCAGGGAGGGGAAACAAAAGATAAAAAGAGGGATTAGAAGGAGGAAGAGAGAGAGAGAGAGAGAGAGAGAGAGAGGACGAATACAAAGAAAGACGGGAAGAGTGAAACAATATATATATATATATATATATATATATATATATATATAGAGAGAGAGAGAGAGAGAGAGAGAGAGAGAGTTAGAGAGAGAGAGAGAGAGAGAGAGAGAGAGAGAGAGAGAGAGAGAGAGAGAGAGAGAGAGCAATGTAAAGAAAGAAAAACAATTGGGAAAATGAATTACGGCATTTTCTAATAGACAGGGAGCGTGCGGTTTTACTTCACCCCTTCGACGTTATACCACCACCACCACCACCACCACCGACGACACAGCTCCATCGACAGCAAAAAACAAGCGCACATTTACGAGAAGCGTGCAGTTGGCAACTTGCGTTAGAAGCAGCCGCCGACCGTCGACCGTCGATCAATACAGCGCGCTGGACTTAACGTTTTTTTTTTGTCCATCACTATTGCACATTCATTATATTACACACATCCACCAAAAAAAAAAAAAAAAAAAAAAAAAACGTTGTGAGCCACATTTATAACTTAAAAGAAAAGCACACAAAGCAAGAAAATCGCCGCACATTTTTCTCCGATTTGAAACTTATCTGTTTCGGCAAACAAACCAATCAATATCATCATGTCGATCGATATCTTCAGAGGCAAGTGGAAACAGGACGATGAAAAACCCGACAACTTCGATGCGTTTATGGACGCGACGGGTGAGTTGAATATTTTTTTATTACTGTCAGTAAAAGCCGGTAATATTTACTATTAGCGACACAAATTATTTTAAAGGAAATACGGTTAGAAGATTAGAAAAAAAAAAAAAAAAAAATTAGCTACTCGTTTGCGATCTATTTGAGTTAAAGGAAACAAGGCCGATAGCCATTAGTCGCGTGCTCTCGTGTAATGAATGAACGCGTGAATGCAGGATCGACATGAAATTCTTAAGGATAAACTAAAATGACCGAAAAATGGGCTGAAATGACTTAAATAAATAAAAAGTAAATGATTTAGAATGACTTTAATGAATTTAAGGATGAATTGAATGACCTTAAGAATGACTTCAATGCTTACAAAAATAACTGGAATCCTTCAAAAACAACTTGAATGATCTGGAGAATGACTTGAATGGCTTTGAGACTGGCTGGTTGTAAAGTGGGTGATCATTTTACATTAAATTAATACAGAAAAGTGATCCCCCCCACTTTATATCACAGTAAGTACAGCATGTAGTAAGAACAGATACTACACTTTGATCTTGGCCAACAGGCCAAGCACAAAAGTGTTACGGACAGACCGACCGACCGACCGACCGACCGACCGACGGAGTGACTTATAGAGTCGCTTGCACGCGACTAAAAAGAAAATATTTACTTGAAATTATAAGCCTTCAAAGTTCACGTAAATACCGGTTTTGAGCAAAACAGCCATGCTAACGTTGCTAACTGACTAAACAAAGATGGTTGCTTTGCTTAGAATTGGTATTTATGCGAAGTTTAAAGCTTTATAATTTTTTTTAACTATTAAATTATTTTGCGACGCAAATACGTCACAAACGATTAAAACATTTTTGGATTAATTTCTCAACAATACTTTCTTCAAAATGATTTATGTTCGCAATAGTAATGATGTTTATATTACTGCCTGACTAAGCAAAGATAACTAATTTGTTTTTGTTTTTTTGTTGTTGTTACTTTTTTTAATATTTTGTTCTAGCTGGGTATGGGGCATCCTAACAGATGTCAGATATTCGCCCGCTATCTCATACATTCCAATGGAGAGACCTTAAAAAAAATCTATCAGTCCCTTTAAGTGCAATTGTTTGAGTCTCCCTTGCACTTGGTTCACTGGGTAAATTTGCCAGATAATTTTTGAAATTCCTTTTCCTGGGTTCGATTGCTCCTATAATTACTGGAATGATGAAGAATTTCGTACGCTTCAATGATAACTTTAAAGGATTCTATTATAAATGTTAATTATTTTTAATCTAAATAAATATGTTACCCATTAATAGCAGCCTCGGAACTCGCGCTTTCTTATTTTGTCTTTTTCTCTTCACATTCCATGGGCAATGTTTGTGACAAATGGGGAAGAATTGCTGTTTTATACCTCAGAATCTATCCACCTAACACTTATCGTTGTCGAGTTTTTTGGCCTTGAAGCAATATATTTTTGGCCTATTTTAATTACTTATATCAAATGGCTACATGCTTTGTCTGGAGCAATTTTCATAAAAAATTCGTTTTAAACAATAAGGAATACATGACTTGCTATTTGCTTTCTTGTTCCCTCTCATAACTTTAAATTGTTTCATTTGGAAGCTAGAAAAAAGACAATTATTTATTTTACTAACTTACGTTTATGTGACGGGAATAATGATAATTTTAACAATAGTATTAACAATAATAATAATAATAATAATAATAATAACAACAATAATCTATATATCTATAAAAGTGAACGTGTCTGTGTATCTGTGTGTGTGTCTGTGTACATTTCCCTACGCAATAACTCTGTCAATTTTAAGTCTACAGGCTCGAAATTTGATATACAGGGTATGAGATTTGGCCAAATCTTTGTGATCGGTTTTCAGCCAGAAATTTCGCTGTTAAGGGGTCAAAGTTCAAAGATTTGACTTTTGAGAACTCTACCAAACTCCTCCGCCAATTTTGGGTCTAAACACTTGAAATTTTAGATATAGGTTCCTTGGGCATGGATCTAACTTAATAACTTGATATGAACCCAAAACAATAAATGTTAAGGGGTTATAATAGGGGTCAAAGATAAAAAAAATATTTACCGCTTTTTTTTTTTTTTTTTGCTCAACATCCACCTCCAAACACTCCGGAAACGCCAGACTGAAATGCAAATAATAATAATAATAATAATAATAATAATAATAATAATAATAACAACAACAACAACAACAATAATATTATTAATAATAATATTGTAAGCACAATAATAATAATAAAATAAATAATAATAACAATAATAATAATAATAATAAAAACAATAATGATAATTTTTATAATTATAATAACCCATTTATAACAGTAATAATAATTACAATAATAACAATAATAATAACCACAATAATAATCAAAATAATAATAATAATAATGATAATAATAACAACAACAAAAATTTATGTTCTTAATTGTTGTATAAGTAACAGACAAGGGCCATTTCTTCATTTCGTATGAATCTGATGAGCATTGCTAGCGTTGATTTCTCCGATATCTTTATAGTTAGAATTCTTTCCAGAAAAAAAAAAAACATCGTGGCCATATGGAAGGCACCACGTGAAGATTGCCAACACTGACATTTCAAATGAAGCGGACACGATTCGAACTTGGCACACCCAAATAGTCACAAAACAAAAACTATTTCGGAATATTATCGATATACAATCTATAGTCATCCATAGGCATATGTTTCATTATTTTTACGGCTCATTAGCGTGGTTAGATTCTTACGAGATTCGGAATCGGAACCCCAATCATTGAGTCTGGCACGGTATGACCTAGCGACGAACTTGCTGAGTTGAGCGGTAATGATTTTATCACATTATAAATGATGCCACTGTTTTTTTCCTACGATACTAATATATATATATATATATATATATATATATATATATATATATATATATATATATATATATATATTAGGTTGGTGCAAAAATAATGTTTTTTGTATATAGTTGAACGTCAAAAAACGACATTATTTCTTGCACCAACCTAATATATATATATATATATATATATATATATATATATATATATATATATATATATATATATATATATATATATGGTTTTAAATAAAATGGTAGGCGGAAGTTTCTCGAGAGCTCTTTCGGCTATCATCTCTTCAGGAGCAAATCGATAGCAATCTAAATAATATTGTGGCGAAAATAAAGAGTTCTATAGGGGAACTTATTTTTTCCGTCTTTCCGCAAGGATAGTTTGCCTTACATCCAAAATAGTAATATTGTATATCAGTTTAAATGCCAGTGCGATGCTGGTTATGTTGGGCGACCATCCTTGCACCTTTTGACTCGTATAAACCAGCATGTTCCATCGAAGATCAGACAAGGGAGGATGGGGTTCAGAGGTCTCCCTCCTTCTGCAGCCTTGGACTCTGCTATTGGCCAGCATTTGGTTGACAACCCGTGCTGTGCCGATAGATATAAAATAGATTGGTTCGAGGTGCTACATAGAGCGGACTCCAAAAACCATTTAAAGATTTTGGAGGCCGTCACTATCGCGGTGCGTCAACCTTCTTTGTGCCGGCAAAAAGAAACATCAAACGCATTGTTTCTCTTTGGGGAACTTTGAATTTTTCTCCCGCTTTTTTTTTTTTTTTTTTTTTTTTCTCCCTCGTTGTGCCAACATTTTTTAATCGTTTTTTAAACGCAAATAAATTTAATTAATGCCCCCGTACGTTGGCATATTAAATAAGTTCCCCTATAGAACTCTTTATTTTCGCCACAATATTATTTAGATTGCTATCGATTTGCTCCTGAAGAGATGATAGCCGAAAGAGCTCTCGAGAAACTTCCGCCTACCATTTTATTTAAAACGATATATAAATTCTGTACCTCTAAACATTTATATATATATATATATATATATATATATATATATATATATATAATTTTTTAAAAATATGTTTTATTATAACCTACATATATACTACTCTTATATAGTGTACCTATTTTTAATTACTTTTTTACCATATTATTCTATTCCTTCATTCTTATTTCATATCTAAATGCTATTAAGCCAGTTTTTCTATATTTGTATTTTATATAATTCTAGCACTTCTCTTCTTCTGATACGAAGCATTTATCTTGGAGATGCCATGACCTAAAGAAGTTCCTTCTTAATTTTCCCCTTTACTTTTTCTTATTTTTCTAATAAGTATATAGAAGCCAGAAGTAACTGTAAGAAAGAAATAGCGACAGCTAAGAGAGAATTTACTGAAACCACCAAAAAAACGCAACGAAGCACAGAAATTAGGAAACCGCGACTTCTAGAAAATCTACAACAGTGTAGTAAATAATGGGCTATCAACAATCCCCCCACAATCATGAGGTTGTTTGCTCTGCAACTGAGGAGGCACACATGCTTGCCAGTCGGGTTGCCTTCAACTCCACACTGGATCCTGCCAACCACCCCCTCCCTGATTTTCCTTTGCGGACAGATGCCACACTAGACGATCTGAAAATCACCCCTTCTCAGGTGCATGCTATCATGAGAAATCTTGACACTGCAAAAGAATGTGGACCTGATCTCGTCGCGGTTGTGCTATTAAAAAGGTGCTCCGCCGAAGTAGTTCCAGTTCTCTCCAAACTTTACAACAAATGCCTTAATGAATCTTGCTTTCCTACCTGCCGGAAAACTGCTTCTGTAGTACCAGTTTTCAAGAATTCTGGTGAAAGAACTGACCCAGTAAATTATCGCCCCATTAGCCTCCTCCCACTTTTCGCCAAAATATTTGAGACAATAATTAACCAAGCCCTAGTCCATCACCTTACAGATGCTAAACTTCTGACTGACCAACAATATGGATTTAGGCAAGCCTGTTCAACAGCATAATCCTTACTGTAATCTCAGAACGTATATACCAGTCACTGGACAAAGCGGTGGAGGGTAGAGCAGTAGCTTTAGATATATCTAAGGCTTTTGACAGGGTATGGCATGAAGGCCTTCTCAGGAAAATCAGATCATATGGTATCACTGGAAGAATACATGACATAATTAAATCCTTCTTAGATAAGAGAAAATTTCAGGTTGTCGTACATCTAAACAATACGATATAAATGCGGGAGTGCCTCAGGGGTCTATCCTGGGACCTCTGTTATTCCTAATATTCACAAATGACCTCCCTGACAAAATTGCCTGTGAAATGGGTATATATGCTGACGACACCACACTCTATAACAGACACGACAGGAAAACAAATGAACACATATCTAAAGAAATGACAGAAGCCGGGCCCCTGCTTCCCCAACTGTACTGACATGCAGAAGTTCATGTTCAACGTAAACCGACATCTTGCTGCCCAACTCCCTACACAGTACCCCTGATGCCTATGTCCCTGATAGTAGCCCCATACAACAAAGTGGCAATATGCCTTGTTTGGGGTGAAAATGTAATTAAAAATTTTTTTTTTAAATATAATAAAGTTATATATAACTTTTATTCCTCATCTTTCATATATATATATATATATATATATATATATATATATATATATATATATATATATATATATATATATAATGAAATTCTTGTATAAAACTCTTAGCTAATCAACAGTTAACATTTTTATTCAAAATTTGTTTGTTGCCTGTTGTTGAACATCATTCATTTCCTATGAATCAGATGATTTTTGTTGGCATTCGTTTCCCTGATATCTTCCCAGTTAGAATTTCTTTTAGAAAAACATTTGATACTTACGCGAGTGGCTACATAGAGGTTGCCAACATTCTGAAGTGAAAATGTTTTCATGGAACGAACTCGAACTTAGTACACCCAGGTTGTTAATCCGTGTCGTTTACCACGTAGCCATCATCCCTCTCGTGTAGTTGCTGGTTGAATACGACTCCACTGATGTGCTTTAATCTATATATCTATAAAAGTGAGAATGTATGTATGTGTGAGGACAATTCTCAACCGATATACTGAACTTAATTAAGCACAAGACCACTTAAAGATGGGAAAGTGGGGTATATGGTCATCCTCGTCATTGCATTGTGTTGGTCTATGCTATTCCTAGTTCTCATTCGCTATAATACCGCAAACACACCGGGGGTTATTCTACTTAAGATTCCCGAATCAAATCGTTATTTATTTATTTATTTATTTTATAATAAATAAATGATAACATGTATATATAGATTATCAGTAAAATTAAAATTTTCGAATATCAAGTCGGTGACCTCTAGCGTATGTCGCCAATACTCTACGGTGTGAAAGTATATTGCTCTGCACTTTCGATTGGCTGAAATAAAAGTTCCGTTGAAGGCTCCTAACCAATCAAAAGTTGAGATTTTTTATTAAAAAACATTCGTTTGCTGTTGCTGATTGAATACAGTTCCATGGATATTTGGTTATTTTGTTTTACGGCATATCGATCCTTTTCGGATTATTTAATACCAGGTCCGGCCATTTTGATAAGTTTATGCTTTAAGTTCTTTATAGTTTCAAATATTTATTCGAGGTGTTTGGTTTGGCTGTTTTGTTTTAGAGCATATCGACTCTTTTCGCGTTATTTAATGCTAAATCCGATCAGCTTGGTAAAAGTTTTTATGCTACAAGTTCTTTATATTTTCAAATATTTATTCATGGTGTTTAGTTTGGTTGTTTTGTAGAGAAAAATATTGTTTTGTGACATAATGTGGTCCTCGCCGACAACGATCGCCAACTCTAACGAGGTGTACAATGGATTCCTTTTCTTTCATTTTCTCTCATTCTGGTTTTGGTTGTGTCGTCTTTTACATTGGCAGTTCTCATGGGGATGCGCACGAGTTCACAAATATATATATATATATATATATATATATATATATATATATATATATATATATATATATATATAACGACAGAAACACAAGAAATCACCGACTCCGACACCCACTCTGTGTTCTTCGAGTTTGTGTTTAGTGTTTGTGTGGGACACCATCGTGAGAAACTACCCTCTAAGCGGTAAGGTCCACACGTACCTTCTGTCGAAGCTGTGTCCGTCAGTCGGTTGATTAATTCATTTCACCATCTTCTCTGAGTCACAATCTGCTTTCGACTGTATCCAACTCTCAACTGCTGTCAACTGTTTCCAAATGACAACCCTCGTAAACTCTCGTCAACTCCCGTAAACTCTCGTCAATTCCCGTAAACTCTCGTAAACAGTTACAAACCGCTATCAATCCTCGTATAAACAAAACCATGTTCTGCTGTAAAATCATAGCCACTCCCATGGTACTCGCAAACAAGCTCTAAATATATCTACATTCATTAATCAGTGCTTTGATTACTATCATTGGCACACCTTGACCAACAATCCCATGTAAGCTCCTTTTGTTTTCCATGATAAACAGCTTCCTATCTATTGTTATTTCACCAACCTTATTTTCATTTTCATTTTTATTTTCTCTCCTACTTACTAATACTTGGAAGGGGTGTCGATAATATCGCAGATTGTGATTTTTGCAACGGAAAAAAAAATGACATTAATGTCTGGTGCGTCTTTTGGTCTAGAAGCCGGTATCTTCAAACATCCTGAACTGTTAACACTAGAAACTCCAAAGATATGTTTGGATAATAAATAAACTGACAGACAGTATATTTTCGCATTTCTTTGTCATTCTATTATGAAATATGTATTCGCAGGCTGTCAACAATCGACTCATTACGAACAAGTATTTATTCATGAAGACCAAGTATCGATTACTTACGAATTGCTCAAATAACCTGTCATCTCTGTCTGTCTCTCACATTCTCTTGGACAGCAGTAAAACCTAATGAAACCAAACCAGTCAATGCATGTATAGATTATTGAATATATATAAAATGTAGATAAACAACAATCACCAATTTATTAGGAAAAAATGTTGATTGTTGGGATGAAGGTAACAAAAAAAGAAAGAAAGAGAAAAACAATGAACAAGTGAAAAAGACGAGGTTAGGTCACTCAGTGCATATACAGATATGGCTTTGCCACTGCTTTGTTTAGTATCATTAAACTGAACCAGTGTTTAAGAGAGCTGGAAGGCTAAGTTTCAACGATCTCTCCTATTTCTTGACAACGCTATTTAATAGTTATGAGATGATTCCAATTTTTTCCCCCGATTCCAATACAATTACCGATTCCGATGCTGTTAAACCTGCAAATATTTAGTCATATAATTTTTTTCTTTCTTTTTTTTTTTTTTTGTTTTATTTTGTAATTTTTGGATGACCGTAAAAAATTCATGTAATATGTGCATATATTTTCGCTGGCGTAAAAGTGCATTTGTCGAGATGATCTATAGATTTTAATTTTACTGGAAGTTTAAAATCGATAAATATTTATACTCTTAGCATTGGCACCAGCAATAAAAAAAATTAAGATAAAAAAATGAAAAAATAATAAGAATCGTTTTTGAAATCGGAAAATAGATTTTTTAAAAAGATTCTTTCAAACTGAACACATAAAAAAACGTATAAATCGGTATAGAAAAAAAGCGAAAATAGGGAAATAGAATGAAAGATTTCTTTCCAAATTCATCTCAGAGGGCGGGGAGGGAGGAGTGGTGTTTAATTTTATATTGGCTCGCTACTTTCCGATACCCGAAAATGTTCCGATTTTTCCGATTCCTGATTCCGATAAATCATCCCAAGACTACAATTTACTCTCTCCCATCCGTTCTGAGCCACGTTCTTCGCCCTTCCTCATCTCATACTAACTTGGACAACGTATTACCCCCTCCTATCCTTATTAGCTCACAGCCGCATGCACGTATATATCTTAAATCTAAGTCTTTTCCCATTGTTTAAAAAAAATATTAGACTGGGATAGTGTTCAGAAGAGCGGGTGAGCTCTTTTACATCGATTTAAAAACAAAATATGTCCTTCTCGTTTAATGAATATGTTATTTACTAATTAATTAATGTTGACACCGATTAAAGCGAGGAGAAAGTCAAGCATTTTGAATAAAAGGAGAAGGGAATGTATCGACCGTCGATTCATCGGTGGTTTATGGCCGTCGGCCAATTAGGCCAGTTTGAAGTGGATGATTGTTTTGCGACTGGGTCGATGCGTCGTCTAAGTAAGTATGGGACAAGGGAGAAGGCAAATAGTAATACTCAGAGATGAAAGAGGACGACAATTATGGTAAGAGAATGGGAGAAACTGTACATAATGTGGCCTAGAAGAGAAAGAGGGGGTATGTTTAATTTTTCTTGTGTTTTATAAGGTTTTTACTTTTTATGGGCAACAAATTAAGTCTTTACAAAGGCACGGCAAATTGCTCCTGTTAGTTCTTATTTGTGTGATATTTGGCCACGACAAATTAAGGCACGGCAAATTAAGGCATGACAAATTAAGGCATGACAAATTAAGGCAAGGCAAATTAAGGCACGACAAATTAAGGCACGACAAATTAAGGCACGACAAATTAAAGCATGACAAATTAAGGCACGGCAAATTAAGGCACGACAAATTAAGGCACGGCACATTAAGGCATGACAAATTAAGGCACGGCAAATTAAGGCACGACAAATTAAGGCACGGCAAATTAAGGCACGACAAATTGCTCCTGTTCATTCTTTATTCGTGTGATATTCGACAAGTCATTCGCGTAACATTCTTATGTCAAAAACAACAAGAAGCAATCGATTTTAATTTAGACGGACTGCCATGCAGTTTTTTTCACCAAAAATATTTACAAAACACAAAAAAGAAAAAAAAATGACAAAGGAAAGCATTCATAATTTTAAAATTAAACAAATATATTTTTCTTTCAACTTAAGGGAACTTTTTTTTCTTCTTTTTATGTGTCTCATTTTCTTTAAAATTTCCCTTTAAGTCTGAAGGACAAAACTTGTTTATATTTCACAAAAAATATTGGCGAGGAAAAAAAAAAAAAAAAAAAAGAAACAGTATGGCAATCCGTTCAAATTAAAATCGCTTGTTTCTTGTTCTTCTTGACATAAGGATCGCAGGTTGCTCGAATGACGTTCCTACGTATCACACGAACAGAGAATCAGCGGAGGCATTTGTCGTACTTTTGTCGTGTCTTAATTTGTCGCAACAAAAAGTAAAACAGTTTAATAAACATTATTTGCATTAATTTTACACACCGTATATCTAAAGCGACGCACTAGGACTGTGACAACAGCATATTCTTTTCATTGTTTTGACTCTTGAGTATATATCCGTTAATATCTTATATGTTTTTATATAGACTGATGTGGTTCTCGGTTGATTGACTGTGTCTTACTGTGTCGTATATATAATTGAGAGCCAAAAGAATGAAAAGAATATTCTGTTGTCACAGCCCTAGTAATTACTTCTATATAACTTGATGTCACGACCTTTATATACTTATTCATTTCTGTTCGTTTGGAGATTCAATGGTTTTGGAGAATCTTATAAATTTTCCTAATATCTGTCTGTGTGTGTGTGACACGGTTTATCTCAGCCTACAGGCAACCCACTCAGGCAAGTAAGGTACCAAAATGAAGCTTATGACCCAGCGGATGTTTTAGTGATATTTATATCCATGTTTGGTGTATGGAAATGCAAAAAAAAAAAAAAAAAAAAAAAATAGCGATTTACTAAACAACGTTTTATTTACTGGATATTTTTCCGGTACAAGGACTCAAGTTTGCCCAGCTAGGTAAACTTGGGTTCTTGTTCTTGAAATATATACATATAGACGAGTGTACACCTTTAGTCCAAAAATGTCGAGAGAAAAATTGTTTCGCCAGTGTTCGCACTAATATTCATATTCATATAAAATAACGACTCAACCGCTAAAGTTAAAAACAAAAGCAAGAAAACGTTTCAAACTGGAAACATAAAAAAAAGTATAAATCGGTATAGAAAAAGAAGCGAAAAGCAAAGAAAACATCTCATTAGGGAAATAGAGTGAAAGATTTCTTTCCAAATTCATTTAAGACGGCGGGGGCGGTGAGTGGTGTTTAACTTGATATTGGCTCGCTACTTTCTTCTAAACACCATTCGACCACCCTGGAAGCTGACTACTTCACATATCCACTAGAGTTAACGGTTAGGCAGTGTCCATTCAAAAGGATTTATCTGCAAATAATTTTGAACATTACTTTTCTCAAATCCCTCAGCATGATTCCCCCGTTTAATGAGATACTTATTTTATTTATAAAAAAAAAAAAAAAAAAAAAAAAAAAAAGAACATCTCTTGGGTGGCTGGACTCCAAACACAGATACTTTCAATTCTTTATGTCCTTTCCTTTTTCTTTTGACTACAATTTTATCACCCGCAACATCTGCTATTCGTATGCAACACTTGTAAACATGTAGCCTAGTGCATGTTTGCAGTTTTATTCTAGCTTTAAAGGCTAATGCAGCGTATTTTTGGTCCACTCAGCGGGTGAAATAAAAGAAATATTGTTTGCATTACATCTTCGACGATCGAGTGATCACATCATAACATAACATTTAAAAACGAGTAGAAGGCAATAACGTAGTGCGAATATGAACTTTTCTTAGTGTATTATCATATGGATCTTTGCCAAAAATCAGACACATTCGCGAAACGACTGAACATACTTTTTATATTTTTTAACTTTCTTGACTAAAGCAATTTAAAGTCTCAGTTTCTGTACTGCTTCGTCTTACTAATTTCAAAGCAAGTTCAACCCCGATATTAACTCTTTCTGTGACGACAACTTTTTTTTTTTAATCACAGAAAAAACGTTGCTAGTCTCTGCCTACTCTATCATTATTTTCATTGAAAGTGCTCGACTGAGCTCCAGTCTTTGGTTTCTCCTTGAAAAATATTCACGGAAATAACTCTTCTTATTACACCACAAAAAAAAAGAAGAAAAAAAAAGACTTTTCTTTCGCCTGTTGTCTAGCGTCAGGCGGAAATTCCATGGGTTAAGCTTCTTTGCAAGGGCTTACCACATTTCGAACATATTATATCGGAACTGCTTTCCTACTGATTACAACGAAACATTTAGGTGCTTTTGAACTTTTGGGGCAAAATCAATTTTGTTTCGATTATTGTCCGTTTTTGTATCATCTCCTCTTAACGATATTACGTCAATTTTGTACCCGATAATTTTTTAACTCTTTCGTTGGCAACAAAATCATGGAGACAAGAACACTTTCTTTCGGCCAAAGATGGAATACTGCTGTCACATCTGGGGAGGTGCAGCACAGAGCACTCTTTCATGCCTTGGTAGAGTTCAAAATCGACATCGAAATCTAGTGGGAAATGATCCCTTCTCTTCTCCACAACCAATTTCTCAGTATGGGGAAGAAACTACTGGAGTAGAAAGATCTTTTACATCTAGGGATTTCTACTGTGTGGGGGTGGGATTTAGCTGCCTGTCGGGTTTGTCGAGGTTGTCTACGTCGTGGGGGCACAAGTGTCTGCAGTTCGTCAGAGTATTTTCAACTCTATTGTTATTTCCATTGAAAGTGCTCGACCGAGTTCCACTCATTCGCTCCTCCTAGTAAAACGTTCACAGAAAGAACTCGTTCTAGCACAAATGTCTTTTCTTTCTCCTACCATGGGTCTAGTCAGGCGAAATTTCTTTTTTTTTTTTTTTTTTTTTTTTTTACACAGTGATCACCACTTATCAAGGCCCGGAAGCCACTCAGGGATAAGGGTTATTGCAAGTACATCACGTTAGTGAGGAGATTTTATGAAGTGTTTAATTAGGGGGGCGGTTCATTAGGAATTTGTTAACATTAGACTTGAAGACATCCAAGTTGTAGTCCGGAGGGAAGCAGGCAGACGGAACAGAGTTCCACAGGCGTGCAGTTCTAAGAAAGAAGCTTTGCTCATGAAATCCGCGTTTTGATTTAGGCACAGATATAGAGTGAGGGAAATTTTTCACAGTGGATTCAGCTAGACGGGTGATTTTCTTGAAAGTTTGGCGAGGGGGGACCAGGGATTGGAGTTCAGACGAGCACCTGCCATGAAAATAACGATAAAACAAGGATATGCTCGCAACGTCTCTTCTGTGGGAGAGGGGTTGCAGGGTAGAGAAAAGGGCATCCCCCACTAAACCACGAAGTCTATTTTGTACTCTGTCAAGGCATGATAGGCTGTTTTTGGCAGCTCCTGCCCAGATATGGCAACAGTATTCCATCCTTGGCCGTACTTGGCTTTTATATAGATAGAGAATTGAATCAGTAGTGAGATATCTTCTGGAGCGGTAGAAGGATCCCACCATCTTTCCTGCGACCTTGGCAACAGACTTGATGTACGTGTTCCATTTCAGATCAGGAGTAAAGGTCAAACCCAGAAGCTTGTCAAAACACGGGGCCTCACCCAGACGAGAGCCATCCATCACAATTGATGCCAGCTGGGGATAGAGATTCTTTCAAGCGTTTGCCACATTTCGAACACATTATATCGGAACTGCTTTCCTACTGATTACAACAAAACATTCGATGCTACTGATATTTCTTAACTAAAACAATTTCGTTTCGATTATTCTCCGTTGTTGTATTGTCTGTTCTTTAACAATTTGGCACCAATTTTATACCCGATATTTTAAACTTTTTTCATAACCTATATCATTGTTCATTTCCATTCATTTATTACGTTCGCATTAATATACCGTGTGAGAGACAAAGCAGGAGCCTTTCATTTTTTTTATTTAATCACCGCTTATCAAGATCCAGGAGCCACTCGAGGATAAAGATTAATAAGTTTCAAATGGATTGTGAAACAACAAACCTATTGATTGGTAATGGTAGAAATTTAGTACAATTTCATTATTTACGAGGATAGATTAACAAGAACTTGTTTACATTGAACTTGAAAACGACCATGTTATAGTCAGTCAGGAAGCAGCACTGCGATATTATGTCCCACGGACGAGTAGTTCTAGGAAAGAAACTTTGCTCATGGAAACTTTGTTTTGTTTTAGGCGCAGTAGGAGAAATTGTTGCCAGTAGTTTTAGCTAGAGGAGTGTTTGTTATGAATGTTTTCCGGGGGGGGGGGTATAAAATAAAGTTCAGTCGAGCACCTGCCATGAAAATAAGGATAGAACAGAGAAAGACTAGCAACATCTCTTCTGTGAGAAAGAGGTTGTAGGGAGGAGAATGGATTTTGAAACTGGTTTTGTACCATGTCAAGGGAGGAAAGAGTGTTCTGAGCAGCACCTCCCAAGATGTGGCAACAGTACTCCATCTTTAAATATATTTCGCCCTGATAGAAGTAGAGGAATGCCCTCTAATAAATAGTCAAATAAATTAATGTAATTCACTTATTTTTATTTGTATTGTTTGGATTCTTCAGATTACTGTTCTCATCTTGAGTGTCATTTTAACAATGTTTCGGTCGATGTAACCTCCGACCTTCTTCGGGTGTATTTTGTCGATCTGGAGAATGTTTCTCTCGAACTCCGGAATTTCAAACGGAACCCTTTTAATGTTTTAATGTTGAAAAGAGGCACTTTGGACTTGAAAACAAAAAACAAAAAACAAAAACAAGAAAAAAAAACCATTACTGTTATTTCAAAGTATAAATTATTTTGTTGAAATTACGGCAGCTTACATGAGAGAAGACGTGGAGGTTGTATGAAAAGGGGGAGAATATTTCGGTCGATGTAACCTCCGACCTTCGTCAGGTGTATCTTGTCGAACTCGGAAATCGTTCTGTCATCACTCGCTAAATTACCTAAAAAAAAAAAAAAAAAAAAAAAAAAAAGAGAGAGAGAGGTATTTTACACAAAGTTTGACGACACCAAATGGTTCCAAAAATTGTCGGACAAGGGAGATATACGAAAATGTTAACGAAGGAGGCGTCTACTTTTTCAAGCGACTGCATGTAGTTTAATGACCTTGTTAACGGTAAAAAATATTCGTTAGTTAACTGCCATAAAAACATACAATGGTTCAGAAACGGGGAATCATTTTACACTAAATTTATATATAAAACTAAATCTCTCTGTAAATTTTAAAATGCATTTTTTGTTTATTTAGTTTTTCTTCCTACAAAGTTTTTCAGTGTGTTCACATGTGATCGCCTGGAAAAAGTTAAATCTCATTTGGGGAGGATTAATTCAGCAGCGAATGTTAATTTACCCCAATGATCTTTCTCGTTACGGTCGTATTTTTAAGTAAAGAAAACGACGCAATGTCGAAGCAATAGACAATACAAACATCAAAATAATCGAAAAAATAAATGAATAAACCAACAAACATGCATCAGTTCAGAAAGTTCGAAAATATCATTTTTTTTTTCTTCTTCTTCTTCTTCTTCTTCTTCTTCTTTATCGCTCTTTTGATTTCATCTGTAAAAATATTCAGCAGCATTTATCCTAAGTGGGTTGAACCAGGTTCCTCGGAAGGAAGAAGTATCAAGGGAATATTAAATTCAGAAGTGGTTTCCAGTCACAAGTATATCCAGGTCAGGGCAGACGACATTATTTTATTTTATTATATTTTTATTTATTTATTTATTTATTTTTTGCGGTTTGTGCAAGATATCGATGTTCATCTACATATAGCCGCTGATATTCCTAAATGGTCATCTACACAGGCTCAACGTTGCTCAACTTCGGTGATCCAACGAGAACCGATGTGTCAACGTGATTATACCCACAGAATTCGTTTGTACATTGTAAAATTGTAATTATGTACGTTGTGCAAACCTACCGAATATTTAATCCATTTTTAAATAACCCCCACTTCTCAAATACGCATAACTGAACCAGGATAGACTTTAAAATTTAGATATCTACCCATACTCTACAACTTCATGCCGGTAAGATTTATTTTTCTAACATCCATTTAGATAGCGCAAGTCTTTACTGAATAAGCCACGTCTTGGAATCCGGGGTTGCGCTTGTAGCAGCAGCCGCAGCAGCAATAGGCACAGTAGTAGCATAGCAGCGTTGTGTTGTAGCAAACACCGCGACACCAGTTAAAGTGTCAATATGTATATATATTTATAGTAATTATAATAATTATAAATATATTTTTGCGTTGTTTAATATTGTCTACTTGCTTAGTTTTTGTTGTTGTTTTTTTTTTATACTCTTGTTTACTGTTTTATTTTTTTTTTTCTTCTTAAGAATAACATCAACGTCCGTTCATTATTGTTTGAATCTGAAATATTTTTGTATCTATTTTTTTCTATTGATTTTGTACTAGTTTATTTCATTTGTTTTATCTTTCTTGTTTCCAAAGTTAGGGAAAGAGAGTAAACGAACGCCTTTGGAAATTATAAACAGATGCCATTGATATTTTTTGATATTAAAAAGAAACATCCCTTAAAAGAAATTTGGTAATACTTTTTATCGATCCCAAAATATCTCACATATTTGTGTGTGTGTGTGTGGGGGGGTGTAGGATCCAAAGCTTTAATGCACAGCAGATAATTTTCCCCGCCTCATTTTCAGCCCCTTTTTCCATCACCGGGGAACAGATGAAAAGGCGAGAAAGAAAAAAAAAAGCCTTCTTCATTGGCTATAAATTAGCGTTTACAGTTTTCAATACAATGCAATCACGTATGCCCTGCATGGGTACAGTTCTTAAAGTACAGTTCTTAAAGTACACAACTTTTGTTTAACAACCTCAAAACCCAGCATCCAAAATACTAACTTTTACTTAGGCTCGAACACTAGACCTAATTTTTTCTCCCTCAAATCCGGAATCTATAAATTTCACATCTTACAAAGATTTCGAATAGTTGCATCGTTTTTTTTGTTGTTGTTTTTTGTTGTTTTTTTTTTGTTTGTTTTTTTTCCCCCCGATTATGTCTTCCGCCTAGCATCGTAAAACCCAACTCGCATCAGTGTAGCAGTCATAAAATAAAACCTTGTTTTCTCTCTCGCAAATCAATGTCCTTGCTAAGCGATTTGACCACACACTGACCAATCAGCTTGCAGGACGCATTGATTCAATATGTTCTCTGAGAAACTTCTTTAGCCCTTTGGTAACAACGGTCGGTCAACAGAGAGAACCCAAGGAGCATCAAATGGAAGGCATCCCTCTCTCTCTCTCTCTCTCTCTCTCTCTCTCTCTCTCTCTCTCTCTCTCTCCTGTTCCTGTTCACCGAACGCTCCACTATCGACGATAACTTCTGTCCGACCTTCGACAACACAAGGAATTTAAATTCTTTCTTCTCTTCACTCGAACATTGTCTGATTTTCTGTCACCGCAGTTGACCCTTTCGTTGTGATGTTAAAAGAGGTTTTGGTTTTGCTTCCGTGATAGGTTTTCCTTTATTACTAACATACAGGGTGAGTCACGGGAAACGGATGTGTTTTTTTAAAGAAAACAAAACTCTTCGAATATTTCAACAAAAGTTTTATAATGTACATAAAAACATTTACTAAACTATGCCAGTATGGAATATTTAGAAGCGAAAGCATTTCAAAATCAATGACTAAATAAAACAAAATTTAACGTAAAAAAATAAACAAATAAGAAGGTTTAAAGAGTACCTTCTTCACTCCCTATCCCTTACTCAAGGAGAGCAAGGAATATATATATAATTTTTCTTTTGCCTCCTGTTCCCCTTACCTCACCCTTTTTTTAACCAAGTAAGATCTGTGACTTACTTGTAGTTTCATTAAATACTTTTATATGCAAAATCCGATCCTGCATTTTGCTAATTCCTGCCCTCTGATGAGAAGGAGAGTATTTCTTCGAAACTCCGCGGATTAAGGACTATCCACTTATCTTGTGCTTCCTTTTTTAAAATTAAATATGTTTTTAACTTTTTTTCAAGATGTCTTTTAACATGTTTTATTAATCATTTGTTCATATTATAAGCTCTATTTCCTTTTCGGTTTTATTGAGCTTTTACATCTGGCTGAATTTATTTTACTTGTAAATATTAACTCTTTAATATTTATGATATATTTTAAGTTTACCATTTTGATTACTTTGGTAAAGGAATATATATATATATATATATATATATATATATATATATATATATATATATATATATATATTTTTTTTGTTGTTTTTGTGTGCGTTGATATTCATATTAAAAACCCTATTTTCTATTTACTAGCAGTTCAGGCCGGCTTTGCTCGGGCCCTATGTACTGTTCATAACTTGCCCTACGCGTGAATACACTTTATGTAAAATTTCAAATGTTTAGACCAGAAATTGTCTAAGTAATTTCGTAGAGACCGCAGAAGTCATTTTTTTAACTCTTCAACCCCAATTTTGAACCCTTAACATTTATTGTTTTGATCTCAAATTGAAATATAAAGTTTTACCCATGTCCAAGTTACCTATATCTAAAATTTCAAGTGTTCAGACCAAAAATTAGTGGAGGAGTTTGGTAGACTCTGCAATAGCCAATTCTTTCAACTTTGACCTTTTGGCGGCGAAAATTTCGCCCCAAAACTGCTTAGAATGCTTGCCGCATGTCTGAAACCCCGTTATGTAAAATTTCACATATTTAAACCCAAAATTGGGTGAGTAGTTTGCTAGAGACTGCAAAGGTCAAATCTTTTGAACTTTGAACCCTTGACAGCTCAAATTTTCGACCCAAACCGATTAAAAAGCTTGGCCTATCTCTGAATACACTTTAGGTAACACTTCAAATGTTAAGACCAGAAATTGGCTGAGTAATTTGTTAGAGACAACAGAGGTAAAATTTTTCTTTTTAACTTTGACCCCTTAACATTTATTTTTTGAGGGCTCAAATCAAATTTAAAAAAATTTGATCCATGTCCAAGTAACCTACATTTAAAATTTCAAGTGTTTAGACCCAAAATTGTCGGAGGAGTTTGGTAGAGTTTTCAAAGGTTAAATCGTTGAACTTTGGACCCTTGACAGCCAAATCTTTTGGCCGAAAACCGATTTAAAAAATTTTCTCAAATCTCAATACACCTAATTTCAAATATCGAGTATGTAGACCGAAAATTTACAGAGTAGTTTGGTAGGGAAATGTGCACACGCAGACACACAGACGCCGGTTTTCATCAAACGGAAATAGAATCATATCGTCTTTTCTATGGCGAAAATTTCATCGTTCCATCCTGTACGGGTTATATGTATACTAGCAGGCCGACCGTAAAATACGCATAAATATTATATTTTAATTAATGCAGATTTCTTATTTATTATAAACAGAAATACTCCCTTGAACCTGCTACTGATTTTATATGCCTAGACTTTTTGCTTATGCGGTTATAATTGCTTGAATTGAAATTTAAAATGAAAAAGTCAATTGTGCTTTAAACAGAAACATTCATTTCGGACGTACCTCTGACATATCAAAGAACCTACACTTGATTTTACATGCCGATTATGTTTAGATCATTGTAATCATGTTTTTAAATCATTGAAATCGTTTTTAACGCGCTTCAGACGTTTTGTGCAGCGTCGTCTTCAGAAAGTATTTAAAATGTTTAGAATATACTCAAGAAAGATGTGTTTAAAATGTAAAAGCACATTTTCGTAGTTCATTTGAAATGTTTCCGAGCGGTGGAAACATGTGTAAATGATTCTACTTTTCATTCGTATGTTCAATTTTTATTACTGGTTCGTTGGTGTGAACTGTGGTCTGTGGTCACTGCTGTCTTATATATATATATATATATATATATATATATATATATATATATATATATATATATATATATATATATATATATATGCTTGTGTTTCTATTTATCTTTCTTTGCTTTTTTCTCATTTTTTCCTTTTTTACTCTTACTTGAGTGGGGGCGAGGGGCCCATTGGTACTTGGTCAACTGGGTGCATAGGGTAGGATGTGTGTGTGTTTTCTTGTATTAGTTTGAAGAAGGTGTGTTCTGTTTTATAGTATTATAAAGTTATTTGCTTCCCTAAGAAGGCAACTGTGATCCATGGTCGTTACTAATGTGTGTGTGTGTGTGTGTGTGTGTGTGTGTGTGTGTGTGTGAAGAGGGAGGGGGGACAGCTCCTCTGAAACAAGAGTAGAGGTGTTCTCATTCAATTTTGATATTTATTTTTTGGTTTTTTAGATTTTAGTATTGTGGTTTTTCGTTTCAGTCTTAGACTGTTCGGGCATTCTTAATATTATGTTTGTTTAGATAAAGAGGTGTATTTATAAATATACGTGAGGGATTTTTTTAATGTTTCTATTTATTTGTCTCCCCATGTGAGTATGGCCAGATTAAGGATCGGTTTTTAGTGTGGGGAAGGTCTCGTTCCCCAGAGGGGAGGGG